>NC_143579.1:45230926-45599895 GCF_048544385.1 Mastigoproctus giganteus | reverse complement strand
AATCCAATATTCCATCGCCAGGAATTTGTTATATTGAGAGGAAGGTGTGGAAGACCAGATTTCAGAGGCATATAGAGGTATAGGAGTGAGACATCTCTTCTTCTTTGCAACGCAAGGTCTTCTTTGCCTTCAGGAAGTGTTCCTTGAAATTTAAGTCTTCGTCCCACGTTAGCCCAAGGTCAGTATGAGATGAAACTTTAGGGATTGTCTCACCATTAACTATAACTCGGATGTCGTTCTTGAGCTTCTTCTTCATGATTATCATGTGGGCTGCATTGGCAGTAGTGCTACAGGGAAATTTTCAGTGGACGATATCCAGACTGTATGCAACTGATAAACATGGGGCGAAAATAATTAGTTAATTAATTAATTATATTAAATAAATAAGTTTCAAAAAGTGACACCAGTGTGAAATTGGAGCTGCTATGCAACTTGATTCAGATTAAAGCAGAAACCTTAGAACTGGAAATTTTAAAAGCATGATTGCTGAATTCATTACATGCGATGCAGATATTGATACACTAACTTAAAACTGTTCTGGCATCTGCCGAAATTTTTGCGCATGCTCTTTGATCAACTGTCTTTATGGATATTTCATAGAAATAGTAATGGAATCTGATTTGCGAACTTATGTACAGCATTAATATCACTTTGGTGTCACATATATTTATCGTAAATATTTGCGAGGCAAAATATATATATTTTTTCTTGTTTTAGTCATGATTTAAGCCTTTCATACTTGAAGCACAGTACCTTTTAAGCAGACCACCTGATCAGAACCATTACTACAGCTGAAACAGTATTCCACAGTAGAAGAACACCATTCACAGGTTTTCATCTTCGAACACAAATAATCCGTTAAGCTTTGTTCATTGCAAGGTTTACAGCTACCATCATTTTCCCAGCGACACCTACAAAAGGATTTAAATATTCAACTCATGAATTTAATACTAAGAAAACAGCTATTTACAGTAGAGATAAAAGCCCTCGTGGGTAGCATAGTTGGTAGAATCGCTGTCCTCCCCCACACCTGGTGGAAAGATGAGACTCGAACCACACACCGGGTTCGAGTCCAATCGATAACAGGAGATATTTTATGAATAATTTTCAAAACGTGGATGAGTTAGTCGGTCTCAGTCGAGGGTAGCATGGTTTCCCCCTTGAAAACTTGGGTCTTTCATCCAGTAAGAAAAAGCACATTGCTTTTCACGTATTGTGGTGGGTGTGTGATTTTGAGTTGTACACTACTATTTCAAGTTTATTTTGAATAATTAGTATTAGCCATATAGTGCAATATTATAATTTGAAATAATTATCTTAATATGAAAGAAATAAATACTTCAAACAAAATAATACGTACTACCCTTGTGTACAAAATTATATCAGTAGTCACATAAAATTTACAAGAGGTAGTTTCTCGCAATCGAACAACCTATACAGTGAGTCGCCTTGATATTGCACTACTTTCAAACAAATGGAAGAATCGTAAATAAAGTTCGATTTATTTTCGAGACAACTGAAGTGCCAAATAAAATAAATAAAGAGAAAGAAATGCAGGACATCTAACAACCCTACCTTTTGGTGATGCTTATAAACAAAATAATGTTTAAAAGTTAAAAAGCAGTACAGTACATAGGCAACTCGTAGAATAGGGGTTTGTGATTTTAATTTAGATTTGTCTATTGTGATTTTAAATTTCGGCCAGCAGATTTGGACATGCAATATTCGATGCATTTTAAAATCTACTTGCCAAAATTTACATTGGCCAGAATCGCCGTCCTCCCCACACTACGTGGAAAAAGACCCGAGTTCGAATTCCATCAACAATGCTAGGAATTTTTATGGGCCTTTTTTTAATATGGCTGAGTTAATCGGTCTTAGGTGAGGGTTGCATGGTTTTTTACTCACTGAAACTCGGATTGTTTGATGATGATGACCTTCATCAAGGACGAGCTCGTGCTGTTCTTCAACTCACACCGATTACTTTTGTGCCATTTCATGGGCAAGAGACTCGCAAGAAACTCGAAAGCTTGACTTACAGTTTTAGGATCATCAGCGATTAAGGCCATGTTTCTTCATGTACACTCTCTGTAAATTGCGTGTGTTCTGTGGGCCCTTTTCTGTTTGTTACGAAAAATCCGAGATTCTGGGAGAAAAAAGCATACTACTCTGGCCTGAGACCGACTAACTCAGCCACTTCATGATAAAGACCCATGATAAGGACTCGAACTCAGCTTTTTTTCAACCAGTGTGGGGAGGACCTCGATTCTACCAACTGTGCCCACGAGAGCGCAAAAAGAAGTAACGAACAAATTGAAATTATAATGTATGCTATGTCCACCCCTCTCTATAGATTAAATAAGGAAACGCAACAAATACAATGTAAATTTAAACGTTAACCTAAGAAATCGACAGATCTAAAGCAAAAGTAAATATGAAAATAAACATTATACTAAATAATAATAATAATAAAGAAATAATAACAAAAAGCATGAAGAATACTTCATGCTTTTTGTTATTATCCTAATTGTAGCATTTACTTCTTGCGTGGTATGGTATGGACGTAGCATGGGCCATTGCATTTTTCTTTTGTCTCCCCTTTGATTTTTATGCTCTTCTGTCCCATTTTTCATTCGTTTGAATGTTCACGACTACTCCTTGCTTTCTTAATTTTTAATTCTGTCATTTGATCAGTGGTAAATAATAAGATTTGAATTTGATTTATTTATGTTAATTCTGTTTATTATTATTTGATGCAACGTTTATTTGCATATTTGCGCTTGTTTTATGAGATCTATTGATTGTCTGACTCGACATTTAAATTTACATTTTATTTGTTACCTCAGCTGCTTGCAATTATTTTGAAAACAAACAAACAAAAAGGTGCCTTACACATTTATATATATTTTTCGGTGTTTTTACTAAAAATATTGGCAAAATTTTATTATTTTACATAATTTTAGGTAGAGGAGACTACAGAGACGTAGATGTGCTGATAACCATTGATTGGTTAGCTCTTCATACCATCTCGCACGTATTAGTGTACATAAACATACTGATCGCCATGTGGATTCGAATTTCAGGTTGGTATTTGTTTCTCTTTTTCAATTTTATTATTATTTTTTTCACATCATTTTTACCTTTGCAGGGCACTGTTGAACGTTTCAAACACATACTCATCGTTACTCGTATATTATATATTATACAACCTTATAGAAGCATTGATTTAAATCAATATTCACTGATTATAGAACTGTTACTAATGTAAAAAATGTTACCCGCGTAACATTTTTTTTTTACATTAATTTCAGTATTATTCTTATTATTAGTACTTTCAATTCGTGGTCCGCGTGGCCTAATGGATAAGGCGTCTGACTTCGGATCAGAAGATTGCAGGTTCGAGTCCTGTCGCGGACGTAATTTTTTTTTTTTTTTCTTATCTTCTTTTCCATCGTATTTTGTTTATTTATGTTGCTCTTTGCTGTAGCTCCTACCACTGATATAAACTGCCCTTATGGATAGTACAGTTGGTATAAATCACCGTCCTCCCCATCCCTCGAAAAGACCGCAGTTCGAATTCTGTTAATGACTTGAGGAATTTTGATGGGCTTTCACAACGTGGCTGAGTTAGTCGGTGTCAGGTGAGGGCAACATTTATATATATATATATATTTTTTTTTTCCCCTGGAAACTCGGGTTTTTTGTCCAGCAAATGAATTATTTTGGATTCTTAACTTAACTTTTTAAACTTCCTAATTGTTTAGGTTTTTACTTGAAAAAATGGAGGGGGTTAGACAGTTTGTTATAGTTTTTATTTTTTTATTTATTTCCCCCATTATATATTCTATATTGCCATATATGTATTCGCTCATTTATTTTTGTATATATTAGTATACGTATACATTTCTCTGCTATTTTATTTTATTATTTATTTATTTGTAATTTAATGCAACTACTTCATAAATTCCAAAGTTGCTGTTCTTCTAAACAGCTCTTCACCCTATAAAAATCACAAATCCACCCCTATCATGGAATGTTTTTCCCGACATCTAGGGTAATGCCTTCGTCTCAAAAACTTCTCGAATTTATCGAAAAATAGTTGATTAAATATCCCTTTCTTATAATCTCACTCCACTTCCTATCACACAGATATTTGTTTTTACTGTGTGCCTTTTACACATATTTCGAGATCTTTTGAGTTAGCATCTTTATATAATTCTTCCTCTTCAAGAAAAGAAAGGAGTAAAAAACAGGGGTTACATCCTTCAGGGATGTCATCTTCTATTCAAAACATTAATATAACATATTAATTAAATACAACATTAATTTATGAAGTTAAAATATACATGATATACTTTAGTTAAATTAATTATACTTTAGTTAATTTAGTTAAATTTCATCCTTTAAAAATATTAAATCAGACTGTATGTTACCTTGATTATTACACTAAAATTCCCGAAAAGTAATTTTCTTACATTTTTACAATGAACAGTAATTTTCTTACATTTTTACTGGATAGGTGACATTGTATAATCTACATCCACATGAAATTTCTTCATATTTGTTGCATTTATTTTTTCCTTTGGAAATTGATACGCTGGCAATAATAATACTCAAAAGAAGCCACAACCACGCTGTTCCTGAAAAGATTTAGCAAGTGTAAATGTAAAATAAAAAATTAAATATATAAAGGAAACGAAATTTATAAAAGAAGAAATGACATTTAAACTGTTTCTTCATATGATTTCATACAACTCATAAATGTTGCATGTAAAAAAATACAGTACTTGTAACTACTTTTATTTTTTATTTTGATTAATAGTCATAAAATTGAAATAATTTCTATAAAAAAAAAGTTTTAAGTTGTTAAATTAATTAATTTTATTAAAATATAATTTTATTTTTTTATTATATTATATCTAAAGCTAATTTATTTAGATACCTTTTCTTTTTTTGAAATGCAATATTTTTAAAATTTCGCTGTGCATGTGTTGAGTTTTACAATTCGTCAAACATGACCCGAGAAAAAAAAAAAATAAATAAATAAATAAACTACCAATGCAAAAGATAATCTCGACAGATGGCACTGCTATGACATCTTGTTTTAGACCTAACTGGATCCTCATCAGATAGGTGATGTCTAGTGACAATGCGCAGATAAAACAATCACGAAGTTGTTCGAAGTGAATTGCCATGTTTTAAAACTGGTATAGCTAAAGCTGTCTGTAGAAGTGATGTAACTTGAGACTATCTGATGAGGAACCAGTTAGTTTTTAAACAGGTTGTCTTAGCAGTGTCACACTTCAACAAATGGCCACTTAACTTCTTGGCAAGGCCTTCTCTTTGAAAGTAGTGCAATACCAGGGCAATTCGTTACAAACGCAAAGTTTTTTTCTGCTGTGAGAATTATGATCATTGCATTATCAACAAATCCTGCAAGCCGCAAAAAACAGATGAAAGGAAAAAACAGTCCTACAAAAATTTTATGATTTCTCTGAGGCTATATAGTTTTATCTGTATTATGACTCCGAATGTCTGTCTTTTAGTTCTTATTCTGTAAACTTTATAACTTAGCGCGAACTGCCCTTTGCAAATTACAGCTATGTGTTTTTTTTTTTTTTTTTTTTTTTTTATGAAGCCCCCTAACACGAGAGGTATTAGAACGTATAGTACTTAGTACCGTGCTTACGTATGAAGGAAGGTTGTTCCAGAAAACGGCAGTTGAATGAATAAACGAGGAAGATGAAAAGTTGGTTGGTTCTGTGAGTTTGAAGTTAGACAGTAAATGGATGTTGGCTGGCGGCCAACAGAGAAAAGAGAGAGCGGGAATTATAGAAGCCAATTCAGAAGAACAGTGCCATTGGAAATATTTGTAGAAAAGGGATGCAGCAGAAACAGTATGTCTATGAGATAGCGAGTGGAGAGACTCTGTTAGAGATGAGTCATTAATTAACCAAACTGTCCTCTTCTGAATGGAATCAAGAAGCCTGAGAGAGGTTTTGGGGACACCACCCCAGAAGTGGGAACAATATTCCACGGCAGGGCGAATTTGCGATTTGTACAGAGTGAGCAGCTGTTTGGAAGAAAAGTAACGCCGAGAGCGAAAGAGAAAACTAAGTTTTTTAGATGCAGAGGAAGCAATATTTTTAATGTGCTTGTGCCAAGAGAGATTAGAAGTCAAGGTAATCCCCAAAAGACATATATCAACTTGCCCAGAAATCGGAGTATCACTAAAGATAAGCAGAGGAGCAGAAGAATCCTTTTTTGCGAGATATAAGACAAGACTGAGTTTCAGAAGGACTGAAATCAACTAAGTTGCGAGCTTTGGTGTAGTTAGAAAATGAATTTGAAGAATTGGAAACAAGCCAATTACAATATACAACGTCCTTTTCATGAGCAGCCTTGTTCACTTTACTGATTACCTTTGATGCCTTTTATATACCTCGGTCAGATCCACGAAAGGATGTCTAGTTTCCAAGCTTTGAATATCGATAATCACCCTCCCCAAATTCTTATCTGAATCCTTTGAGGAAGTTCTATGTCTTTTTCTTTTATCTTTCCCTGGATCCAATGTAGGATCTTTCCAGCAATCCCAATTTGCTCCAGTTTATATAATAGCCTTTCATGGAGTTTCAACAAGTTGAAGTCAAGGAGAATAATGTCAAAAGTTGTTTACTGCATCTAAATGCTTTATGATTTTGTTATAATAATTAACTAGGTTTATCAGGAGCGACTTGTCCTTCGCGAACACATGCGCAGTGATCAAATCAGAATACCTTTCCTATTGAGATGAACTGTATGGTATCTGTAACCACAGACTACATGACCTTACCCATCACTGAAGTCCGCCTTTCGCACCTTTTTTGTAGATTGGAGAAGCGTTAGCGCTGCGCTAGTCTATGGAAACGATCTCCCCAGAGTCTAATGATCTCATTAATATTTACAGAGGGCGGTGCACTCATATGCAATCTATTTTAGTGTAACACGCGTCCATCGCTTTTGCTGGTCTGTTTATAAGGTATTTCAGGAATGGGTATCTTTGACTTTCAACGAGTTGCCATTAGACCCAAAAACCCCAAACCTAAGTGATTTCATCATGCACTCCAGACAGCCCCTTTCAACCATAACGCTAACAAAACAACAACTCATAAATACCATCAATAGACTTCCTAGTAAATCTACAATTGGTCCTGACGGCTTCCCTCTCTTCATGGTTAAAGTGTGTAGTGCCTTCATTGTGGAGCCCCTTCTTGTAATCTTTAATCGCATATTGAAGTCCGGATCAATCCCGACAATGTGGAATCACTACAGGGTACAACCCATACCCAAAAGAAGAAACCCAAAGGAACCTAAGGACTTGAGACCGATCTCAGTGGGTTGCTCTCTATTAAAAGTGTTTGAGAAAGCTATCTTATCAGCACTGATTGACCAATGCTTCTCTCATAGACCGAAACATCTGCATACCGTGATCCCCCAAAAGATCTACATATACAAACCTACTGGATACCCTATTTAAAATTCAAACTACTCTCAACAGTAAATCCCAGCTAGACGTCATCTTCCTGGATATTTCATCTGCTTATGATAAGCTCTCAATTCCCGCTCTAATCTACATTCTGGAAAAGTACTTTGGCATTACTGGAAGCCTGCTAAAAACCATCAACCGCATCCTTACACCAAGACAACTCATCATCAGCTATAAATCCTTCCAACGGGAGTGCATTATAACGAGAGGAGTCCCACAGGGAGGTGTCCTATCCTGTGTACTGTTCGCCGCTGCCCTTGAACCCTTCCTCGCAAGGTATACTGATTTTTCATCGTATGCAGACGACCTCAAATTATACATAACGTCTAAAGAAGCTGAACAAAATCACCTGACTAATCAGCGAGTCTCCGTCCTAATCGACAGCCTTGTAGCATATCTACTGCAGATAGGTCTGGAAATAAATGCATCAAAGTCAGCTCAACTTACCTTGACAAAAAAGAGAATAAAAAATGACATCACAGCCTATCACAACGGAGTGCAGATAAGGAAAGTGAAGTCTCACACCGACCTCGGCTTGACTTGGGACGAGGGCCTCACTTTTCAGACCCATTTCTCGACCATGAAAACGAAGACCTTCTCGGCGATGTGGGCAATTCGACAAGAGCTGACGGGGTTACTGAACGTAGATGTAGTCGGAGGATACGTTCAGCGGTGCCTACAACCTATCGCACTGTATGCATCACCAATCTGGTCTTCTGCCCCGACGTCGTATATAAATAGATTCCTCGCAGTCGAGTACTGGGTAATGCGATGGATGAACAGGGTCACGGGCAATGCTTTCACCATCTCCAGGGCTGTGTTATATACCAACTTAAATATCACTCCCTGGAGAGTTCACATTGCATCCAGGAATATTCTTCTTCTTTCTCAGATGCTTACCGGTGTGATTGACGCCCCCAGTCTTCGAGGACTTATCTCTACTCCACGTGCTGGACGCAGTAATGACAGTCCCTACCTACCACTGCATTCTACACTATCCAACCTGTGCTGTCTGAAGAACTTCTTCCCAAACAACGCAGTGAACCTTTTCAATTCATTGACAATAGACCCTGTGAAATACTCCGAAAGCAAGCAGTACAGAGTGAAGAGCATCTCAGAAGCGCACTGCTTACTTCAACTATAATCTTGACAATTAGTGAATTTGTAAACAATATTGTAAATATACACACTTGTGTAAATATTGTAAATAATTGTATTCGTGCATTTTGTACACTCTTCTTATATTGTAAATACTGTAAATAATTGCAATTCTTGCATTTTGTACACCCTTCTAGCCGGTTGGCTGTGTATAAGGGGTGAAAGCAAACACTTGCTATTTTAATAAACGGATTTTAATAATAATAATAATAATAATAATAAAATAATTCTCTACAGTTCAGACAATGTCCAGTTTTAGCATAAGAATGAAGGAATGGTAATTTAGCTTTGTTTTTGGAGGGCTAAGGACCAAACCAGCCTCAGAAAAGTGCTCTCCACCTCCGTTCAGAGGTTTGCAAAGGCTCCACATTTATGGAAGGCCAATTCCGGTCATATACCGACCTTTAATTAGAGTCCAACCACGTGTTTTGGTATCATCAAATGATATTTAATTATCAAATGACGCCACGCGTGGTCCCAGGTTAAAACGAATCTTTCCACGCTCGATCTCATATTGAATTTCATAAAGAAATATAATTTTTTAGATAAGATAATTCATCAAAGTTGTGATGTGCATTATTTGAACAGACATTGTATACTGAATGCCTTGATAAATTATCCTCATAAAATTATCTAATGAACCTAATTTTTTTTTCTTCTTTTGCTGTACAAAACATTTGATAAATTCATTTTAAATCCTTTTGAAGTTGATGAAGGAAAGAAGAGGAAAAAATTCTATTGAAATCACGATATCTCCAGGAATACTTCAAGGTGTGTGTGATAAGGTTATAATGCAACACAGGCGGATCAAACAAGGACACTTAGGCCAATATTTGACATTTGTCGAACTCAGGTCTTTCCCACCCGGTGTTGGGAAACGGTGATTATATCCACTGTGGGCTTTTAGAGAAATACTTCTGAAAAATCCTCTCGTAAACTAAATTCGAATTCTAGTTCTATATATTAACCAAATTTTAGATTTTTTTTTCCATTTCACATTATGATTTAAAATAAATAAATAAATTATCTCGTTGTTTAGTAAGAATAAAGATATTTTTATCTGCATGTGCATTATAGATCCCACTAATAATGCAGTTTAATAATCACCTAAAAAAATTTAAAATTCTCCCAATCCTTGTTTTATTTCTTAATTTTAATAGTTACTGGGGGGAAGGGGGGGAGGGCTAATTGCGGTTTCCAAACTCAAGAGACAAGTATTCAGCAAGATGTTTTGACTTCAAAATAGCCTGAATAAGTCGAAACTTTAAAATTAACGGTCATATTTTTCACATAGAATTATAAATATAGTTCAGATAAATAAAATAAAAAAGCAATTATCCTAAGCTTTCTTTTAAAAAAAATAATAATCTCTGAAAACTTTACATTTATCTGAATATTAAAATTTATTTTGTAAAAATCCAGCTTGGTCTCTCATTCCTATGAAGCTTTCAAACTCAACATTTTAAACATTAAATAATTTAAATCATGAATTTATAATTTAACGGGAGCATTCAAATCATGTACTCATCTAATTAAAGGATTGATAAACAATATACTTTGTTCCTTTTTCGATACCGGTTTCGAAATCTGAAAAAAACTTCAAACTTTTTTGGGGGAAAGAGAAGAAAGGGAAAGAAACTTACCTATTTCCATGACAACTGTTCTATTATAAATCTCTTAGCCGTAGGCCTGGTTATCGAATATATTCTGACCGAGATCTTGTTCTCGTTTTAGTCTCCACAACGGTCATATCTCTAAATAAACCTTTCTCATTCACATCCCCTACCTTTGCAAGACTGGTTTGGTATTCCACGAATCGGCGATGGTTAAGATTGGTGTCTCACACCTGCGTCATTGCCGGTACCTAGCGGGCTTTGATCATTGAGGGAATTATTTACCTTTTTTTTTCTCTTCTTTTTGAGTTATGGGTGACGCGAGGATACCTAACAAGGATTTTTAAACTTGAATTATCTAAAGAGATCTAAAGTGGTAGAAATAAGATCAATTCTAACTGAATAGCGACTGAATTCTAACTGACCTTGAACAGTTCAATGCCCGAATTTCATAAAGCCCGATATTTTTTAATAGAATCACACCTACCGATCTACCCACGATTGTTCATAAATACAATAACTCAGTTGTGATGTAATCCTTATTGAACGAGTTCTTGGAGAATTATAAGCAATTAAAACATTAATGGGTGTCCGTAGGCGTAATTGGACAATAAAAACGCTATTTTAAAGATATGTATGACGAAATCTGGGCATTTATGTAGTTATTTATTTTCTGTGCACGTTTAAAAATAGGTGGGTGAAATTTGTTTGCTTATTCATTTAATCCCGCGATGAAAAGCCTACTCGAGAGTCGAAGCAACCACAAGAAGGTTTCATGACTTCGCTGAGCCAATTTGATCCTCAAATTCTTGAAAATTTTAAGCCTTAAATTTTGTGGGAATTAACATAAACATTTATGAGAATTTTCAATAAAAAAAAAGACGATTTTTTACTTCGTGGTAAAAGATTGGTGCCTTTCATTTCATTATAAGAGAAGCCATTAGCGCACATAACACGAAATTTCCATGGAAAAATGAAACAAGGTTAATCTAATATATTCCTTGAATGATTTAATTCTTTAGATTATCTGGTTAGGAAATTTCTAGAACTAAGTGAAAGCAATTAGACTTCTTTTCCATGAAAAGTCTGAAGTAAGACTCGTCTTTCAGCCAACGCCCAGGCAATCGAAGTCATGAGGTATCAGTATTTATTTAATTTTTTGTTTGTAAATGTTCTTGCAACCACTAGGGACTAGGTGAATTGAGCCAGTGCAATGATTGACAGAAGAATGTGTTCAGTTTTTCTTTCAAGGAGTTTTGGTATTTAAGAATATCGTATTTTTTTATTGAGCATATTTTAACGCATTTCATTTGGAAATAATTCTCTGCATGCTTTATTTTTTTAATATTTCAAAAAAAATCTACAATTTTAGATAAGAAGTGGCCGTGTGGTCCAACGCTTGTGTTACAGAAGAAAAGATAACGATTAACGATTGTATTGATTATCGAAAGATTAATTGTAAATTCTTCTAACAGTCACGCAGGAATATAAACAGAATAGAACAAAAATCTAATCAAAAACAGTCACCTTCTTCTTCTTCTGATTCTAAAAACTGTAAATGGGATATGCTTTAAAAAGTTGCCATTAACGAAATTTGGATTTTATGCTCATTAGTCAGATTTAATATTTGAATTTCTAGAATAATGACTGACATAAATAGCAGGATTCGAACTCAGGTCTTTGCCACCCAGTTTGGGGAGGACGATGATTATACCAATCTACTACCCATCAGAGATTCAGGCTAACGTTGGGAAATCTCTTGATACCTGACATTTCTTACGGCATAGAATTTCGAATCCGGTCCACGATGAGAGAAACTTGGTGGCTGAGTTAGTCAGTCTCATACGAAGATAACAAGATTTTTCTCCTTCAGAAGCTCGAGTTTTGTTTCCAGTGAAACAAGCAAACTGACTAGAGAACACATGCAATTTATAGACATAACACACATGTGTGGATGAGTTTAATCTTGAGTAATCGTAATATATTTTGATTCTTCTTCTTCTGTTAGATGTCAGTCTGGTGTCTGATCAAACTATTGCATATCCTGTATATTTTTATATATTAGAATGCGCACCTTATACCTGATTGACTGTCCGTGGTGGGACCATATTTGGGTCAGTTTCTTACCTATAAGTTCTTTAAATAAGTTTTATCGGTCTCTCTGACAAATCGTCAACTGTTTTTCTTTTCAAACTGTTGCCAAACATTTGGGCAATCACTTTTGCTAGATTGGACTCATGACTTAAAACAAACTACTTGAACCATGGTTATGATTTATCCATGATCCAATTAGTTTGAATCGACTCTGGCGACTTGAATAATGCTTATCGAACAACTGAAACTGAACTGTCAAAATTGCAAAGTATAACATTGGACTGACAGTTCAATTTTTACATTTTGTTACAATTAATATTGGAATACTGAACTGTGAAAATCGGCAAGTAGAATATTGGCTCAATTAGCCTGTAGGATTAGTGATATCCAGGGGTATCGTTAATCTAAATTAGGATAAATTAAGATTAAGCTAAATTTAGATTGGCTAAATTTGACTGAAAGATTAAAACCACTGCATCAAGGAATAATGCGAGTAGACTGACTCAATTTGGATACTCCAAACCCACTAGATGACACAGAAGATTAATTTCCGTTTAATTAATCTAGGCATTAATATTTTAAATTAATTAATTTAGTAATTGGTTGGCATTAGTCTAATTAGTAAATTATTTAAAATTAATTTAGTGATATTTAAATGGCTTCCATTATTTAGAAGGAATTTAAACTTCATTACTTTTAAATAATGGAAAACTTTAAACTTTAAAGCTACCATTCTTTATAAAAAGAATCGAAAAGAAAAAATAAATATATTTTTGAGAATTTTTACGTAATTTTGAATGAAATATTTAATAGAAAGCTATACATTTAGACTGGAATGTTATAAAGATTTTTTTGTACATTTATTATTTAAAAACAGACTTCATTTTTAATCTTTTAAGTTATGGGAGACTTGCAAGTGAATGAAATATTTCTACAGTCGGATCCCCCACCAAATAAGGCAGGGCCAGTAGCAAGGCCACTATGGTCTGCAGTCTGGAATTTCCTTCCCCTGTCTGTCATGACTATACCGCCGATACCGAGTCGTCAGAGTCGATTTCGTATCATTGAGGTTGCGCAACTTGGAGGAATGGTTGACCTTAGAAGCACTTTGCGATTTACATAAAATTATCTTAGGGTTTCATCCGGGTCAAGGCGGCAAGTGACATTTTGGGTACACACTTTCGTCCGGACTTTGTCGAGTACATTCCTCCCCACTGCGTGGAAAGATAACCAATTATGAAGGCAGGTGGGATGTTGTAGTCCTATACTCCGTTTCAACCTGACACCACTGTGAAAAGCTCATGGACTGCTCATCGAACAAAGAACATAATTATTAATACATCCTGTTTCCATCCATAGGGCATCACGTCTGGTTTTTGGTTTTGTTTTTTCGTTAGTATAACAAAAAAAAAAAAAAAAAGAGAGATTCATTTTAAAAAATGTAATATTATATATTTACTATTACATATTTTTAAAATATTTTGATTTTTTAATGAAGGAAAAATGTTTTCACCCAAAAAAATGGATCTAAAGGATCGAAAGCTGTAGTGAAACTTGTCACACAGAGATCGCATTTCAAAGCACAAATTATAAAGCTTTTTTCCTACTGAAAAATCTATAATCTAGAAAAACAGCATTACACTATTATTTATTTCAACCAAAACCAGTAGTGGTAGTAGTGATTAAAAGTCACCATCGAAGAGTTTTTGCGACCTTGGTTCAAGTCCTGTCGATGACGTGAGGAATTGTTATGGGCCTTTTCACAACGTGGCCGAGTTAATCGGTCTCAGGCGAGGGTAGCAGGACATTCTGGTTTTTCATCCAGCAAAACAGAAAATTGATCACAGAACATATGCAATTTACAGACAGTATACATGGGGCAATACAGTCTTAGTCTCTGGTGCTCCTAAAGCCCTACAACAACAACAGCAAAAAGAGTCTTTGCTTATTGTAAGAAGCATTTATGACATATTCAGAATTTATTCAACGTCACAGAGCAAAACATAAAAAATTACTTGATTTCTGAAGGTCAGGATTAGGGCTGAATCAGTGAGCCCAAATATCTAAACTAAATTGTAAGAAAAACCTATTAAAAAAAAATAAATCCTACACCCATAAGATAACCGACAGTTATGGCCAGTTATCTGTTATCTTCTGGCCCTTGGCCAACCTGATTCATTGGAATACTTTTGCTAACTGCTCCCATAATCGGAAGGTGGACATTCAAGATTCTCCTCCTTACTGGATCGCTTTCGCACTGTTGAATTTCTCACAACAGTGAATCCCTGTTGTCCAGGGTGTCCTCTTCATCACTGGAATGGTTTGTACAGTCCGAAACAAAGCTTTCTATTAATCGAGATGGAACTACAATACTAAAGGAAGGATAACGAAAAACATTCTTTGCAACAGTAGACCACAATGGCAGAGAAAAACTTAATTGGTTCAATCCAAACGTGCAAACAATGTTTCTCATTATAGATCATGGATCATTTTTTTGTAAAACTGAATGAACTTGGAGTTAATGAGAGGTCTACTGAGCATGAGAAGACTGGAATCATGTTGTTTGGAATCATGACTTGAGAAATTAGCTAGTAGTAGTAGTAGTGGCATGTGATGCAAGAAAGCATGTATATGAGCTTATGCAGCATCAGCCAAAAAAAAAAAAAAAAAATCACACCATTACCTCCAAATGCCTGTCCAGTTCCTCCTTAAATTTATTTAACCTATCAACTTCCACAACGACAGATGGAAGTTTGTTCCAGCAATTAACCACCCGCTGGCTAAAGGCAAATTTCTGCACATCTATTCTACATCTGTCGTTTCTTAATTTGAATTTATGCCCCCTTAGGTCCGTAATCTGAACAAGTGGAAGGATCCCATCAGAATTCAGATCAAATCAATCGGATCACCGCGCAGGTGCCTGGTCTCCAGCCGCTGCAATTTGCAGAACTTAAGCCTCTCTTGGTAAGAGGATCCCTTCATTCCCCTCACCAATCTTGTTGCCCTTCTCTGTACACGCTCAAGTAAATCTACATCCTTCCTAAAATGAGGCCTCCAGACCTGTACGCAGTACTCAAGGCGTGACCTGACCATTGCCTTATACAGAGGGATAATCACCTCCTTTTCCCTGCTAGCAAAATTCCTATATATCATTGACAAAACCCCATGACCTGCTCTGGCAGCCTGTCTGCATTGCTCAGAAAACTTCATATCTGACTGCACAATTACTCCCAGGTCTTTTTCATTTTCTACCACCTTAAGTGTAGTACCACACAGTTGGTACGTTTCTCTGGGGTTACTTCTACCCATATGCAGTACTTTGCATTTGTCAAGGTTAAACTTCAGTTGCCACTTCTTAGCCCATCTGCCCAAATTATCTGGATCCTGTTGCAGTAGCACACTGCCGTTACTGTCATTAACAACCCTGTCAACCTTTGTATCGTCTGCAAACGTCGACATTAAGCCTGATATACCTTCATCAATATCATTGATAAATATACAAAACAACAGAGGACCCAACAGCGAACCCTGTGGGACTCCACTAATAACATTAGTCCACGAAGAGCAGCACCCATTGATTACCACTCTCTGTTTTCTCCCACTGAACCACCCTTTTATCCATTGTAGCAACTTACCCTTAATACCATTCTGCTCCAATTTGTACAATAGTCTTCCATGCGCAACAGTGTCAAAAGCTTTCCTGAAATCCAAATATATGATATCAAAATTATTTTTTGCATCCAGTTCCTTTGTAACCACATCATAATATCCAATCAAATTTGTCAAACAAGACTCCCTTAACAAACCCATGCTGTGTCTGAATTATTGTCATTATAGTGCGTCAGTTGATATGTTTGCGCAGACTGGAGGATGGTTGTGAGGAAACTCTAATAAAATCAAAAGGGTTTGCCTGTATTTCAACTGTTTGCTTTACAGGTGTTTCAAAGGAAACGAATATTATTACAACTTGAGGAGCATCGCATGTAACTGATTGGAATGTTTCGAACTGTTCTGTGGCAAATTATGGAGGAAGTGTACAGTTCAGGTTCATGGAAGACATGTGCAGTTCGACATTTGTCCAAACATTTTCCAGTATATTTGCAGATCATGGTGCTGTTTAGTATTGTGGTGGTATATTTATCATTTGTGCAGTAGTTCCTGGTACCACTGTGGGTGCATAATGGTGCTGCTTATGATGGCAATTCCTCGTCTCTAATAGCGCTTATGTTAGCCTATGCAGCTCATGGTGCTGCTTCTGCCTCCTGCGGGCGTGTTTAGGAGAATTATGAGGGCGCTAATGGTGGGGTTTACCCCCCCACACAGGCTTGCCTGCCAGACGCTTATGCCTGGATTCTGTTCGTGTCCTCTGTGACTGTTTGAGCGTATGCATCGCTAAGATTTATGGTGGAAGGGTGACTGAATTTTGTCTTTATTGATAATGACTATTATATTTTTTATTGTGAATACGGGAATTAATATTTGACATATTCAGCATTCGTTGCTAATGCATTTGAATTAGACTTATTACCATCACATCAAAGGAACTTAAAGTTCATTTGGGATGCTAGGTCAGTATGCTAGATAGTAAATCCGTGGTCCGGCTCAACGTGCCAGGGGTGATGTATCTGTACGGTGTTGTAAATAGATGGTTGGGTTGCCAGGAGGCTGGCTTGAATCTCCTAGTTGATTAAAATAAAATAATGCAGAATTGGAGCAGATTTCAGCAAAGATGTTTGGAAAATACAACAGGGCCGAAATAGCAATTAATTTCATATTGGAATGCCTTTAAATGAAAACAAATATTACTGCCCTGCACTATTTGGCAGTTTCAGAAATTCTGCCCGTCTTTGAAAAATACAACCGGCTAAAATCCATGATGATTTCTGCAGAACAATTTTTCATGCGAAGTAGTTAAATGAAGAAATGAAAAAAACAGTGGTATTTTTTTCAAAAAATTAAGGAAATTAATTAGCTTTTGCTGGAGACTAATTATACTAACAAATTTCGATAGTGAGAGGAGAAGCGAACGTTAGTTCAACTTCGCTGTGGTTCACTGTGATGTCACAGAATTCTGTAACATGGCCAGAAATTGGTGAATGCTATTTTGTGTAAAGTGCGTTTGCTCCTATTTAGTTGTTTCTGGCTTCTTAAGCAGGAAGAGTGCGTCCCAGTACCCGTCCACGCCAAGAGCAGGCTGCCCTTGTTGTCCTTAGTGGACCAAATCTTGCATTCATAAGAAGCACAAGTTAGCAGCAATAGCTTTAGTAGTGGCAAATGATACAAGAAAGTAACTTTGTACAGCATCAGCAAAAAAAAAACAGCAAAAAACCCACTATTCATTCCTTCCGATCGTTTGTCCAGCTATTCCTTAAATTTATTCAAACTGTCCTCTTCCACAACGAAAGATGGAAGTTGGTTCCAACAATCAACCACCCGCTGGCTAAAGGCAAACTTCCGCACATCTATCCTACATCTGTCTTTCGTCAATTTGAATTTATGTCCTCTCATGTGCGTAGTCCGAGCAAGAGGTAGAACCCATCAGCATTGAGCTTGTTCAATCCATTCAAAGCCTTAAACACTTCACTCAGATCACCTCGCAGGAGCCTAGTCTCCAGATGCTGATATTTGCAGAACTCAAGAATTTCTTGGTAAGAACACCACTTCGATCCCCCTCACCAATCTTGTTGCCGTTCTCTGTGCTCATTACAGAAACTCTACATCTTTCTTAAGCCTCCAGACCTGTATGCAGTACTAAAAATGTGGCCTGACCATTACATTATATAATGGGATAATCACCTCCTTATCCCTGCTAGCAAAATTCCTGTAAATCATTGACAAGACACCATGAGCTGTTCTGGCAGCCTGTCTGCACTACTCAGAGAACTTCATATCTGCCTGCACATTTACTCCAGTTCTTTTTCATTTTTCACAACCCTGAGTGTAGCGTTCTCACAGGTGGTACGCTACTGTGGGGTTACTGCTATATCACTTCCATTATATCACAATGTTTCTACCAAAAATGTAATAAAAAATAATAATAGAAAATAAAATAAATAACAATAATAAAAAATAAATAAATAAAAATATTAAAAATTAAAATAAAAATATATTAAATAATAAAATAAAAAAATTATAATAAAAAATAAAATAAATAACAATAATAAAAAATAATAAAAATAATAACAAATAAAAATAAATAAAAAATAAGGTAGAGCGCGGCAGTACAGGGTGTACGGAAAAAGATGGGGGATGAAAGTAAGAGTAAGGGGATGTAGGTGAGGGCATCCCCTAAATTGACAGTGGAGCATATGCCCCACCAGGAGAAAAGGGGGGAGGGGATAACTCCAGAAGGGTAGAAAAGCCACTCAGCGAGAGTGCTGAGTGACTTTTACCGGGTTATTCAAAATGAAGTCTGGGGTTTCAGTACAGGAATTGCTTGAAACCCCAGACTTCATTTTGAATAACCCTGTATTCTGCGGTGGAGTGGTCAAGACCACTGGAGCCTACCCAACCATGTGGAAAGTTAGCAGGTAATTTTACTCTGGATGTTCCAGGGTTAGCAAGTCGATGCTGGTAAAACGGTCAAGTACAGATTTTTTATTTCAAGTTTGAGCAAATCCCTTACAAGTTTGTATCGCTAGCTTGAGTTGGTTGTAGAGTCCTGCGCCTAGAAAAGAGGTTCTGTGCGTACTCCGTTAATAATTTGTAGTATTGTTCGTCAGAAATTAACAGGTGCTCCTGTCCTTGAGGTATGTGTTGGAGTCTAGTGTGCAGTGTTCCTCGAAGATCGTCATAAATTGGGCAGTTATAAAGAAGATGGTCCCAAACCAAGGCGGCGACTTTGGATAAACTAGTTTGACATCCGGGATGAATTTCTTAGTTATTAGGCCCTTGTCCGTCTTCTCCTCCCATCTTGTCTGCCAGATTTGTAGTAGTATGGCAGCTAATTTCTTCTTTTCTTGCTTACAGTCAGTGCGGGTGTCGATGGTATGTCCAAAGATGGTAGCTGAGATTCCCCGCCACAAGCAGTAGTGCAATCCTCGACGGATAACCTCCAAGTCAAGGGGGAAGACACCTGCAAGAACCTGGAGAGCTGGAGAGCTTACTGTGCAGCAGGCCCTGGTAATGGCGAGCAATACACTCCGCTGGATTGTTTCTAGTTTGCGTTTATTGCGAATAATTATTGCTCTATGGTACCAAATCCCGGATCCGTATGTAATCCGACATTGGATTCTTGAATAGGCAACGCTTTGCCAATAGATTCTCGGCGGATACCATCACCCCACAACCCTTGGGTGGTGGGGTTTCCGCAGACAATAGTAACATTAATTTTCTTCATTGGAAGGGTTGCCAATGGAGGAAGTAGTGCAATAGCAGGGCAAATCGTTGCGAAGGCATCACAATTTGAGCACAGTATATCAAAAACAATGCCATTTCACCTACTTCACTAGTTTACTACGAACTAAAATAATGCTTGGCACTAACTTGTTCGATTGCCAAATGTTTATATTGTTTAAGATTAAAAATAAAGAATTTATATTTAAAAACGTCATTATATAATACACTGTGTATTCTTTAACAAGGACTTTTTATGTGGGAAAATAATACATTACAACATATGGAGTTGAAACTGGGACTTAAGAAACCAAACTTAGTACACGGGAAAACTTCTTATGCGGGAATTTCTTATCCAGGTTCTATTGTATATGATATCAAAATTATTTTTTGCATTCAGTTCCTTCGTGACCACATCGTAGTACACCATCAAACTGGTCAGACAAGATTTCTCCTGAAGAACGCCATGCTGTGTCTGAAATCTAATTGCAGCCTAGATAATATTGCATTATTTCTTTTATCAGAGATTGTCTCCATTATTTTCCATGGAAGAGAAGTTAAACTAACAGGTCTGTAATTACTGGTGTCACCCTTTGGTCACCGTTCATGAACTGGGGATACATTCGCACATTTCAAGTCCGCAAGGGCCCCTCTTCTGAATCCAAGAATGCTCTCATAATTGTGGCTAAGGTTTGCTTACTCCCTTCTCTGCCTCCCTTAATATAATTGGGTAGATACCATCCACTCCGGGTGTCTTTCATATGTCTAACGTCAATTTATCTTAAATTTTCTCCCAGTTATTAGAAAATCATTTTCTTCCATGTTTGAGTTTAATAAACTTCTGGTATCCCCTTCCCTAAAGAATTCCTTATGTGTGAATAGAATTAAAATACTCATTCAGTTTGTCAGCAACCAGAGCAGAATCATCAAACTTTTACTGCCCGTGACAATCCCCCCCCCCTCAATCCCTTTATTTTCTAGATATATAGTCTTCCTATCATCCACTCCTTTTTTCTTCATCCCCTTTCTTTCCCACCAGGGGTTCTACGGCCAAATGTCAGAACATAACAACATAATACAACAGTTCTCTGGCATTTACAGTAGTTGTACTGTATTTCTTCACAGAGTACGTATGTCTATGGCGTAGATGTGGGAACCCACAGGTGGCGCCTGACCCTAAAACGCTATGTCCTTTTTGCACACACATTGTACTCCCCATATTCAAATTTTGCATCCCTTATATCTGAATGAAACCACGTCTCTGACATCCCAACAATGTCTGCATTTGATGTCTTGACCAGCACTTCCAATTGATCAAGTTTATTTACCATGCTCCTAGCATTGGCGTACATGCAAGAATACATCCACCTGTTCTTGCTCTTACTTTTCCTGACACAGCCCACGTATTTACTCGTTCCATGATGCCTGTCGTCAGCGTTTTCTGAAATTCCCAGCAACTTGTCTTCCAGGCTGCTGCTTATTCCAATAGAAGCAGTGCAAGAATCACTTTCAGCTCTGCCTGTGGCTAATGTTAATCTACTAGTCTGTGTATTCCATCAAGCTAACAGTTTCCATCAGCATCAGCAAATATTCTTGCACCCCCCTCCATTCAAGTTTCTCCCATCCCTGTAGAAGCCATCTCTCCTGTTAACAAGCACAGACCACGTTGAGAAAAATTCTACCCCATGAGCCCTGCACAGTCTCTCCAGGGACGAATTGATTGGCAAAGAACTCATCATGTACTCCCTCCTATGATGTCTGGGCAGAATTGCAGACACTTTCAAATTCAACCCTAATTCACAGCTTTTTTTGAACAGTGACCTGTACTTGATATCTGCTCTACAACGTCATCAACTTTTCCCCTTGGCTGACATATTCAAGTTCTATGAGTGGAAGAAAAAATAACGCACTGGACCAGCCAATAAGAAGGAAAACACAGTGAGAAAAAAAGATACACAAGCTCCTTAGAAAGAAAGAAAGAAGAAATTAGCAAAAAGCAATTAAACCAAATGGACTCACTTTCGGAGTTCCAATAAATCAGAAAGAATTTATCACCATCTTAGAGATAAGAAACAGAAAACTCAGGGGTCGAATAATTACAAAATTCTAAGGTGGGGTGTCAAACGTACATTGTGCTTCGGCGTCAAAAAAAAGTTTGGCAAACATTGGTATGAATAACAAAATACACGTATGCGTGTATTTTGACTATTGATGTATTAGAATCTAGGGTACTCGGTACTGTACATGGGTTGAAGTTTGAGAGGATGAAAGAAGATACTTGTTGACATTAGACTTGAATTTCTGTAGATTGTAATTTTTAGGAAATACGTATGAAGGCAGGTTGTTCCAGAAAAGGAAAATTGAAGGAATAAATGAGGAAGAAGAAAAGTTGGTTCTGCGAGTTTGAAGTTGGACAGTAAAAGGATGTTGACCGGTTGCGGCACGTGTTTAGATTACTTTGGAAGAGCGAGAGCGGGAATTATAGAAGCCAATTGAAAAGAACAGCGTCCATAGAAGTATCTGTAGTAAAGGCATGCAGCAGAAACACAACGTCAATGAGGCATACTGGAGAGTCATTAATTAACCTAACTGTCCTCATTTGAATGGAATCTACAAGCCTGACAGAGGTTTTGTTTTCTTCAAGTTGTTGTTGGAGTTGGATTTAATGGTACAAGGGCTACTACGAAAAATTGCGCCTTTTTCTTCAAGTATGACCAGGAAGAAGTCTGGTGATCGTGGTGATGACCAAAGACCATTCGAAATTAGTCAATTTATGAAAACAGAATTCGCAAGTGGTATTGAAGCTCGGGAAGTGTGGAATATAGCTTCATCCTTGGAAGTCGCTTTCGGTATGTTCTTCATCATCTATTCGAAGATTGTAATGTAGTACTCAGAGGTTGCTGTCCCCGTAAAAAAACAATGTAAGGCATTACACACTAACGGCTCCAGGGACAGCATGACGTTGTGGTACTAGATCCTCCTCATCTTCTGCAAATGTGGTTTTTGGTAAGCCTGTTTTCGTGTATTTTGGTTAATGCCAGTGGACACTTTTGCGGCTACATCTACACACATCCCCAACTGAAGATTCACCCTGCATTTAATATTTTCAAAAGCCTTTAATACTAATTTTCTATAACGTAAAACCTCTTCTTATTTGTTTAGATATTAAAGTGTTCTTTTGTTGAAAACAATGTTTTATTCATAGTACTCTATACTGCCCACGAACCCGGAAATCTGGACAAAGAAAATAAATAAATAATAAAATTATTTGTGTTACTACTCAATGAAAATTGTGGCACGCTTGCAGAATTGAAAGTGCTTATTTGATATAAAGTGCTGCGCATTTTACATCCAATGTTCACAAAGCCCAGAGGGGAAGAGTATACGAAAACTCGGCCACCGAGTGAAAATAGCCCATAAAGGCACTTCTCCCCATGGAAAGTGTCCAAACAAGTTCCTATCCAGAATTTCCAAAGGGGGTTATGAGGAGTAGATGACACATAATGTAAATTCATACAGCTTTCAGAACCCTAAGCGAGAGTTATGATCATTTATACTTTCCCAGGAAACCACGCCCCTGACTTGTGGCAGGAATTTGAAGGCAGCTTTCTCCTTAGGGCTAGTACGAAGGTGCTCCAAGACCGAGTGCAGTAAGCCACTAACTTGGTGCCTTCCCACCGAAATGGGACACGAGCAAAGATGTCACTTTAGTTGTATGATATTTTCTGTTGTGAGGTATTGATGCTAATATTAATGATGTTTAATATATATATAATAACTTTGAAAGCAGTTTATTATGAAAGAAAAGAAAATAGAAACAAAAAGGCTGAAGAAATAATTAAATATAAGCAAACATAAGTAGTTAATGAAGTGAAGTGTCACAAAAGACAAAGTGGAATACAGATCAGTGATTGGTTCCTCTTTCTGCAAGGGAAAATACCCAAAACAATCCACGCAGAAACGGTCGCTGTTTATGGAGAAGACTGCCCAAGTTAGTGTTGTTGCGCATTGGTATAAACAATTCAAATGTGGAAGAATCTCAGTGCATAATGAAGAATCCCAGGACGCCCAGCAACTGAGAAGATAGCGTTGAAAATATTGAGGCATTAGTCCTGGAAGATCGCCTTATTAGCGTCAAAGGATTAGCTGCAGATCTCCAAACTAGTGTAGGCTCTGTGAAGAACATCATCCATCAACGGTTGCATATGAATAAAGTGTCTGCTAGATGGATTCACAGACTTCTGATCCTTTACGAGAAGATGGAAAGGGTACAACGTGCACATGAAATGTCGATGTGCCAGGAAAAGCAAGATTTTTTTGTAGCTAGTGACCATGGATGAAACTTGGATCCATCTCTATGATCGCGAAATTAAATAAATGTCAACATAATGGAAACATACAGAATCACACCTCCCCCTTGCTTCAACCTCCTTATAAAGCAACATGCTGCTATAAAACTAAAAGTAGAAGGGGAAGGCTGTCATAAGGTGAGCGCCTCCTCCACGATAATGCTTCTGCGCGTTTCTCGCATGCTACAGTGAGGTGTGCTCATGAATGCGGGTTTGAAATATTGCTGCATCCTGCTTATTCCCCCGAACCTTCACCCCCAGGTTTCCTCCTCCTTCCTGCCCTGAAGTCCTTTCTTCGCGGAAAACACTTTGCTGCTGACGATGAGGATGATTGGTTTGAAGGACAGTCAGAGGACTTTTACAAACGTGGCCCGCCGAAGTGTATTGATAGGTGGCAAAATATGTCATTTTGTCCGGTGACTATGTAGAAAAAGTGTAATGATGGTGTTTCTTTCAACCTTCTATCACAACTGCTTCTGGGTGAATACAAATATTTTTTGAGCCCTATCTTTCGTAGCTACATCTAGAGAGGCCCTCCAAAATCTTAAAAGAGATCAAATTAGTTCTGATCTTATACAGCTATCCAAAGCAAACGTCATCCCCTACCACACAGACGTTCAATTTTCTACTGTATGCCTTCTCTACATATATACACGGTTTTCTGAACAAGCAGCTATAATTCCGTCTTTCTTTCAAATCTAGTCTGAACACCCACACATTAACCTGTTAACATTTGCCAATAATTCAACCTCGCCAATTTAATCTTTTTTTCCTCATTTATTTCCTCTAAGAGCAGGTTACATCCGTATTTATTTTTATTTACAAACTTGAGCCCTCTCCTATTTTATATAACCTACAAAATTTAAGTCCAATGTCAATGACTTTGGACTCAAACCATCCGCAGTGCCAGAGTAACACAAGTTTTATCAGTCCCTTGTTTCTGGAGAGGGCCTTAAAGATATTTTAAAAAATGCCAACGTCCATTTACTCCATACAGAGCAGTTTAGAAAAAGAACAGCAAAGTCTACCTCGCTACAGATCAGGTTATGTAAAAATCAAAGGGATGTGTTCTCAAGATCATGTTACTGTTTAACGTATTCCATTTTGCGTAACCTTTTCTCGAATTCAGCCTTTTTTAAACACAGTTACAACGCAATTTCTAAAGCATCCAAGATATGTAAATACTGACCCCTTAACCTTGTGGTATCCGTTATTTCATTGCACCATCTTCAAAGCGAGTCTAAACCGTCTCTTTCTCCTAAACTTGGGTTCTAGAAGAATCTTTTAACTAAATCCTGCGCTATTTACTCTCAAGTGAACTCTGCCTGCCCTTATTTATTTTTTATTTTTTTAAAGGAACTACAAACAAAGTTCAATTGTATAACTGCAATAAAGCATTGTGCTCAAATGCGAGTTTACAAAAATCCACCTTCGAAACGAACTACGACTGCTTGCCTTGAACAAACACACCACAATAGGATTGTTCTTCTGTGGACTACAATAATCCGAAACGAGATTTGCTTTGGTGATTCCTTTTCCTTTTCCCCCTTTTCTTTTTGCCCTTTGTCATTTTGCATTTACAGAAGGATAAATTCTTTTTCTAGAGAGGACCGGCCCATCTTTGATCAAACAAAGCACGCACACCCATATACCCACATAAACAACAGGTTATAATACAACCTTCTGACGACCTTTCTGTACCCTTGCAGGAGTACGTCTACAAAGACGTTAAAATGAAGTGTATAATAACCGCTGGAGTTGCCATAGCATTAGTCCTAGCTCCAGTAAAAGAACGTACACTTTATGCGTGTACCTTGTCCACTTGCACTGCGACTTTCTGTTGGGGCAACATCTTCCGAAAGACAACCTCGTCTGATGACCTTGTGACGCGAATCCCGTCATTACCTGTAGGCAATCCCACCAATAGGGAAAAAGCATTCTTCTACAGTGGAAATATGTCGGAGCAACACTTTGTTAAGGGAACTGCGGTGAGAAAAGTGAACCGTGACGAGGTTAGCGGCGGCCCCTTCCCACGTACAGGACTTGTCGGACCGGTTATTATGCGCTCAGAGCACCAGATACCAGACTCAGTTCCTACAAAGTGCTACCTTCTGGAAGTCGGTCTAAAAGTCCTGCAGGACAACGTTTCATGAATAACTGTGCGGTCACATGACAGATTAAAATATTACGTGAACAATGGTCGAGTGATATGAGATTAACGTTAATCCACTTAGCAAAGGAATTGGACTTTGAAATGGGAAGAAGAAGTGTGTACAGTTGGTAAACATGACTGGGCCCTATGACGTTTTCCGTTGTAATTGAACTCGGGTCATCAACAAAGCCTGGTGTCGCTACACCGGATTGGGGGTCGTTTTGAAAGTCTTTCGTGTATTGGTGAATTATATTTGATAATGCAGTCTGGAGATGAGTCGTCATTTGAAAAGAGTAATTTTTCAGCGTTTACTAAAGCAATTTCTAAACAAAACGTACACTTCGAGAAAGGTAGGATTTCTTATATTACTACAAAGCTGTTTTAAACTAATTTTTGAAAATAATTTTAATATTAAAGAAATAATTTGTTAATAATTATAATCCCAGGATCCTTATCTTTGTTGTATGGAAACTATCCCTGATATAGAATGGTTTGTTTGTTTTATTTTAAAACAGACAGTTCTTAATGTTTTTTTTTTATTGATGGTTAATTTAATTATATATAAATATATATATATTTTAAGACATGATGGATTATATGGCTCTCTCTTCGAAGAAACTTCAAAAATCAATACTGAGCAGATAAACGGATGTAGAAGAATTTTAATTAAAGGAAAAATTATTTGTTTAACGTATTATAATTGAACGAATCTGATCTATATTGCTAAAGTGAACAAAAGGTAATAAAATATTGTGCAAAGTAGATTCATGTCGGTATTTTTGTTTAAAATAAGTCTCTATCTTGTAAACTCCACTGACCCTATTTGGCCTTATAAAGAGAAAATGTACTTATCGATTACTAACTTTAATTATATTGTTTTAGGAGGTAGGAATCCACCAAAATGGTTAATATTTAATTCATCAAGACAATCTTGATAAATTTCCTAGAATTTCTTGTTTGTAAAATCGTCAATTTGCAAATGAGCTAATTGGAGTAATTTTACCACTTATCAGCCAGTCAATAAAATCTGATTTAGATTATTCACTTTGTTCTAAAGGCTGTGCAACCTTGCCTCCACCCACGTAGGAGAAACAAGGAACTAGTAGTAAATAGCTGATTAGTGAATTATAGACAAAAAACTACTGAATGGAATACTTTTAAACCCACCAGTCACTATAAATGAGACTAGAATATAAAAATTTAAACTTCATGTTCTAAGATTGGAAAGGATATGGTGGAAGGGGATTTAACAAGAATAATGTCAAGGATTTTCTTTGTATTGTCCCTCATAAAGGGAACCGAGAGATGATTTTTCAGCCCAGTTTAGTTCAATGCACTGCAAAACCGCCCTCTCGCAAGATAATAAACACTAAAAATATAACTGTACTTACTTTCCAAGTTTGGGAGTTGTAGCGTGAACCATGCTAGGGCATTCGCTCTACAAACACACCCCAAAAGTACTCGAAGTGTACATAATTGATAGTGACAGTCGCTGCATATATTGTAGGGTCTCTTTTCTTTAATCTGTTCCGCTTGAAGACGATTTTTTTCTTCTTTCTTTTAAGGTTCTTCCTCATGCGTGGCCACTGGAATCAAAATTTCAGGGGGACATCGCCGCGTGACATTAATCCCACCAAGAATTGAGCTCGAGCTAATAATACTGAAGAATACTAAGGAAGTCTTCGACACAAAGAGAGTGCAGCAATCTTTTTTAAGTTTTATTTTGAACATTCGAGCATTTTCCAGTGTACTGTGAGACGTAGCTAGAATATTAACAACAGCAACACGTGTTTCTCTCAGCTGACTGTGATGCAATCATTTTTAGCATTTCACAACCTCAGTTACTTTAACCACACCTTCATTGGAACATTGTCACACATGATGTCTGAAAAGCCTTCCATTAGATACTGCGCAAGTGAATGGTGTGGTAATAATAATACTGTATGTGAGATTCAGCCTTTTTGGGGAAATCACAGTAACTACAAAAGTCATTAAACAATAATTATGAATGCTTTTAACAGCTTAATTCCAATCGTTTAATTCCAGGAAAGGAGCCATTTTGATACACGGTACTGTACTAGAAACATGTAATATTTGTAATTTATTATTATTTTTAATTATCAGCTTATTAGAAAATTAAAGAATTATTATTAATCGTAAGTGGAAACAAAGGAAAGAAAATTTCTTTCCTTTCCTTTGTTTAATGCCTGTTGTTATGTTTAAAATTTTCCTTTGTATACAAAAGTAACACGTATTAAGGTCTGCCCCAAAATAAGAGTATGGTAATGAGAAAATGTAACTTCTTAGCATATATTACTACACAGTTTCTTAGCAGAGCTTTTATCCAATATAAGGAACTTATAAGGGACATTTATAGAGGTTGTATAAGAATTACCAAAAAGGTCACATTACAGAAGTCGATACAAGATACTCGAAAATATGGTCACGTGATATCAGTACACCCTCCAACGACTAAACAGGCCTGACAGCGGTGAACCATTCTCGATATAAAGGTGTCTATAAGATTCTGTAGCAATAAATCTCATTATTCCACCAGCGCTCACCAAAGGACCGAGGATTGGCTGTCGGTGTGCATGTGACGTCCAAGGTGTTCCACACATGTTCGACCGGATTTAAGTCTGGTGATCGTGCTGGCCACTACAGTTGTTGAATATCTTCAGTTTCAAGATATTCCTCCTCCACTTGAGCTCTATGTGCAGTGGCGTTGTCCTGCATGAAACGAAAATCTGGGCCAACTACACCCTTAAAAAGTCTCACATAGGATTCGAGAATATATTCTAGGTACCTCTGCGCAGTTAGTACATTTATCAAAAACATGAAGAGGAGTGTGGCCGTTGATCATTATTCCGCCCGATACGAGAACTCCAACTCCATTGTAAGAATCCCTTTCTTTGATGTTGGAGGGATGGTACCGCATTCCTCGTTGTCTCCAGATGAAATAACGTCTAGAATCTGTTTGTATGCTAAAACAGGACTCCTAACAACAGTTATTACATATCATGTTTGAGACCTTTTGAGGCCTATTATTTTTGTGACAAATTGATAATCATAAGCTTCCACATTTGGCATTAAAATGTAAATTCAAATGGACACATTTTTATTCATAAGTTTAAATAAAGTGAAATAACATTCCACAGATTTATTAGGGAACAGTCTGAAAAAAATTAATGGTACTTGAATGGCCAAAGTTATTTCATTAACGTTTTTTTGTCCATGTAATCAGGATTCGGGAATCTTTTTTTAGAGCACAGAGCGAAATCAGAAAAAAAAATAAAAAATTCAAATTTTGGAGCCGCAAAATATGCATTATTATTCAAACAGAAGTAAACACAACACAAGATAACTTTTGCATCTGACATATGAAATACAAGTTGAAGAAAAGATTCTAACTGGACGATTGATATAAGCATTGGCGTATCTAGGTATCATCGTAAGGGGGGGCACGGCGAGCAGGCTTTTGAGTTTTTTTTTTAGAACGCCTCCTGCGTTCTGTTTGTTTAATTTCAAATTTTTGGTTAAGGGAGGGCATATGCCCTCTCTGGCCACTCCTGAATACGCCCCTGGAGATAAGCCCTGACTTTTTAGCATTAGCATTAGTAGAGGCATATGATGCAAGAAAGAAAGATTATAGAGCAGCAGCCAAAAAAAGAAAAGAAAAAAAAAAACACTTCTCATTTCACCTATCCATTTGCTCCAAAATTTTGTCCAGTTCTTCCTTGAATTTATTTAAACTATCAACTTCCACAACGACAGATGGAAGTTTGTTCCAACAAGCAACTATCCGCTGGCTAAAGGCAAACTTCTGCCCATCTATTCTATAACTGTCTTTCCTCAATTTGAATCTATGCCCACTTAATCTGGCTCTTAATCTGAGCAAGTGGAAGTATCCCATCAGCATTGAGCCTGCTCAAACCATTCAAGGCCTTATACACCTCAATGAGATCACCTTGCAGGTACCTAGTCTCCAGATGCTGCAACTTACAGAATTTAACCCTCTCCTGGTAAGAGAACCCCTTTGTTTCTCTCACCAATCTTGCTGCCCTTCTCTGTACTCGTTCTAGCAACTCTACATCCTTCCTAAAATGAGGCCTCCAGACCTGTATGCAATACTCATGATGTGACCTGACATTTGCTTTATTTAAGGGGATTATCACCTCCTTATCCCTTCTAGCAAAATTCCAAAGATCATTGACAAAACCCCATGCCCTCTGGCAGCTTGTCTACACTGCTCAGAAAACTTCATATCTGGCTGCACAAAAATCGCCAGATCTTTTTCATTCTCCACTACCATCAGTGTAGTACCATACAGTTGGCACGTTTCGGTTACTGCTACCCATATACATTTGTCAACGTTAAACTTCAGTTGCTACTCAGCCCATCTCCCGAACTTAACTGGATCCTGTTGCAGTAGCATACTATCATTAACAACCCTGCCAACCTTTGTATCATCTGCAAACTTGGACATTAAGCCTGATATACCTTCATCAATATCATTGTTAAATATACAAAACAACAATGGGCCCAACACCAAATCCTGGGGGAGGGATCCACTAATAACATTAATACACGAAGAGCAGTGTCCATTGATTACGACTCTCTGTCTTCTCCCACTCAACCATCCTTTCATCAATTGCCCTTAATGCCATTCTGCTCCAACTTGTACAGTAGTCTTCTATGTGCAACAGTATCAAACGCTTTCCTGAAATACAAGTACATGATATCAAAATTATTTTTTGCATTCAGTTCCTTTGTGATCACAAAATAGTATCCAATTAAGAAGGTCAAACAAAACTTCCTCTTAACAAACCCATGCTTTGACGGAATCATTGCTGCAGTAGTGTTTAGATGATCCTGGAATGCTTCTTTAACCAGTGACTCCATAATTTTCCCGTAACAGAAGTTACACTAATAGGTCTGTAAGTACTCGTGCCACCCTTAAATCCCCCTTTGTGAATTGGGGATACATTTGCACACCTCTAGTCAGTAGGGACCTCCCATGAGTCCAATGATGCTCTCATAATTATGGCCAGGTGTTTGCTTATTTCCTTTGCTGCCTCCCTTAATATAATTGAATAGATCCCATTCGCTCCAGGTGCCTTTCTTATGTTTAACTTCAACAATTTGTTCTCCACTTTTCTTTCGGTTATTACAAAATCATTAAGCTCCCTGTTAGAGTTTAATAAGCTTCTGTCCTCCACCTCTCTACAAAATTCCTCATGTGTGAATGTAGATGCAAAATACTCATTCGGTTTTCCAGCTACCTCAGCAGGATCATCAACAGTCGAACCATCGATATCCAGTGGACCAATCAGATTCATCTCCTTCCTTCTAGAGTTTACATAAGTAAAGAAGGCTTTGCTGTTCCTCTTTGCATTCTTTGCCAAAGATTTCTCGTAATCTGCCTTTGCTCTCCTAACCTCTTTTGTGACTTGGTTAGAGACTATCTTATATCTAACATAGGCTTCTGTGTCACCCATTAATTTATATCCATCCCATGCATTTTTCTTCTCTGCCACGAGTCTCATTAGGTTATCTGACATCCATTTAGATCTAAACTTTAAACAGTATTTCTTAGTTGGTATGAAAAGGCTAGTAGCTTCCAATTAATTCCTTTGAAACTTTCAAAATACAAAAAAATTTATCTTTCTAATTTATTTATTTCTAAAATAAGGTAATTAAATAATTTTTCTTTAGAAAATTTTCTTCTAAATAGAAACTCATATAGATAACCTTCTAGTAGACTAGAAGGTTATCTATATCCTGTTTTCCAAATTGGTATTTTAATTTTCTTTTGGCATGTAACCGAGTGTTTTTAATATTTTGAGTATGAGCACTTGAATTAACTGGCAAAACAAAATTATAGCCATGGATAACCTCATCATGGGCATAATTAATGTCTCAGCCCATCCATCACTGATGATTTTTGTACCCTGGCTATTTTCTCGATTGGTTTCTGTTTTTTAAGATTTGCCCCATTTAACCGGTGGCCCAAATAACCAGAATCCACTGTATATATATATATTATATATATTATTATATATATATTATTATATATATATAATATTATATATTATATTATATATATTTTTTTTTTTTTTTTTCCCCACTCTATACATTATTGTACACTTCTTTCTTCTATTTCATGGGAGGTCTATCTCTTCCCCTTATCTTCTATCCAACCTCCCCATCCCTTCCAATCCCCATACTTCAATTCTTATCCCCACTTTCTTTCCCTTGGGGCTCCCAGGCTTGCCTGATAGCCCCAGTAAGAGTCTCAGCTAGAAAGTGGACCCTGGCACGCCTCCTCGTGGCCGAGGTTGGGAGTCAGGGGAGCAGGTGTCCCCTACCCCCTGGTTGCAAAGTCATCAGTGCCGGCACTCAACACTCAACATAACAAGACACATGCATACACTTGCCGGCCTTCACTATTTCAGATGCCACAGCGGCATATAGGGGAAACCCTGGAGACTGCAATTGAAACAAACCTTGACCTCGATGATTCTTGTACCTGGCAATATTCTTTCTCTTATAATTGATAATAGAGTTATTTTATCTCTATTTTCTACTGGAATTAAAAAACATCGTTTGGTAATTCTTTCGAATGCACCAAAAACCCATTGTGTTCCTATTAGTCGTCTTATATTATACACTGGTGTGCAAAGTTTGGTTTTTAATTAATGGCGCATTGGCAGCTAAGGCCATAATGCGCCTGGTGTGCAAAACTTAAGGACCAACACTATTTCTAAATGTTACAACCACAAAATCTTTACTTAAGGCACTCTTTACTGATGAGAGTAGATTCAGTCTCAGCAGCGATTCTGGACGTCAGCTAATCTGGCGAGAGGTTGGCACACGGTATCACCCTGCAAACATCACTGAAAGGGACTGATATGGCGGTCGAGGTGTTCTCGTCTGGGGAGGCGTTATCTTGGATGGACGTACACAAGTCCATATAAAATTAAATTAAATTTTCTGTTTATACTCCGGTACGACAACCAAGTCAGTAGAGTTTACAATAAATCGTCAATACAAATATTTATCGTATTTAGTAGTCATGGGCTTGAAAGTTATGGATGATAACGCCACACCCCATCGCACTGCAGCTGTTGATATTCTTTTGGAAAGTGAGGACCTTGTTCGTATGGATTGACCTGCCCTTTCCTGCGCTCTAAATGCCATCGAACGCTCTGGGGAGACGCCTTGCGGAACGTCCACACCCACCAGAAAATGTTCACCAGGTGAAGATGGCGCTGACAGAGGAATGGACGATGTTACCGCAAGAACGTATCAACAACATTGTTCTAAGTATGGACAGGCGGTGCAAAGCCCTCATCGACATTAGGGGTGGCCATATCTCCTACTGAGGACCACCTCTTCCCTTTGTTCCATCTTTGGCAGTGATGCATCTGTATCCTGGCAGCCAGTGCTATGTTGCTATTTTCGAATAAAGTCCCTCTGTAGCGTTTTGTTTCCGTTGTTGTTTCCTTCATCATTTCTGTACCTCACGAAGTTCCTTTGGTATGCTTTTCCCATATCCAGGCCACTCCTATGAAAAGCTATAGGTGAAAACCTGACTGGTCCTTAAATTTTGCACACCAGTGTATTTTCTTTTGAAAAATGCTGATTCATCAATTTCAACTTCGATATGTATTCAATTTTCTGAATAGTTAACTGTCTGCATCAATTTAAAAAATTTTTATGGCACCCATTAATAGGATTTAACCCAAATGAAAATTTAAAAAGTTGGCGGGTTAAGTGTTAAAAATGGCGGATTTTGAGCATGGGGCTAACGGGAAGTATTATTAAGAGTTGGCAACACTGCTGATAATCAGATCAAGAGTTTTACTCTCTCTGGTTGCCCCTCGAACAGGTTGCTGCAGAAAACAATCATCCAATAAATCCACAAAAGCCTTGCTAGTGTGCGAGTGAGTGACCGATCTACAAGTTCCAGTCAGTAGTTATCACAATATTGTGATAACTACTGACTGGAACTTGACTGGACTTGATTGTTATCACAATATCACAATATTGTGATAACTATACAGTTTCTGATTGGGGAACACTTCGCGGATAGATACAACTCCATGTCGCGGTGATGCGGTTGCCAAATAGAAACGGAAAGTCTGAAGTTCAATAATTAATTCTAGGTAATTTCCAAGGTATTTAATTACTTATTAGCAAACAGGGACAGCTCAATAAGTAGAACCATTAAATAATGAATTCTAAGAAAAATCGGATTAAAATTACCTTACCTTTTCAGGATAATTTAAGCATATTAACGATACCACTCCTGGCTACGTTTCAGATTTATTGACGAATTTGTCCTCAGGACAGTTAGGAAGGTTTGTCTATAATCCTTGAATGCTTCCCATTTTGAAATAGCCCAGAGTTAAATTTAGAGTGTTATGTGTTAGTGGATTTTATTACTAGATTATTTCTGCAAGAAAATAAATTCACACGTGGACTTGGTTTAATTAGTAACATTAAAACAAATATATATATATACATAAGGGATGGGGGAAGATATCAGTAGGAGGACACGTTTTTGTTAAAAAAGGTTGAGAACCTTTGCCTTAGGGGGTTTCCCAACAAATTAAAGCTACTGGATAAACACTAAAAGGCTGAAATCGTGCATCTTGAATGTTCTAAACAGGTTACCATTGACTCATAGATATAATTAGATATAGATTTTGTTTTTTTTTTGCTACATACTATAAAGTTTCTTTCTTGTGTTGTGTTAATGATATACTAACTGAATGAGAACACGGTGTATGTTATCTTAACCATCGTTCCCTGTTTTAAATATATAATAAACATTAATTCCGATAATTTTTCACATCTCTCGCGTGCATCAGTCTCACTAATCCTCTTCCACGAAATTTCCCATTCCATCTGACCTTTGTCCTGCTACTCATCATTGGCTTTGTGTGTTTCTCTAAAAATAGCTGGTAATTATGCAGGTGGCGAGAGAGAGCAGTACAGAATCGGATATGCATCACGCTTAGAAGCAGGTGTCTCACGCCTTGGTATTGCAGGTGGAAAGTATCACGATATTAGATAAATAAAATATACAAATCTCTGTAACCATTCGTTGGAAAACTTTTCTTCTTTTTTCCAGTAGTTTTCAGTGCATTAAAAGCAACTCTGTTGTATTCATAAAAGTTTCCAGTAGCAAATGAAAGTTCCTGATACCCACAAATGTTTCATTCTTCAATTTCGGTTTGCGCTCTCTTGAAATACGAAAATAATAGTTATCGTAGAGCAAATTCAACTTTAGCACAGAATCAGATATGGAAAATAGGTAAGTAAAGTTATTTTCTTTATTTTTAAAATATTCATGTGCCTTTCCTTCATAGATTAATGCAAGTCAAATAGTTGTATGGTATATTGGAAAGAATACAATTCCCAATCCATAACTGACTCAATTTTTAAGATCAGCGAGCAGTCCCTTTGTTGCCCTACCACAATATTTCAATATTGCTGTGACAGAAATCTTTTTAATGGTATGGCATGCAAGAGCAGTTATCAAATCAACGTAGCTGTGGGAAGACTGTGATGCAACTCTTTCAAACTTCTTATATTGCATTAGTTCAGATCCGCCTTCTTAAATAAACGTTGGTTGAGCGACCAGCCAGAAAAATTACTTTGTCATTCATATCAGGAGTATCCTGTACATCAGAATCTCATTATTTTTGAGAACAAATAAATCTAGAAATTAAATTCTACCATATTAATCTACACTATACGAGTTAGTTAAGTTTCAAAGTTGAACACAGTCTTCAAACCTCTGAACAGATGTGGACTATTGTAAAAATAATACACAAGAACCTTAATTTCTGGAAGAAACTTATAGTTCTTGTGTGCTATTGGGGGTTAGTCCCCCCCCCAATATTTGATTCTAATTAAGAGCATACTGGGCAAGGAGTATAAATATAATTGAATAAGACACTTTTTTCCAAGCATAAAAACAGTTTATAAAATTGTGAATGTGAGAAATTTTTACGAATTCCCACCTTCTAAAGTATCCAAATAAACTAATATAGAGAATAGTTATAATAGTTTATTTGAGTATTTTTATTTTATTAATCACTATACTGAACTAAATTCGCATTTCTTACAGCATATAAAGCTATCATCCTGAGCTTTTATTTGGCTTCTAATGCATGAAGCTACTGTTGTCTCTAATTTTGGTCTTTCTCAATATTTACAAGTGAAAAATTCTCTCAATAGTTGCGTGAGAGGAAGAGCATAAGTAGAAACTCCATCATCGGTTCTCCTGAAGTTCATTGCTGATTGCAGGACTTCACCATTACTTGAGGTAGTCTTGGAGGTATGGAGAATTTTTTTTAGGATATCAAAACCTAAGGACATAGCTAGAGCAACTGGCAAGAGCTTTTGAGTTGAGAGATGCCACTTGTCAAATGTCTAACGAAAATACAGTAATTTAATCCATTAAAAACCAACTCATGTCCAAAATCCACCTCGTGAACAAGGAGAGTGAAAAAAGTATTCTTTTAATCGATCTTAATTCGAAGTAGACAAAGCAAAAGCGATGTTAGACCAATGATTCTACATCTAATTTAGCATTCTTGCTGTAAAGAATGGTAACGTGTCTCTTTACCAATTCTTTTAAGTGCAGAGTATATGACTTTTATGATTTAAATCCTTCAGTGTTACTGCTGGATCTCTGAGGTTCCTCTGGAAAATAGCGAGCCTGCGTTAAGTATCGGTTGAAGATAAAAATCTGCAATTTACTTTACCTTCCAAAATATAGACAAACCTTTGCTTGGTGTTGTTTTTGATTTATTTTATTTTACTTTACCGTTTCTCCAGGGTGAGACAACTTATCAAGTTGCTTGATTTCAAGGTAGTGCAATACCAATGTGACTCGTTGTGAGGGCAGTATTTGTCTGATGTAAGCAAAAAACCTCTGTATCAGTGCTATGAAACTTGAAAACGTGTTTGTTTGTAGTTCAAGTTTTACTTGCTTTTAAACTGTAGTTATTTAATGAACATTAGTGAGGAATTTAAGATATTTCAGAATACCTTCCAGATGGTAAGCAATATTAATTGAATACTCAAGCCAGTATTATGTAGTCTGCATTGCCATCACAACAAGTTGCCTGGTATTGCACTACTTTCAAACAAATAGGACATTGCCATCACAACAAGTTGCCTGGTATTGCACTACTTTCAAACAAATAGGACATTGCCAAAGGTTAATGAAAAAACTATCATCTTTAACTTAAAAATTGTCAAACAACAATAACGTTTCCCATATATCGCGAAGGCTGCAGTCTATTCCAATTGTCAGTGTACTTATAATCAAGAGCAGGGTGAAGATTACATTAATGCGCAACCACAACTAACTCTAACTGCCTATCTATGAAGGCCTACTAGAAGACTCTTAGTAGGCTATGCTATTTTTGAAGTGTGACGTCACGCGGAATAACACTATAAACGAAATCTTTTTTCGAATATCACTAAACTATACCAATACTACTGAGATTAGTAATACTCTTAATCTGATTATCAGCAGTGATTATTCATGCCTTAAGAATTTGCAGATAAAGGAACCACTAGGTGGCAGTGATCAGAGTCTACTGAAGTGGGATTTGCTTAAAGCCTTAACTACTGTTAAGGATAAAGAGAAGGGCTTTTGCTTCAGTAAGCGTGACTAGAGTGGTTTCAGACAGATTTTAAATTCTATACAGTGGGACTAACTGATGTTATCATCAGCAAGTTCTAAATGGGAAGTATTCAAGGTATTAATCTTGGAAGCTACTAGGCTTTTCGTACTAACTAAATAATACTGTTCAAGGTTTAGGTCTAAATGGATGTCAGATGAACTGAGGAAACTCGTGGCAGAGAATAAAAATGCATGGAATGCATATAAATTATCAGTCGACAAAAAAGCCTGTGGTAGATATAAGATAGTCGGTAACCAAGTTACAAAGGAGGTTAGGAGAGCAAAGGCAGATTACGAGAAATCTTTGGCAAAGAGGAATAGCAAAGACTTCTTTGTTCATGCAAACAGTAGAGGGAAAAGGATGAATAAGGTTGGTCCACTTGATATCGATGGTTCGACTGTCGATGATCTTACTCAGGTTGCTGACAAACTGAATGAGTATCTTGATTCTATTCATGCATGATGAATTGTTTGGGAAGGGGATGCCGGAAGTTTATCAAACTCTAACAGGGAGCTAAATGATTTTGTAATAACTGAGAGGAAAGTGGAAGAGAAATTGTTGAAGTTAAATATAAGAAAGCCACTTGGGGTGGATGGGATCTATCCAGTTATATTAAGGGAAACAGCGAAGGAAGTAAGCAAACCCTTAGCCATAATTGCGAGAGCATCCTTGGAGTTAGGGAAGACTCTCACGGATTGGAGATGTGCAAATGTGACCCCAATTTACAAAGGGATCAAAGGGTGACAAGAGTAATTACAGACCTGTTAGTTTAACTTCTGTTCCGGGGAAAATAATGGAGCCACTGGTAAAGGAAGTAATGCAGGTTCATATACACAAGGCCACAGGTATACTTCAGACACAGCATGGGTTTAAAAAGGGTAAATCTTGTTTGACCAATGTGATTGGACACTACGATGTGGTCACAAAGGAACTAGATGCAAAATATATAATTTTGATATCATATACTTGGATTTCAGGAAAAATTTTGATACTGTCGCACATAAAAGAGTGCTGTACAAATTGAAGCAGTGTGTCATTAAGGGCAAGTTGCTGTTTGCATTAATAAAGGGATGGTTGAGTGGGACGAGACAGACAGTGGTAATCAATGGACACTGCTCTTCGTGGACTAATGTTATTAGTGGAGTCCCCAGGGTTTGGTGTTGGTTCCATTGTTCTTTTATATTGTTATCAATGATATTGATGAAGGCATATCAACTTGAATGTCCACATTTGCACATGTTACAAAGGTTGTCAGGGTTGTTAACGACGGAAATGAGGGTATCATACAACAACAGAATCTAGAAAAGTTGGGCAGATGATCTGAGAAATAGCAATTGAAGTTTAACATTGACAAATACAAAGTACAGCATATGGGTAGCTGTTTTTTCAGTTTTTATTTTATTTCTTCAATACTGCGCTCTCAGATAATTAACATATTTGATTAACTGACATCACCCGACGAATTCCAAACAATAAATTTTTCTCTGTGTTAATGTTTCTTATTAAATTTTTAATAAATTATTTAGCAATTGTTATTGTGACGCGAAAGTGGAATTAATAATTTTATTATGTTTGCAACTGGTACTTTCAAAAAGTGTTAAAAGTGCAGGGCTTTTCATATTGTTGAAGAACATCTTTTAATCTGAAAGAACTATCATGAAAAATGTGAAAAATATAATATGACGAGGTTTACATTCGTCTTGATTACTGTAGGCTGATAATAATTCAAATCGTGACCCTTGTTGTTGTTTTTCTATCTGTAGGCAGATAGAAAAAAAAAAAAACAACAACAAAAGTTCCTTGATGAGATGGCAGATGATGATCGAAATAGTTGCAAGGAGTGAAGGGATGCAGAAAAATCTTTTTTTTTTTTTTTGAGAAACTAGCGCCCAAATTTCCTAGTGCAATATTAAGACAACTCATTGTAGACCGACTCAATATAATAATCGAAAATCATCCAGCTTTGGAATATCATCAGTGGTTGACTAGGCACTTAAATCATTCCATTCCATGTTCGACGGATAGTGGCTTACAGCGTAAAAACTAAGACTTTAAAAGGAGTTTACCAGGCATTACTTACAATCACATTTGCTCGATAGTTGTACAACTATCTGATTAATCTTTTAGAGATGTTATTACATCGCCAACAAGTTAACCTGCCATTTAGCTACTGTCTCATGTTTCGAATAAATGACAAATTAACCTTTTGGCAATGTCATATTTGAAAGTAGTGCAATACTAAGCCACTCATTATTAAGGCAATGCTTGTTCAGTGTCAATAATGGTAAACTTGAGACCAAACAGAATAATCTGACACCATGGCATATGTCTATTATCTATCATTGGCTAGTATATATCACATGTGTGTGACGTCACTCATCCCTCTCTATAGATGGATGGAGTTTCTATGGCACAGATTTTTTCAAGGTTTTTTGCTTTGGAAAAAAAAAATATATATATTTTTTTATCTCCGGATCAGTGAACCAGAACTCGCATGTGATCACAAGCTCATATTCGATTTCACCGAGACTCTACCCCTTCCCCCAATTGATTTAAATGCACCTACTCCATTTCGTTTCTAAAGATGCTATCTCTCTCAAAGAGAAAGATTCTTCTTAGGCCTCACTGAGAAGCAACAGATCTAAGCTCATTGCTAACAAACCATCCATAAAGCCCTTGTTTTTAAGTTTCACAACGAATAATAATCTCTCTGAGCGAGTGCTGCACCACAGGGCGTGTGCGATAAGGTTTCAAATCCATACCCTTTCAAAGAATCATTTACAATAGGCAACTTGTTGAATCAGCACATTTTCGGAAAGTAACAGAACATCATAAAAAGTCAGTTCCAGATCAGTTCTTTACGGAATCATACGATTTGTGTAATGTGGAAGCATAAACTTCTCTAGAGACCGCAGTCTTCTGAAGGAATGTGTAATCAACAAGGAGAATCCAGCTTGAATCTGTGAAAAATGTCACCATGATCTTCCCAGAAAATTGTTGAGTCCTGAACTTCGAGATGGGAGACCTCTATGGAAATTGCTTCTTGGTTTCTAATTCACAATGATGAATCTAGGTTTGATTCATGGTAAAACTAATTTAGACATAAAGTTTTCTGGGCGTTGTTTGAAAATGCTTAGTTTAATTGTGAAATTATTGCTTGATTCTCTTTATAAAGAGTAGTCAACACCAGAGAAATAAACCTTTGACACTCTCGGTTATCATGTTTACAATATCAGTGGTTATCTAGCAACCTTTGGTCGTCTGTTATTAGTTTTACTTTTCGCACATTCCTACTTTATGTTTGCCCGAATAGGGTGACTTGTCTTTGGGCCACCTGTGAGTGACACCCTGGCCCTTTTGAATTGCCTTCTCCATAATTATTTAAAATGAAAAGGGGACGATATGGATTATATTAAAATCCGAAAATTGGGAAAACCGTTTTGTTTTTTTTTTTTTGCTACTCCACCAAGGCTGAAGAAGAGATTTAATAAAATCTCGAAACGTTTCCAATATGTTGAGGCGACAATTTACCATTTCAAAAAAATTAACTTAACTTTTGTTTCTCGGTAGTTTGATCTTTTAGAATTTTATAAATAAATTGCAAAGATGCGCCTTACATAAACCCAAGGAATACCCAGAATTTATTATTATTTTTTTTTTACTATGTTTTAAAATCGTGGAGATAATTTCTACCGAATAACATATTCAAAAATTGGAAAAAAAAGATTTAATATCGAAGCTAATTAGGATTTATAAAGCGTTAACTGAACTGATTAAAAGCAGCTTATTATAGCAAACAGACAAAGAAAAGGAAATGATAGAATAGTAAGAAACTCCGAACAAAACCAACATCGACCTTAACGGATAAACGAATAGAAAAGATGACATGGGGGACAGATCCCGTGGACCATGAGAAATGAAGCAGTAAACAAAGCAAGAGGAAAGAAGTAAAATTTGGAACAAGGAGGAAAGAGGGTGGAGCAGAGAAGACAAAGGAGGAAAAGGATCGGAGAAACAATTTAGGTAAGGGTACGCTGACCGTGTAGCTGTAAGTAGGTAGAGTTCATCCTTAGCAAACAAGCGTTGACTGTGTCCATAAGTTGAGTCATAACGTAGAAGTATACGTCGAAACCAGAAAATAATATATTAAAAGAAAGGAGAAAGAACTTTATAAATGTAAATAAAGCAGAGAGACAACTTTCTTTTATTTATATGTAAGTTGTTTGCAATGTATACTAAATGTTTTTCCTCTTTTTATATAATTAACAATGATGATTAAGCTTTTGTTAAATTAGATTTGATTAATTAGATTTGTAGAATTCAAAAATAGCTATAATCGATATAAAATTTATAATTGTGAAATATTATTTGCAGCAATACAGTCACTGGACTCCTTAAACGACCAGATTATCCAATTCATCTTTACACCAAAGTCCTCAGAATTCGATTCCTCATGCGGAGTATCCACCACCAAATGGCAGGAGCAGAGAGATACTTTGAAGTCTTCGATGGCTTTAATGCGTCGCTTGCTGGTAGATGCTCAAGCAAAGTTTCGGAAGATGATGGAAGACAACAAATCTCTGGCTTCCCGTATTGATGGGGACATACAACATGCCCACCAGGAAGTGTCATTATTACGTGCAGAGCTGGCAGATACGAATAAAAGAATAGCTGAAATCACCATCCACAGCGTTCCACACAGATCCGGAACCAATTTCACAAGTAACATATTAACCATGAGTATGCCTATTAAATCTGAGTTGAATTCCACAAAAGTGCCATCGACTACCCTCAATTCAACGTATTCTCTAGCCTACGACATCGATACAATGAACCTTACTAACCAGCTATCTAGGGAAGCGTTGCATTGTCCTCGATGCAGAAGTAAGTAAACAAGGGCTTTTTATTTATTTTTGTTATGGTTTTAATGCAGTTAAGTACCGAGCACGATTTCTAATTCGTTCCTTCCACTTTTGTTGTAGAATGTACCCACGAAGATGTCAACCAGCTAGAAGATGTCATAAATGAAGTAAAGCAACAGAATGAGAAACTGAATGAACAGAATAGTAATCTTCAAAGGGAAGTTGAGAGTCTAATAGGTCTCAGAGATAAAACAGAAGAAGAAAATTCGCTTAAAAGTAAATTAGAAGAAATGGAAGAGGAATTAAACCATGCCAAAGATGCTCTATCAGGTGAAGTAATTTAAAAATACTTGGAGAAAAATCAAATATAAAGTTTGAGTTCAAAGGTTCAGTGATTAGTTTATTTAATCAATAAATTCCTTTAACCAACATGTTTTTTTTATTTTTATTTATATGTCTCATATTATTTCGTTCAATTCTTTGGTAAAGAATCAAGGAATAACTGGGGGGAAAATCGCCTACAATCGGTGCATAAAATTCTAGATGTTAATTCAAAGGGTCGAACTGGAACAGATGACAAAGGTCATATTTTTAACAACTAATTCCATAAAGTTTCCAGAGTTCTGATGACCTGTTTGCCAAGACACGTGCTAAAAGAATATGGTCACAAATACCATGTCTTGTTGAACACTGGAATGAAATGCTTGTCACAATGGTCTAGGCGGATGGTTTGGTTAAGTTCGAAGTGCATTGAAATTGGATAGACAAATGAGATCGTTCGTACGAGTTTGGCATTCATATAAACAATCTCATTTGTCTTTAAGAATCCGTGCAAAAAAAAGTGTTATTTCTTTCTTTATAAGAATGCTTGCAGAATTATCTTGTATTTTAATCTGTTTTTTCGGTCAGCAGAATTTAAACTGCATATGGTCTTAATTCTTACAGAAACTTGCTTTTGCAATGCGTTGCCCTGGTATTGCACTATTTTCAAACAGATAATCTCTCTCTAAAAGGTTAACTGGTCATTTGTTTAAACGATCAGACTTATGACAGCCCGTTTCTGGACTAAAAAGAAAAAGAAAATCTTTATTGTACAGTAAAGATACAATAACTGGCCCCTTATTAGATAAACGTAGGCAAATCAGTAAAGAAGTTCACTTTTGTAAAGTCAATAAAAAAAAAAATGTAGAGTTAAAAAAATATATATATTAGCATAGATGTGAGCTGCCATGCGATACACAAAAGCAGTTATCGAAGTGATGCATCTTTCAATAGAGAGCTAAAGCTCTGTTCAGAGTAGTGCAATACCAATGCAACTCATTACAAACACAGGTTTGTTTTTCGCTTCCAGAATTAATACCAATGCACTTCCTATGTAGTTTAAATCCTGCTAGTCAATAATAAATAAATAACAAAAAAAACAGAAGCAGATGAAACGAAAAAATATTTATAGATAAAAATGTAACCCTCTAAAAATTGCTCAGTCACTAAGTATACCTCTTTAAAATTCAGAAACTTAAAATATTACATCTCTCAATCCTCAGATTTACTGTTGTTGGAAGGACGACTGGTAATTGTTTCGCAGTGAACCATGATCAATTGAAAAATGCATGGGATGCATATAAATTATCAAGCAATTCAGAAGCCTTATGACAGATATAAGCTAGTCTGTAATCAGGTCACAAAGGAGGTTCGGCTGATTACGAGAAATCAGCAAGGATTTCTTTACTTATATAAACTAAAAGGAAAGGGATGAATCTGATTGGTCCACTTGATATCGATGGGTCGACTGTTGATGATCCTGCTCAGATAGAAAACAAACTGAATGAGTATTTTGCATCTACATTCACACGTGAGGAATTATCAAGGTTTGAAAATGGCAGAAGGTTATCAAATTGTAGCAGGATACTTAATGATTTTGTAATAACTGAGAGCAAAGTGGAGGAGAAATTGTTGAAGTTAAACATAAGAAAAGCACCTGGGGTGGATGGGATCTATTCAGTTATATTAAAGGAGGCGGAAAAGCAACTAAGCAAACCCTTAGCCATAATTATGAGAGCATCCTTGGACTCAGGGGAGGTTCCCACGGACTGGAGATGTGCAAATGTATCCCCAATTCACAAAGGGAGATCGAAGGGTGACACGAGTAATTACAGACCAGTTAGTTTAACTTCTGTTCCTGGTAAAATAATGGAGTCACTGGTTAAAGATGCATTGCAGGATCATCTAGACAAGGCTGCAGCAATAATTCAGACACAGCATGGGTTTGTTAAAGGAAAGTCTTGTCTGACAAATTTGATAGGATATTATGATGTGGTTACAAAGGAACTGGATGCAAAAAATAATTTTGATATCATATATTTGGATTTCAGGAAAGCTTTTGACACTGTTGCGCATGAAAGATTATTGTACAAATTGGAGCAGAATGGTATTAAGGGTAAGTTGCTACAATGGATAAAAGGATGGTTGAGTGGGAGAAGATAGAGGGTGGTAATTAATGAGTGCTGCTCTTCGTGGACTAATGTTATTAGTGGAGTCCCACAGGGTTCGGTGTTGGGTCCTCTGTTGTTTTGTATATTCATCAAATGATATTGATGAAGGTATATCAGGCTTAGTGTCGAAGTTTGCAGATGATACAAAGTTGGCAGGGTTGTTAATGACAGTAATAGCAGTGTGCTACTGCAACAGGATCTAGATAATTTGGGCAGATGGGCTAAGAAGTGGCAACTGAAGTTTAACCTTGACAAATGCAAAGTACCGCATATGGATAGAAGTAACCGCACAGAAACGTACCAACTGTGTGGTACTACACTTAAGGTGGTAGAAAATGAAAAAGCAATGCAGACAGGCTGCCAGAGCAGGTCATGGGGTTTTGTCAATGAGATATAGCAATTTTGCTAGCAGGGAAAAGGAGGTGATTGTCCGTCTGTATAACCCAATGGTCAGGCCACGCCTTGAGTACTGCGTACAGGTCTGGAGGCCTCATTTTAGGTAGGAAGGATGTAGATTTGCTTGAGCGTGTTCAGAGAAGGGCAACAAGATTGGTGAGGGGAATGAAGGGATCCTCTTACCAAGAGAGGCTTAAGTTCTGCAAATTGCAGTGGCTGGAGACTAGGCACCTGCGCGGTGAACTGATTGAGGTGTATAAGGCCTTGAATGGGTTGAGCATGCTGAATTCTGATGGGATCCTTCCACTTGTTCAGATTACGAACCTACGGGGGCATAAATTCAAATTAAGAAAGGACAGATGTAGAATAGATGTGCGGAAATTTGCCTTTAGCCAGCGGGTGGTTAATTGCTGGAACAAACTTCCAGCAATTGATAAAAGGATGGTTAATTGCTGGAACAAACTTCCAGCAATTAACCATCTTTCCATCTGTCATTGTGGAAGTTGATAGGTTAAATAAATTTAAGGACGAACTGAACAGGCATTTGGAGGGAATGGTGTGATTTTTTTTTTTTTTTTTTTTTTTGGCTGATGCTGCATAAGCTCATACACTTGCTTTCTTGCATCATATGCCACCACTACTACTACTACTACTACTACTACTATTAAGGAAATTATGGGCTGAATTACTAAGTCAATAGAAGGTGGGAGAACTGTAAAGTAAAATTAGTACAGCAAAATACCAATAAAACAAAAATAAAAGTAAAAAGTGGTAAAGCTGTCATCATGAATCAATATTTGTTTCAGCTGACATCAGATCAAGCACATTTGCCTTGCCTATATTCGACCATTATCTAAATATGTTCCCTCCCATATCTGCTGACAGCTGTACCACTTTTTACTTTTATTTTTGGTTTATTGGTAGTTTGCTGTACTAATTTTACTTTACAGTTCTCCCACCTTCTATTGGCTTAGTAATTGAGCCCATGATTTTTTTAATTCATCATAACTTTTAGGATATTAACATTGTTTCACATATCTACTACATTTGTTTTTCAACTATCCTCACCCTTTTAGTTACTGGCATTTTGTGTAACTTTCACATCCATTTATGCATACTTAATTCAATACATCAATACAACTTATATATGCTCTTGCATCCTGTAATGCTTCTTTGCACTTTTACGTGCATCTGTCATACCTTGACTTATTAATCTTTCATTTACTGAAACCATATCATCAACTGAATATATTCATCCTATGTAACTTTTTAAACAATACCTTTAATGAGTTACATTTAACTTTAAATGCTAAATTACTTTTGTTAAAGATAACTAACTCAGTAATAAGGCAGTCAAAATTTAGTTACAGATAATCGTGTTCCAAATTTTCCATTGATTCCAGATTCTTTGTATTTTTGTGAAGTATTTCACAAAAATAAAATGAATGTAAAGACACTATGAAAGACACTCAGGTGTCTTTCATAGTGTCTTTTTTTGTATAGAAATAATAATTAATTATGAGTATCTCATACTAATAATCAGTGAATCAATATAGTATCCATCACATACAAAACTGTAGAAAATCCTCCAGGAACTCTTCGCAATGTTCCAGCCTGTTTCCATGTTCATACAATGATGGCTCCACTTTCTATGCGCTTTACCATGTGAAAGGAGTTAATATTATCGTCTATGGGAGTGTCCACTCTGTGATTTAACCTAAGTTATTGGGGGGTGCTATGTTTGGCTATTGCCGTTGGTCGAGGGACTGTCCTACAGGCGTTCAGGATTGCGACTTTTTGGAGTTCCTTGTAGGTGTAACTCTGGGAGGCCCATTCCTGCTAGGCTAATGTGTATGGTGTAACGAGGTGGTGGTTACTTTTTCCATATGCCACATCCTTTTGACTTTCTGTCTGAGTACTTTCTGATCTTTACCTCGTAAGTTTTCAGGACGTTGCTTTATGTCCGGTCTGTTGTGAGGGATCGTTTTGTCTGTTGTTATAGCGTGGTCCTAGTAGAACTTGTGGGTTGGAGTCCCTAGTACAGCCTGGGGTTCATACTTGTAACACGATACAGTTTCTTTGATCAACTGGTATTTTTGCCATAACTTCTGACGCATTATTCTGGTTACTTAGTTATGTCTGCGAGTGAACTCCGTCTGGATGATCACCCTGCATCCCGCGGTGATGTGATGGGTCGTTTCTAAGGCCAGGTGGCATTGTCGATATGTGTCATCTATCGCTCTGGGTTTTAACATGTATTTTCTATAGTTCCTGGCGTTGATTGCCTGGTCTTGGATGGCGAGCATGAATTCTTCAGTCTCGGGGAAGAGCGTCCCATTCATGAGCCATGCATTAGAAGCTATTTTATCTATCTGGGCTTGATGGAGGTCATGGTAGTGTATTTATGGAGTGTCTTCTTTACTCATTTTTCTATCTTCGTTTCTTCCTTCATGGCGGGAATGAGCTCCTTGCTTAGGTTTATGGGGTATACCACTTGTCTGTCTTCATAATGGCCTGGTAGATTGTTGCTGTTTTTCTGGAAGTAATTCTTCAGGTTCTCAATCGCTTTCTTCTGTTGCTGGATGAGCGCTGTCAAGTCCTTTCTTCTCCTTTCCGAGCTATGGTCAGTCTCTCCGCTGCCAACTTCGGGTGGTGTTGGCGGCTTTTGGTCATCGTTGTCCTTCTCTCTCTCCTCATGATCTCCTTCAGCTCACCGTTAGTCCATTATCCCGAAGAAGAACGTTAATACTGGGACTGGGTAAGTGTTCATGGCTATAACTGTGTTCCCTCCGTTTAGCTTTGCTTTGATGTGGCTTCTGAGTTTCTGATGGTATTGTTCGGTCAGGCAGGGGTTGAGCTTCTTGTGCGCTACTGCTGAGCCTGCATCATTCCTAGGTATTTGTTGTAGTTGCAACTGGTAGTTTCGGCCAACTAATTTTCCCTGATAAAATCCGTGAGTCTTGCATTTGTCTAGACCAAATTCCATCCTGATATCATTGCTAAATCCTTCAGTGATCCTGAATAGTTGCTGGAGTTGCTGCGTAAAGGTTGGTGTCATCTATCATCTCAGGTGGGAGAGAATGTACTGGTTTTTCTTCCCTTCCTTGATGTTATATCCATACTTGCTGTTGTTGATCATGGATTTTCTATATTATATATTGTCTGGTGACTAGGCTAGTGCTCGGGTGTGTGGCAAAAGTTCTCCGCGACTGCAGACTGGTCTGGTTGCTAGCTCGATTGCTACTGTTTTCTTGTGTTGTAACATTAATTCTTGATATATTTATTTATTGACGTTATAGTTTTTGGTGTAGTTAACTAATCTTCAGTTAATAACATTGTTGCGTCTCAGTTAATAATAGTCGGTTGCTTTGAACTGACTATTATAGTTAATGGAAGGCAGAATTAATAGTAAGAAGCTTGGTAAAGGAGGGGGGAAGGAAGAGAAGATTGGAGCTTTCCCCCCACTTCCTTCCAGAGTTCCCACGTTGTACATTACTGATTCTGTAAAGAAAGTTTCTGAGAAATCGTCTAAAGTTAAAAATATTAAAGCAAGTAGTGTTTTAAGTAGTGGTGCAATGAGTACTGTTAGTGTGAATACTAAAGCTGGGACGTCTGGTAAAGCTGATTCTCATATCCAGGTAGGTGGTGTGGAAAACGTAGTTAAAGTTGGCTGCATGGTTGAACAGGGGGGTGCAGTTAGAAGATGTTGCCGTAACAGATTTCACAAATGATTTGTCAAATGGTAAGATAACTGATTTTCCGGATATTCAGCCTGATAATATGGTTTCTGATGTAGATAGTTTTTATTCGGAATCGGGGAGAAGAAGTACAGGCACAAATGTTCGTGAGAGTGAAATAATTGTTGCTAACATACAGGATCAAAGGCAGAGGTACCCTGACGGGTCTACTATTTTTGAGCTTGTAACAAAGTTGAAGAAAAAAGTTATTGACTACATGACTAGTGAAAATAATAAAGTGACTAAAGCTGCAACTAATTTCTTACTTGACGTATGGATAGACATGGAGACTATATCAACAGCATTAGTCATTGACAATGAACGTCTTAAAACAAGGGTAGAGGAGATGGAGGTGCGTGCCAGTTTATTAGATGACATTGTAAGAGGGCAGCCTTTTCTAACTAATGTTGCAGAACAAAAGGGGACTTATGCGGACAAGGTTAGGGCTGGATTCAGCCAGCCTCAATTAGGTGAACAGGTAATATTAAATGATATCTGTATGGTGGATAATAACAGGAAGCTGAGCAAAGTGGCAAGATTAAATAATAAGGTTATTTTCAGGGCTGAGGAGTCCTCAGAACAGTATAAGTCAAGTCAGGAAGTCAAAGAGGTTATTGTTAACACATTAAAGGAAAAGTTTCAAGAAATAAAAATTAGAAATCTAAGAGCTATACGAAATAAAGGAGTCTTAGTTGAAACAGATAATGATAAGGATTTGGATAAACTCAGTAAGGCAGAGGTATTTTTTCAAAAGGGTATTAATCTGGATAAAGTAAAGTTACAGAACCCTACCATCTTAGTGTATGATGTACCTAAGGAATTAACTCAGGAGGATATTATTAGGGATTTATATAAGAAAAACCTTCAAGATTATGGATATAAGGAACAAGAGGTCAGAGAGGGCATTGTCTTTAGATTTAGTAACAGTTCCAAGGCAAGGTTTAATAATTGGGTGATTGGGGTAGCTCCTCATATGTTGCAAAATTTGATGTGTAATGACAGGTTGTATTTTGGATATACGTCACACAAATTCAGGCGTTTTACAGTTGTGACTAAATGTTTTAAGTGTTTGGGGTATGGCCACTCTATACAACCCTGCACACACAAGACTGTGTCGTGTGGTCATTGTGCTCAGGGTGGCCATCTTTTTGTTGATTGCCCAAATAAAAATAAAGATCCATGTTGTGTGAACTGCAAGCGCAGAGGTAGAGCTTATGATCACTCATTAAGGAGTAGTAGTTGTCCCGAGTATAAAAAGGCCCTAGAGTTCGCCAGTACGCGTACCTATGATGGATAACTGTAGTACTTTTAATGTGAATGGTAGTTTTCAACATAAAGATGAAGGTAGTGTGCTTAAGTTGGTTCAACTCAACGCCCAAAGATGTCGTGCGGTTACTGATGAAATTAGAATGGTGGCCGTGCATGAAAGTGTTGACATTTTGTGTATGCAGGAGCCGTATGTTGGTTCCTTTGCACATGGACATAAAATTGTTGGTTTTCCTGCTGATGCCAGAGTTATAAGTGTAGTTGATGTGAAACCTAAAACAGCAATTGTGGTCTTTAATAAGTTATTGCAGGTAACTGTCCTCTCTGGGCTGTGTAGTCAGAACTCAACATGTGTGAACATTAGTACTCCTAGGCTGACTTTTAATTTAATATCTCTTTATTGTCCTCCAAGGCACGAAATTGTTAATTCTATCCATTATATGGAAACTGTTTTCAGTGAAATTGGTTGTAGTAATTTAATTATTGCATTGGATTCCAATGCAAAGTCTAACTTATGGTTTAGTGGCATGACTGATCAGAGAGGTCGCTTAATGGAGGACTTTATATTAATGAATAATTTGTGTGTAGTCAATATATCAGGTCAGCCTTATACTTTTAATAATGTTCATGGCAGGTCGAATATTGATTTGACTATAGTTACTCAGGGGTTATCCAGACGAATCTGTTATTGGCTTGTGAAAACGGACTATACGAATAGTGATCATAGATCTTTGGTTTTTCATATTAATTTGGCTGATTTAAATACTTCTTTAGATTTTGATAATTTTGAATTAACTAGATTTACTTATAAGAAGATTAACTGGTCTAGTTTTGCACGGTCAGTGGCTTTAGATTTTTCAGGAGACAATATGGTTAATTTGAATTTTTTAAATGCTTGTGAGTATGCTGCTTTCGTTCAGTCTTCATTGCTTAGAGCCCTCAGTTGTGCCTCAAGAAGACAACGAGTTAAGAGGCGAGTTGTTAATTGGTGGAATGCGGAATTATCCAGGTTAAGGAAAGAAGTATTTTTATGTAGGAAGGCATATCAGAGGTATAGGCGGTGGGGGCTGAATGAGGCTCAATTTTATCATGCATGTTATAGGAATAAAAAGAAAATTTATTATAGGGCTATTTATGAGAGTAAATTAAAGGCTTGGAGAAATCTAGTTACTAGTGTGGGCAATACAGATCCTTGGGGATTAATTTATAAACTAAGTATGAATAAAGTAAGACCTGGAGAGATAATGAATACCGTAATCGTCAATGGAGTGGAAACAACTGATTGGATTACAACAGTGCAGGCAATAACATCGGAGTTGTTTCCTCATGAGGAAGAAGGAGGGGAGACAACAGAGCAGGAAGGCATCAAGGACTCTAATGTAACATACCTTGGGTCTGTTGATATTAGTTTATTTACTTTAGAGGAATTGAGAGCTGTTTCTAAGAAAATTAACATTTCCAAAGCCCCAGGAATCGATTTAGTAGAGAATATCGCTGTTCTTAAAATGATTGAGCTTTATCCTAACATCTTGTTAAACTTGTATAATAAATGCTTGCTTCAAGGTACCTTTCCTGGGATCTGGAAAGTTGGTTTGATCAAGCTGTTAGTTAAGCCGGGTAAAAAACCAAATGACCCAAGAGGGTATAGACCAATTTCGTTATTGGCCAATCTTGGCAAAGTTTTTGAAAGATTGTTATTTTTAAGATTGGACCAAGTCATGGAGAAAAATGGTTTGACCCTGCCTTATCAGTATGGTTTCAAGAGAGGGCATTCCACGGAGGATGCCATTAATGATCTCATGAATTTAGTATTAGTATTAGTAACGGCCACATGGTGCAAGAAAGCCTATGGCTTATGCTGTACCAGCCAAAAAAAAAATAAAAAATAAAAAAAAATAAATCCGAACAAAACAATGATAAAAACAAAAAAATAAAAATAAATAACTAAATAATAATAATTAATAAAATAAAAAATAAATAAAAAGGAAATTAAACCTATCATCCTATGTGCTTCCCTTACCCGAAAGTACTATCCAGATGACCTTTGAATTTCCCCAAACTCTCGGCCTCTACCACCCATGAAGGCAACTTATTCCAGTAATTTATAACTCGCTGGCTAAAATAGAACTTCCTGCAATCCAATCTAAACATTTCCCCCCGTAACTTGAATTTATGTCCCCTAGTTCTAGCATCATTTATAATCTTGAAAATTTTGTCCTCATTCATTTTACTGATGCCTCTCAGAGCCTTAAACACCTCAATCAAATCTCCTCTAAGGTGTCTAGTTTCCAAACTCTGCAACCCACATATTCGAAGTCTTTCTTCATAAGGACGCCCTTTTGCCGATCTCACCAGGCGAGTTACCCTTCTTTGCACCCTTTCAAGAAGCTCGATGTCTTTCTTCAGGTGCGGTCTCCATACTTGAACACAGTATTCCAAGTGTGGTCTAACATAAGCCTTATATAATGGGATTATCACGTCCCTATCTCTACTTGCAAAAGTTCGATAGATCATTGATAGGACACCATGGGCCTTCCTTGCAACCTGTTTACAATGCTCAGAGAATTTCATGTCTGACCGTATCGTAACACCCAAGTCCCTTTACTCCAGTACTGGCTTTAGTTGAACTCCACCAAGTGAATAAGTTTTTTTGGGATTACTGTTTCCCAGGTGTAATACCTTACACTTTGTTGGATTAAAGCACAGCTGCCATTTTTCTGACCATTCCTGAAGTCTATCTAGGTCTCTCTGAAGAAGCTCAGCTTGACAGTGATCATTAACTACTCTCCCAATTTTAACATCATCTGCAAATTTAGACATCACGCCCTCTATCCCTTCATCAATGTCGTTTATGAAAATTAAAAACAACAGTGGTCCTAATACTGATCCTTGGGGAACCCCACTTCTTACATCAACCCAATCTGAGGAATAGCCATTTATCACAACCCTCTGCCTCCTGCCCTGAAGCCATCCTTCTATCCATCTAAGGATTTTCCCAGTGATTCCAACCTGTTCCAGCTTATAAAGCAACCGCTCATGTGGGACTGAGTCAAAAGCTTTGCTGAAATCTAAATAAACAATGTCGAAATTATTCCCTAAATCCAGCTCGTGAGTGACCCTTTCGAAATAGCGAACCAGATTTGTTAAACATGATTTTCCCTTTACGAAACCATGCTGAGTATCCTTGAGAATTTCAATTCGATCCAAATGATCCTGAATTCCACCCTTGATCATTGCCTCCATGATTTTCCCTACTACTGAAGTCAGACTGACAGGTCGATAATTTCCAACTTCACTTTTAGAGCCACCCTTATGTATGGGAGATACATTTGCACTTTTCCAATCCAAGGGAATCTCCCCAGAGTCTAATGATGCTCGCATAATTTTCACCATAAATTTCACCAACCAGGCAGAGGATAAGTATGTGTTAGCCATCTTTATAGATTTTACTGGAGCTTTTGACATGGTGTGGCATGAGAGTATTCTGTCTGCATTAAGGGGTATGCAATGTCCAGACTTATTGTATCGTCCGGACGATACAGAGTTATTTGTATTGTAGGAAAATTATACTGACAGCTAAGCATCTACAGTTTAATAGGAATCTTTCGAGAGGGTGTCCTCAGGGGTCTGTATTCGGCCCACTTTTTTGGAACTTAGTACTTAATTTATGGCTAGAACAATCAATTGAAAATCTGCATAAGATTGCTTATGCAGATGATTTGGTATTATGTGTTACTGGTAAATCCAGGGCTGTGCTTGAAATAAGAGTGGCCCAGGTATTAGAAAGTCTAGTGTCGTGGGCTGATCTGCGCAAACTATTGATATCTACAACTAAAACTGTTATGATGCTTCTTAAGGGGAAACTAAATTATGCGCGACCGCCAAAAGCTTTAATTAAGGGGAGGCAGATTCCCCTAGTATCTGAGGTGAAATATCTAGGTATAAGAATTGATGATAGATTATCGTTTTTCCCACATTTAAATTACTTATACGAAAAAATTAAAAAGTTTAGTGCAGCAATAATTCGATTAACTAGGTCAGATTGGGGGTTGAAAAGGAAAGTTTTAAATTTATACTACAAGGCAGTCTTCTTACCCATAGTTGCGTACGGAGCATCAGTGTGTACTTCAGAGTTACTAACGTTAAATTTAAACAGAAATTGTTATCGATTCAGCGCTCAATGCTTTATGTTATTTCTAATTTGTGCAGAACAGTCTCAACGAATGCTATGCAGGTTTTGGCCGGGCATTTGCCTCTAGACTTGTACATTGTGTATCGGGCCCTTTGTTAATACTTAAAAAAAGGCATAGTGGTTTCTTTCATGAATATTACATCTGATGTCACTATAGAGATAGCTAAAGCTAAGAAAAATGTTTTAACGCAGTTGATTGGTATGTGGCAACAGAGATGGGATCTTAGTGCAACTGGGGAGGTGACTAGATTGCTTATTCCAACAGTTAAATTTACTTATGATAGTAACAACAAATGGTTTTTTCCTCCTATGGTAACATCGTTTATTTTAACTGGCCATGGCTCATTAAATTTTAAACTGCATTACTTTGGTCTAGTCAGCTCTCCTTTATGCACTTGCGGTCAACCTGAGACTTGGAGTCATTTATTATATGATTGTAGTTTGTATGTTGAACATAGAGAAAGGCTAAAAGTGAAGATTGGTAATTTAGTTAGAGGCTGTGAAAGTGACTTTATTGCTAATCAGAATAACTTTCAAGCACTGCAAGAGTTCTGTGTAACTGTTTTTCAACGGAGAAGACATTGGAATAATCTAATGATTACTAATTAAGATTTGGTTATATACATTTTGATTATTTGTGTTTTTTTGTTTTTCCTTTTAGTTTGTTTATATTATGTGTGTGTATGTATTTTATTTATTAATTTTTTTTTTTTTTTTTTTTTTTTTTGCTGGCTCTCAGGTGTGGGCAGCCTGGGAGCGGGATTGCTGGCACCCACCGGTATAGCACTACTTCCGGTGGGTGCGGGACTTTTGTGCATGAGGCACTTAAAATAGACGACCAGGCCCAGCACCAAGTGACTATGGGTGGCCATTAGGGTCTCTTTGCCGCCAGGGAGTGGCTGTCCAGGTGCCGGCTGCTCCCTGGTGGCAAAGAGACCTGCCATACAGGTCTGTTTTGCAGAGGTTCTGCAAAAAGTCAGTTTATCAGGTGGAGATAGACGGAAGTCTAGGTGCCACCTTAGACATAATAATAATAATAATAATAATAATGTTGTTGATCATGGTGGATAGCGGTTTGAGGGCTAAACAGAACCACAGTGTGCTCAGAGCATCTCCCTGAAAGATTTCTTTTCTGATTGGGATTCGACTGCTTGTGATATTCTTGACTTTGATTATGATACTCCATTTTGCCATGGTTGCTTCTTCTTCTTCTTCTTCTTCTTCTTCTTCTTATTGATTTTAAAAGAGTATATTTTAAAATTTCCCAACTACAAAGACAGTACCGTCACTGTGTATATTAAACTATCCAGTTAATGTGAAACTGAAGTGATAAATTAAAAATGTTTTTAGTTTTATACAATTTAAAAATTTTTTAAAATGAAATAATTTCGGAAAATCTTTTTTATATGAACACAGTTTGAATTTATTTCCAGTCAACAAAAATTGTAATTAATTTCTGAGGATGTTTTTAAGTCAATTAAAAAATACCAATGCAACTCATTACAAAGACAGGTTTGTTTTTCGCTCCCAGAATTAATACCAATGCACTTCCTATGTAGTTTAAATCCTGCTAGTCAATAATAAATAAATAACAAAAAAAAAAGAAGCAGATGAAACGAAAAAATATTTATAGATAAAAATGTAATCCTCTAAAAATTGCTCAGTCACTAAGTATACCTCTTTAAAATCCAGAAACTTAAAATATTACATCTCTCAATCCTCAAATTTACTGTTGTTAGAAGGACCACTGGTAACTGTTTTGCAGTGAACCAGCTGAGAAATTGAACTTAAACTTCGGTGTTGCTCACAACAGGGAAAAATGCATGGGATCCATATAAATTATCAAGCAATTCAGAAGCTTATGGCAGATATAAGCTAGTCTGTAATCAGGTGACAAATCTGTAATCAGCTGAAGAAAAATCCTGTAAAGTTAAAAAGAGGCATTATTCGCATTTTCACAGAAAAATTAAACACATTGATACAAACATAAAGCCAAAAATACAATAAAAATAAATAGGAAAAGGTTATATTATTATTATATACTGTATATATATTTTTTTTATTTTTTTTTTGGTGTTACTGTGGCAAGTGCCATGGCTCAGTGGCACTTTATAGCCAACCCCCACTGCTGTAGTCACCACAAATATTGAAATATCTATTTTTTTCAATTCAAGTCGACTATTCGTCAGAAATAATTCGGAAAATATCTGTTTGATTAGCTGAATCCAGGATGTCCAATAACCATCATCTCATGAATTGAGTTTTCCAAGTATTAGAAATAAAAATTACTTGGCAAGGTGCAGTGAAAGATGGACTATGTACATTATAAATGTGGTTCTCTTTAGCACGGGAAGTTGCTGCCAGCCGTCAGAGTTCATTCCCTCAGCGTGTTTGTTGTGCTATCCAAGCAGGTGCTAGCATAATCTACCCCTCAGCATTCAGCTGGTCAGTGGTGTTTGTATAACAGTGGTGGTCCCATTGACAGGACATCGCTGTGGCCTGTGGTGGTAATTGTCCCTCCGCTTACGACAGCCTGCCGGCCAGATGGCACCTTCATCTGTAGTTAGCCCCGCAGCGAGGGACTATACCTGCAGTTATCCTGCCAATGGCAGCTGTGTGATGACAAAGATCCGTTACGAGGCTTGGGAAATCATGGGAGAAAGCAGATGTTGTGAGTCTGGTCAATAATGGATAATTGTCTCTGGTTACAAAGACGTTTTTCTAACAATTTTGGACTGCATCCACACTGTTATTATCCACCTACGCACTCTTGAAAACAATTTGAAAACATGGACACGTTTCAAGTTTACTATTGGAGGGCAGGGGATTCAAAAATCTCTCTCTCTGGTGTATACTTACTTTTAAATTCATAAATTTGTTATTATAAGAATTAAATCAGTTATATTAAAGAGAAATTAAATAAAATATATTAAACTACCCAAATCAAAGAGAAGGTTAGTAAAATTTGATTTTTTTTTGCTTTAATCTCAATAACTTTCGTTTGTCTGTAGCCCTGAAACAAGACCGGAAGAGATTAAAAGCAGAAAAATTTGATCTTCTTAATCAGATGAAACAATTATACGGAACTTTGGAAGATAAGGAGAAAGAACTTAGAGACTTCATCCGAAGCTACGAACAGAAAGTTAAGGAGAGTGATGAAACCATCAAGCAGGTAATAATTCAGAGAGAGAGAAGAAAGAAAATGTTGAGTTGCTGAACATGAAATTATGGTAAAGTGCTCTAACTGTTTTTCTGTTAATTAATTTTACATTTCGAATATTTTCAGCTTATCAGGGAGCGAGAGGAAATGGAGAGAGAAAAATGGAACATTTTGAAGCACGCCAGGGATGAAGCAGAAAGGTCCATGGCATTTTGCGCTCAACTGAGTTTGAAAGATGCCCAGGTCAAACAACTTCAGGATGAACTGAATTCGGTAAGCTATTGGTAGGTTGGTTGATATTTTAAAACATTTTCCCATAATAAAATAGTAGAAGACCTCTTATCCAATGATCGGGATCGATAGTTGGGTTAATCGAAAATGTCGGTTAAAGCACAGAATCATGAAATTTTCATGACAGTTCATGATCTTCAAAGACAATTGGTGGCTACGACAATTTGGTGAATTATTTAATAAAATCAATGGAGTAAAAGATTTAGGGAATAAGAGAAATTTTGGTGATTTAGAAGGAGGAAAGCAGAAATTTTGAAAAAAGAAATTTATTTTTTATCCATTTATTTTGTATAAAAGGATTCACGCCGATCCTTCTCATGGTAGGTTGAAAAGTGAGTACGCGTTTATTTCATCATGACTCCTACAATATTATCAACATAAGATTATTTATTGTTATTTTTTTAACATTGGGAACCCGGACTCCAATTCCAATCGCTACACAATTTACATTCGTTGGTAAAAACCTAGCCTTTAAGGTCCTCATAATTGGAATGCGAAACTGTGTTAATGTAGACTCTATCCGCGCTCGCCGACTTTTGTGAATGGTAGTAAACCGATGAAGAATTTATGGAGGAAGTTGTTGATAAATCAACTAATCCTAGAACTTTTAAAGTTCTATGATTTATCAACAACAAAAAGTGGTTATCTGTGAATTCCAGTTGCATTGCTGCAGGCGGCCACTGTGATTCTTCCTATGGATTTTTTGTAACCTGGTGTGGTACGCTACACTGTTTTTTTACCAATCGTTTTTGTTGGTAAAATCTCATAATTTAGACCTGCTTCATCCATATTGTAGAGTTGTTCTCCCACAAATTTTCTCTGCTGATATTGATCTGTAAATTTTTGAGTATTATTGGCGATGACAGTGGACATAGGTGTTTGCCAAGCGGTTCCTGTGGTTCCCCACAAATCAACGTTGAGTACTCTGTGATGTATGCACAACATTACAAAGCCAGCCGGTGTGCGCTATGTGTGAGTAGTGTGTTGTTTGATTGGCCTCTTAGCTGGGAGGCTCGATCACCATGGAAACAGCTTTTCAGCATCCGTCCACCTGCACAAGGAGCCAGGCCAGAAAGGTAGAATAGAAGGGACGCCCTTCCCACTTGCAAAGCGAGAGAGGAGAGAGGCCAAGTTAGAGGAACGGTGCGAGTTGGATAGGAAAGATAAGAAAAGGGAAGGAAGCAGGGTAGTTAGAAAGTGACAGTGATAGTACGCAGAGCGGAAGGCTACCCCCCGGCGAGTTGGAGCGGGGAAAGTGCAAGACGCATAGGTGGGAGATCCCTATAGAAGGGACAGGGGTTAGGGAAGAGGAGAAAGTGCCAAAGTGTGAAAGAAGACCGCCTTGAAGGACAACTGCATTGTGAGTTGCAGTGTTCGTAGAGCTGTGAACAGATGAGAACATCGTTTTATCTAGCAACTGTCAGAGATAAGTGGAGGCATTAGGAGATCGCCAAGATGGCATACTATTGAGAGGTGAAGGATGGAAGGGTGATGAAGCAGCAGCAGGTCTTCCAGAAGGAAGTGCAGAAGCAGAAAGAATCCTGCTGGGGAAGAGTCCCGAGCCAGCACAAGGCCGAACGGCCAGGAGATTCCACGCCTGTCAGTTGACCAGCGTCAGCAGAACCCCTTCGATGAGGACTCATCGAGAGTGGTTAAAATCCCGTCTGGGGAGTGTTCCAGGCTAGCAGAAGAGCCCGAAAGCATCCAATCCCACACCAGTGTAGAGCCAGCGTCAGCAAAGGGAACTTCAAGAAGTGAAGTCAGGAATCCCACCCAAAGAAGATTATTTGGTGCAGAAGTAGTTAATCCCCTGCAGAGAGCAGTATCGACCTCGGTAATAATCTCCGGTGGAGGTTTTTTCAAGAGAAGTTGGGTATCACCCAGTGAAGTCTTCTAGGAGCAGTAGGGAATACGTTGGAGCATTTCAGGAAAAGATAAAGTCACAGTGGGTGGACAGGGCAAAAGCTAGAGATGGCTCTCGAGTGACCACATAGTAGAGACTGGTGATGTAATTGCACTTAGCGATGATGGTCTCTCCTCACTAATACTCAACACGTGAATACCGTGACGTTTTTCCCTAATGTTTAAGCCATTTGTCACTTGCTGTAAAACTATGCGCCAGTAGTCATTTGATGTAAGACTAAGGGTTTTCTTTGATGCTATTTTTATGAGTCTGCTGATTGGAATTTCGTGTTGTCTTTCTTGCATAAACCAGCTATACCAGTGGTTGACACGATGATCAGGATGGCCCTTACCTGGTGGCAAAGCGGCCTGACACAAACATTTATAAATTCTGAAACAGTACTCGAAATTGTCTTTCACTTTTGTATTTTTCATTTTTCTTTGTGTAGTTAATATTTCATACCCTTAGGCAATTTTCCCCTTCTAAGAAGTTCTTCCTCGTAAAAGTTCTAAACTTCCAGTCCCTAGAAAAACTTCTTAATAGGGTTCTACTGTAATTTGATGTACATAAATCTTGAGATTGTACATATTGTGTGTAAATAAAAGAAAAATGAAATGAATGTCGTTACAAACCAGGGTATTAAATAATATTTATTTAATTAATAATAATAAATAGCGTTTAAAATATCTGGAGATGTTTAGCTTTTTGAAAATTATTCATAAAATTTTTTAAATAATTCAAAGTAATATAATTTACAATTTAACAGCAATTTTTAAAATTTTTTACACTTTAAAATGATTTAACAGCAGCATGATGGGATGTGATCATTAGTGTGATCATAAAAATTTCGTACATAAAACAAAAACAGTTTTGTAGGAGAGGAGCTCCTATAAAGTACAATTTACTAACCATAACCAAGAATTAAATTGGTGTTCTGTTTATTTAACGTTAATTTCAGAAAAAAAATAAGCAAAATTTTAAATTAATAGATATATTAATAAAAATTTTAAAAATAAAAATTATTCTTATAAGTTTTCTTAAAATAAAGTTTAGAATTATAGTTATAAAATGGAAATATTGTCAGTTTTGTGAGCGCGAGTATCCCATTTCAAATACTCTCCTGTGCCACGTTTTTGGATAGATGGCGCTCTGTGTTGTTCATGCAGACTGCTTCAGTCGTAGTGTTTTTAACAGGACTTTTTTCTCGTATTTTTAATTTATTATTTATTTATTTATTATTTTTTTTTTTACAGGTAGAGGCAAAGTTGAATTACTTTTGTGACCCTGAGTATAGGATTAACGGATATCGTAGTCCAAGTACAGCTTCTACTTATCCTTCCAATGATGTGAAGAGTAATGATCCATTGCTAGGGTCTGGATGTAGTACTTACGTCAACGTAAATGCTGATCGTACTCCTTCAAATCCGTCACAGAGTGGTAAGTTCCCATCGAACGAGTTCAATTGTATTTTTTTGTTTTGTGAGAAGATGAATTTAATGCTTTAATATTAAAAAGTTTTGTGAGGTTATTTTCAACCGGGAGTTTTTTCTCTTTAAGTAGTTAATTTTCCCTTTTTAATAGAAGGAAAGATTGAATTATTATTATTTCTCCCTGATCTGGGTTCCACCCCGTGACGGGTATTGCTACCAAGTACAGAGGCCGGTTGTTAAGTCTGGTGTTACTGTTGGTCGAGGAACTCTCTGACTATCTTACAGGTGTTCAAGATTGCAACTTTCTGGAGTTCCTTGTAGGTGTTCTCTGAGAGCCTTATTGCTGCTAGACTGTTATGAAGGGTCTTTGGAACCATACTGGTGGTTGACACGATGATCGAGATGGTCGTTACTTGTTGCATATGTCACATCTCTTTGATCTCCAGTCTTAGGTTCGTGTACTTCCTGATTTTCTCCTCATGGGTGTCCTGGAGGTTGCCTGGGTACCTCTATGTCAATCAATCAAGTGGATAGCCTTTTCCTTCTTGTCCACAAGGGCATGTCCGGTCTGTTGTGCGGGATTGTCTTGTCCGTTATTATGTGGCGGTCCCATTATACAGCTTATGGGTTGGGGTTTCTAGTACTGCCTGGGGTTCGTATTTGAAATACGGTACACTTTCTTTGATCAACTGGCATTTCCTTGCTAGCTTCTGATGTATTATCCAGCTACTTGGTCGCTAGGTGTGTTGATGGAGGTCATTGTAGTGTCTGCCATGGAGTGTCTTCTTTGCCCATCTTTCTAACTTCGTTTGTGCTGTCTGGGCAGGAGGGGACTCCTCGCTTAGGTTGCTGGGGTATGCGCTTGTCTATCTTCCTTGTTGCCTGGTAGAGGCAACAAGGGAGTTATTATTAAAAAGGGAACAAAGCAGCCTTACTTCAAGCAATACTTCGATTAATTAAAATACTGCATAATAAGCCAACACGTGTTGAATACTGTTTCTTTAATTTTAAATTTAACCTTTAGTTTCTCAGTTTTCTTTCTTTCTTTTCTTTTTTTAAAATTCATAATTATCATTAGAGTGAGTGAACTATTCGAATTTAATTCAAGGATACACGCATCACAAGTTAACGTGTAAAAAATGCGTTAATTTGTTTTATTTAATATCGTAATTTATTTATTTTACGAAAAACCAGAAAATTTCAAAAGTTTGATCCATAATCTTAGTGCTTCATAACAAACAAATAAAGATTTATTTAATATTATATGATGTGCTTGGTATATTAGTTATTATTTATTATTATTTCGTTTCACCTTCAGGTATAACCACTCCGGGAGACAGGTATCAACAGTCCTTTCCTTTTCTTTCGCGGTCCACAGAAGAAATTTATCACAGCAGTGGAGAATCGGATGGTAGTGGCAAGAAATCCAGAAAACGAAAAGAGAGTAGGAGTCCTTGGGGGTCGATATCTAGGATTTTTACTAGGGGGCGACAGAGACCAGCCCTGAATTCTTTTCTTGCAGAAGGTTAGCTTAATCATTTTTTTAAAAAAAATTATATTGATTTCGAATAAAGCATTATTCGAATTTTAAGTAGTTTTGCCTGATAGAGTTTGAATGGTCGAAACTATGCGGTTGTTAAGAGAATGTTTACAGTATGCCCAGTATTGGAATATACGCTCATTGGCCAAAAAATTAAAAAAAAAAAAACCTTCATTCAGTCTCTAGTAAGGCCACCTTTGGCCCGAATTACAGTCTCTACACGTTGCAGATTCCAATAGGTGTGTGAGGGAGTCTAGCATCAGATTTGCCCATTTTTCCATCAGGATATTTGTCAGCTGCTGTATTGAGGTCGACAGAGAACTGCGAAGCCAAACTGCCTTTTTCAACGAATTCCAAATGTTGTTAACTGCATTTAGACTAGATGCGGACCAGACATTGTTATCTGGAGAATTAGACAGCCAGAGTAGGTGTTAGAAATCTTGAGCATGTTATCGAATCATTAAGATACAATTTTTGCACAGTGAATAGTTGCATTGTGTCAGTTATCCACTGTGAAAGACTCCATCGCAATCCGATTAAAAATTAAGCATTGCAGAGTGAAGTTCGTCCTATAAGACAGAAAGATATTCATTGCAGGTAACTGACCTTCTATTGTATGAGTGGACCCAGTCAGTACCAACAGTACTGGAATATACCCGTACCATGATACCACCGCCAGTCGCTTTAATGATGGACAGGAGACAGAGTGGATGCTTGGCTTCCTGAGGCTCAGGTCACACTTTCAACCTACCATTGGTGCAGAACAGTGTAAGCAGAGACTCTTCAGACCACATGATCTCTTTCCACTGTTTCCACGGTCCAGTGTTGAAGTTGGTGGCACCACTACCACTCCAGTCGAATATTTCGATTTTTTACAGGAAGAAATGGTTTTCATATGAGCCACGACCACCACATCACGGATTCTTAAACTCTTGCAGTATAGTTCGGCTGGAAATGGGATTTTATTTGTATAAATTAAAAATTTTCAGTCATTTTCTGCATACTGAACCTTCCATTTTCCAACACACAGTTCGCTTTAAATTCCTGTGGTCTTGTTTTGCAATACCGACTTCCTGAAGCATTTCTTCCTTTTATGGCTGCATTCTATTTTAGGTCTTCCACTCATTGTGCACTTTAAGTATGGTTGCTATCGACACAACAGTGTCCTCCTTTGTTTTCTCAATTATAACTCCTGCTAAACGTACTCTTGCTAAACAGCAACACCTTTCTGAAAATTTGAAAGATCACCTGTCTTCCGCATGGCCAGATCAACCAAAAAGCCTCAGGAGGCGTACAATATTTATCTGATACCACAGAACTTGTGATCATACCATGTGACAACTTATATTTGCATACAGTAAGTTTAATTATCTGTTGACACCAACTGCAAAATGTTTCTAATTTTATGTCCAGTAAGTGTACATAGAAGTATATTTCATCTTTATGTTACGAATTCCTCTCTTTCAGGAGAGCAAAGGATATCTTGGCCTCAAGGCAGTCGGCCTCTTAGCGATCAAAGTTATTCAGACAAGTTGAAACTGCTGGAAGAAGTAAGGGATGTCCCCATGGAAAAATGGAAAGCCGATACGGTCTTAGCCTGGCTCGAAATTAGTTTGTGTATGCCTCAATATTCGTCTAAGTGTTCGGAAAACATCAAGAGCGGGAAGGTAAAGTGACTTTCTATTTTAAACTTTATTTTATTTCTTACTGTTCTACTTACAGTGCAAATCGACTTTAAACTTCTTTTTAATATTTTCAGTTTATCAAACATTGTATTGCTTATTTCAGGTTCTCTTAGAACTTTCGGACGCCGAGTTGGAGAGTGGATTGCATATAGTAAACGTGATGCATCGAAGGAAGTTAAGATTAGCTATTGAAGAACACAGAGATCCAGCAACATGGTAAGTGGAATTAAGATTTTTTCAATTCCATAATGAATAATCCAAGATAACTAGCTGTCATCCTAAGTGGAATTAACACAAAACTTTTAAATTTTTGTTAATACTACTCTTAGCATATTAACCCTACAATTTTTATGGCTCCATCTTTGAAAATAACTCTATCTCCAACTCCATCTTTAAAAATAAATTGAGTGGCTTCGAAGTATTATTCCAGAAAGGAAAGAAAGGAAACCATCCAGATGCTGCCAGAAGCGAATTATTTATAATATAAGCGAGAGGTAACTCATGCAGAACCTCAATGAGGCGTACCTCTTGTAGAACCTCTGCGAGAGATATCTCATGATGATGGGTTTCCTTAAAGAGTACATACAGAGACCGTTTGTTGATGCGTAATAGTGAACACATCATTCATTTGCATACACTGAGTGATCACTGAATTATGGTCACCTACCTAATATCATATTGGGCCGCCGTTCATACGGCTTTCAGCCGCTGTCGCCTAGACATTGATTCCTCTAGATGTCTGAAGACGTCCGTAGGGATATACAGCCATGCTGCCTTCAAAGCTTTCCGCAATGTTAGAATAGATGACGGTTGCTTGTCCATAAGCATTATCGTCTTGGAAGATCCCGTTTCTGTCTGAGAAAAAATGCAACATGGCAGGGTGCACCTGGTCTTCTAAGAGCAGCAGTTATACCTCATCAGTGAAACGTTGTCCATGCGCACCAGAGGTCCTAGTTCTTGCCAGCAAAACATACTCCATGTTAAGAAACTTCTACCATCTGCCTGGATAGTAGGCACATTGAACTATGGATCCATGGACTCGTGTTTCTTATGCCACAAACGAAGGCGTCCATCGGCGTGTTGTGCCAACTATTTGGACTGATCCGACCAGCACCCTTGTTTCCAGCCTTCTAGTGTCCGACCAGCGTGTTGCTGACACCACAGCATTCGCTGTAAACGATGATCAGCGGTGAGGGGAGAGTGTCTCTTGGGTCATCTCCTATGGAACCTCATACGTCTAAGTGTGCAGCTCACCGTCATTTGGGATTTTTTTTTGCATTCCCCATATTGTAGTGCGATGTCAGCTGTCGCACAGTGACCTGCCATTGAGCCCGTACAACGCGCTGCACCCTTCTCTACGGATGAGGTGGTCATAAGAGGGAACGTAACACAATAAAGCTTCATTTATCTGTTTTATTTAGTTTTAGTCCATCTAGTTCATATACGGAGTATATATATGGCGTCTATGAATTTCCAAAGTTTAAAGTTGAATGTTGTTTCTTCTTTCGGAAGGGACTTGAACCAAAACCATCCCAAAAGGGTCCTCTCCAAGATATTTCGAAATGGCGAAACCAACTGTAAACTGGGACGAAAGAGATTTTCTAATTGGCTGAGAAGATGCGAGCTCGCAAAGACTTGTTTTCTGTAAGCAAAATCCTTAATTTTTTGGGTAACTTTTCAGGCTTTGAAAATTTCGAGTGTTTCTAGAAAAGAACCTGCGCCAGGGCTCAAGTATGTGTTTGTTTGTGTGTGTGTGTGTGTGTGTGTGGCGAGCTACGGTTGAACAGTTAGGCTAGGTTTGTTTTTATTTCATTTATTATTTTATTTTTTTTGACGTCTCTGGCCTTGGTTTGTAGTACAGAACTCTTCATTCTATGCATCTAATATTTCAGTGAGTAGTCAAGCCAGTGTATGAATGTTTTTAATGAACATGAATTACTTCCAGTGATGGATGTTTAAATTTGAGCACATTTGCTAACTGCTAATATAATATATGTATTCTTTACATGGCTAGACTTTGTTCCATAAGAGGACTGACCTTAATTCTGGCTTTAATCTTATTGATCACTTTCAAATCGCGTTTGCTTTCTTATTCTGAATCTTCATCAGTTCTGGCCAGTTCAACAATTCGCTGCATCTTTCTTTTAGTGTGAAATTCTGCAAAAGATACATTCTGGTCAAAATTTCTTCTAGAAGAAGCTTATCCTGGTGGCTTTGCATTCTTCGAGGATAGTCCCTTGCTGATAGCACATTTGGTTATAATCATGGTCCTCCCATATCGGATAGTAAAAGTCTGACTTCAAATTTCATCATTCACGAGAGGAATTTTTATAGTAATGGGTTTTTATCACAAGATCATTGAATTTATCAGTCTATCGGTTAATAGTCGACACAATATAGTTACGCTACATATTGCTTTGTTAATTGGCTTCTAGGATTCTTTAGTGACTCCTTTGGCTGCCACAATACTGAAATATTTCTGGTAATTCTGAACAGACAACCAACTATAGAACATACGCTATTTACAATCTCGATGTACAGAAGTTAAACTCAAGTATAGCTGTCAGAATCCTGTTTGGCAGGGCGGATATGCGCAGTGATATTTATAATTTTTGATGTTTATTAGCTGACACGAGAAAGATATTACTGTATTTGTTTTTCTTTTCTATAGCGTGTATCCAAAAATTGGCTTACTAACCCATTTTTGGGTTACAGAAGAATGGCTGCCTAGCATAGGTCTACCGTGTTACGTTGAAAGTTTTAGCAATCAGCTGATAGATGCTCGACTATTGAACGTCCTCACGAAAAAAGACCTTGAGAAATATTTGGGCATCTCAAGAAAGTTCCATCAAGTGAGCATACTGCAAGCGATTCACTTACTTCGATTAGTGAAATTCGATAAACAGGTAAGCTTTTAACATTTATTTTCTTGAATTCTAAAATCCAGTTGTTTATAAATAATTTATAAAATGTAAAAAAATAACTTTCAAGGACTTGTTGTTCTCCTGGATGGCAGAATGATTTAGCAAGGAAATGTCTGGAAGAAACCTGAGATTCAATTACTTGTGAATCATTCGATCAAGTATTAATTTTTTTCGAATTACTGAAGGCATTTTTTTTTTGTGTGTGGAAGAAAAATCAACGAAATCAATTAATTTTTTTTTAAATCATCATTAAATGAAACGCAACTTTTGTGCATATTCAATAAGCCATTATTAAAAACTGAAAGTTCAAAAAATTGCTGAGGTCATGGTTTGCTTGTTCAGACAATCCAAATACTTAAATTACGAATTTAAGAAAAATTTGTTCTCTTAAGTGCATGAAAAATTTTAACTTTTTTTTAGAAGTGAAATTAAAATTCAAATTCAAACGTTGAAAGGATATTTTTGGAAATTCATTTATTATTATTCAAAATTATTATATTGAATAATAAATACTGAATTATTATTCAATATAATAATAATTGAAATCTCAGCTCTGACATAATTTGAGAAAAATCTAAAATTCATTTAATTTAGTAAAATTAAAATAGAATTTAGAATTTCTAATTTATTAAAATTTTGTAATTTATTATTTACTATAGGTCGCACTAAAAATTATCTAAATCTTTTAAAATTTATATTTTAAGAATATATTTTAATACACTACATGTAAAATATATGTGTTTTTAGAATAACATCTAATTCAGTCACTATTAATCGAAATCAATATTTTTTATCCCAGTCAAAAAAAAAAAGTCCCATTTCACACATCCATTCGCTCTAAAATTTTGTCTCGAGTTCTTCCTTGAATTTATTTAAGCTATATCAACTTCCACAAAGACAGATGGACGTTTGGTGCCTCAATTAGATCACCTTGCAGGTGCCTAGTCTCCAGACACTTCAATTTGCAGAACTTAGCCTTTCTTGGTAAGAGGATCCCTTCATTCCCCTCACCAATCTTGTTGCCCTTCTCTGTACACGCTCAAGCAACTCAAGATACTTCTAAAATGAGGCCTCCAGACCTGTACGCAGTACTCAAGGCGTGGCCTGACCATTGCCTTATACAGAGGGATAATCACCTTCTTTTCCCTGCTAGCAAAATTCCTGTATATTATTGACAAAACCCCATGGCCTGCTCTTGCAGCCTGTCTGCATTGCTCAGAAAACTTCATATCTGACTGCACAATTACTCCCAGGTCTTTTTTCATAATTTACTACCCTAAGTGTAGTACCACTCAATTGGTACGTTACTCTGGGATTACTTCTACCATATGCAGTACTTTGCATTTGCATTTGTCAATATTAAACTTCAATTGCCACTTCTCAGCCCGTCTGCCCAACTTTTCTAGAACCTGTTGTAGTAGCATACTGTCATTGCTATCATTAACAACCCTGCCAACCTTTGTATATCTGTAAACTTTGACATTAAGCCCGATATACCTTAATTAATATTATTTATAAATATACAAAAGAACAATGGGCCCAACATCGAACCCTGGGGGACTCCACTAATAACATTGGTCGACGAAGAGCAGTGTCCATTGATTACCACTCTCGGTCTTCTCCTACTCAACCACCCTTTTATTCATTGCACAACATCATTGTAGCAACTTAATGAATGCCATACTGCTCCAATTTGTACAGTAGTCTTCGATGCATATGATATCAAAATCATTTTTTGCATCCATTTCCTTTGTGACAACATAGTTTCCAATCAAATTGGTCAGACAAGACTTCCCATTAACAAACCCATGCTGTGTCTGAATAATTACTGCAGTCTTGTCTAGATGATCCTCCAATGCTTCTTTAAACAGAGACTCCATTATTTTTCCTGGAACAGAAGTTAAACTTACAGGTCTGTAATTACTCGTGTCACCCTTTGATCCCCCTTTGTGAATTGGGGACACATTTGCGCATCTCCAGTCCGTGGGGATGAGAGCATCCTTGGACTTCCCCTAAATCCACGGATGCTCTCATAATCATGACTAAGGGGTTGCTTACTTCCTTTTCCGCCTCGTTTAATATAACTGTATAGATCCCGTCCACCCCAGGTACCTTTCTTATTTTTAACTTCAATAATTCCTGCTCCACTTTGCTCTCAGTTATTACAAAATCATTAAGCTCCCTATTAGAGTTTAATAAGCTTCTGTCCTCCACTTCCCCACAGAATTCCTCATGGGTGAATGTAGATGCAAAACACTCATCGTTTGTCAGCTATCTGAGCAGGATCATCAATAGCCGAACCATCGATATCAAGTGGACCAGTCTGATTCATCCACTTCTTTCTAGAGTTTATATAAGTAAAGTCCTTATTGTTTTTCTTAGCATCCTCTGCCAAAGATTTCTCGTAATCTGCCTTCGCTTGCCTAACTTCCTTTGTGGCTTGATTACAGACTAGCGAAGGCAGATTACGAGAAATCTTTGGCAGAGGATGCTAAGGAAAACAATAAGGACTGAACAATACCTGACATCCATTTAGGCCTGAACCTTGAACTGTATTTCTTAGTTGGTATGAAAAGCCTAGTAGCCTTCAAGATTAAGTCCCTGAAGGCTTCCCATTTAGAATTCACCGTTGGTAATATCATCAGTTCGTCCCACTGTACAGAATTTAAAAATTATCTGAGACCACTGTTGTCACCTTTACGAAGCAAAAATCTTTCCCTTCCATTTACTCCCGATGGTAGTTACGTCTTTAAGTAAATCTCACATCAGTACACTGTGATAACTGCCACGTAGTGGTTCCCGGATTTGCAAACTTTGAATCCTTTGCCAAAGATTACCTTATAATATATCCAAATGAGGTATTACAAATTGTAAATGGAACTCCTTTGCTATTGATATGTACAAAATACAGAAATGAAAAAAAAAAACAAAAAAACAATTTCTGTATTTTCCGGAATTTTATAGAGAACAGCAATTTTAAATTTCCGAAAAAAAAATTCAAAATTTTGGGATTTTAGAGAGATATACTTAATGGTCAAGCAGTTTTAGAGAACATTTCAATAAATATTAAGCACAAATAGCTGAAATCATTTATGATGACAATCTTGCCTTTTTACCCGTTTTTGCTGGATTTAAACCAAAGTAATGCACACAGAATAGAAACACCTCTGTAACGAATTGCCTTGATATTGCACTACTTGCAAGATATGGCTTTGGCAATATTGCAACTTTGACAACAGCTTATTTTCGACTGCTTTGTGTGCGTGCTGCCTTTAGAGACCACTTTCTATCTAGTGAGGGACCAGTAAGTCCTAAAATGGTTAGAGAAGTCTAATTTATAAAAAAAAAATTGCATATACAAGCATTGCTGGATTTAAACCAAAATTATTCGCACAGAATAGAAGCACCTTTGTAACGAGTTGCCTTGATATTGCACTACTTGCAAGATATGGCTTTGTCAATATTGCAACTTTGACAACAGCTTATTTTCGACTGTTTTGTGTGCGTGCTGCCTTTAGAGACCACCTGCTATCTAGTGAGGGACCAGTAAGTCCTAAAATGGATGTTAGAGAAGTCTAATTTATAAAAAAAAAATTGCATATACAAGCATCTTAATTAATGTTAGTCTATTTTTGCATGGTTTCTTAACTGAGTTTACTCTGCGTGTGTAATTAAAATTTTAAGATAAAAATTTAATAAATATAAAAATAAATAAACTTCGTTACAAACAATATTATTTATTTTGTTTTTTTTTATCATTATGGTGTGTGATTAAGATTTTTTTGTAAATTTTCTTGTTTGTTTATTTTATATTGAAAGCACACTCATTGCTAATTATCGTTGTGTTCAGAGAAATGCATATCAGCTTAAACTGAAGCTATTTATTAATTTTAGGTACTAGTTCAAAGGCGGTCACAGAGTGAGGTCATGGACATCGATCCTATAGTGTGGACGAATGAAAGATTTATCAAGTGGGCCAAAAGTATAGATCTGGGGGTAAGCCATCTTTTCTTCCTTTATTGTTTCTCCAGGCTATCTAAAATTATAGCATTAACCATTCAGTATGGTGAGATAAATCAGGGGAGAATGCTTAAAAATATCCTTCATTTCGCAGCTAGAAAAACATATAATTCAACACATTGCTGTCTTTGGACTTAATTATAATTTAAATGAGTTACCTTTAATGGTTTACTCTACCCGATTCATTAACATATCCACAGCAACATCAAATTTCCAAAAGCTATTATGCCAGATCCCCCCGCCCCTAGTTCGCGTGGATCCTCGAACAATAATTTTTAAAACATCATCTAAAATGCAAAGCAAATATTCTACTTCCATTAATGAATAATAATAATGTTCCCTTATTTTATTTCTCTGCATGAGGATATTGTGATAGATATATTCAACCCAAAATTTTGTTTTTCATAAGAATATCTTTGGACTGTGTTTAGCATAATTTGGAACAGACTTTGAATTGAACAATTTCCTTTATTTATTTATCTATTACTATTTTTGTGTGATTGAGAATTTGAAATCAAAAATTTGCATTAATTTTCCAGGAGTATGCTAATAACTTATTGGCCAGTGGAGTTCATGGAGCTTTGGTAGTCCTAGAGCCATCATTTACTGCCGATACGATGGCCACGGCCTTAGGAATTCCTTCTTCAAAAAATATTATTAGACGCCATTTGACTACAGAACTAGAAAATCTTATACAACCTGCAAGGTAGGTGAAGATAGAAATTAAATGCATTAACAAATGAATTTCAAATACTGAAGCATACTTTTAATAAAAGGCAATGTGATCTTCTCTATATACGTAGAGTATATGCTTTATATTATATTAATTTTAATCTATTAATTAATTATAATGTATTAATACATTGCTTTAGCAGAAACAGCCTTTTAATATTTTTAGCTTAGGTAACCGTTATTTTAGCTTATACCTAACCAAAATGATGTATGACGTCATTTCCTGTTTCAGGATAACTCTGCAAGAAGAAAGGAACATTGCCAAAGAAAAATCCGATAGATCATCTGATCGCTCTTCAAGTTCTCTTCGTAGGAATTTTATAAGATCGTCGAGCAGGGGTAGTCTGGACAGAACTGAAAAACGCAGGTCAAGTGCAAGGGTAGGTATTTTTATCGTCGACTGATGATAAAAATATTTTTGAATTTTTTTAGGAAATTACTTTTTATCTTTGCATATTTACCAATATGAAAGAGAGAACCAACTAGTATATTATGATTATAAATATATTTGAAAAGTTTATTATTCACCAAAAAGAATATACTATAATTTAATTTATTTTATTTAAAAGCAATAGTTATGTATTTACCAAAACACCACAATATTATAAGAGTGGTTTTGTTATTATAGGAAAGGGGCGGTGTTAAAAAGTTTTACGTTTATTGCGATAAATGATCATTCTGGGTTCAGAGCTACTGTTTTCTTGCATTATGATGGAGTTATTGATCAGATTTATTTAATGAACAGAATTCTTTTTTCATCTTATACAGGGTTCCCTAACCAGAGCGCTTGGACTGAAATTCCAAGAAGAAATAAGCCGTACTTCGAGTGGTCGAACAACACCTCAGCTTCCAAAGACACCTGATACAAAACGCCATCGACCCCAAAGAGATATCCAGACAATAACAGTAACACCGGTCTGAAAATGCTTTGCCCTAGAGTTATCTTATAATTGATATTGTAAATAAGTCAAATGATCATTTATGGAAGTTGAAAATGCCATTTGGTTCTCGTCTGAGCTTTTGTATTATAGATTTTGTTTTTCAGATGTATTCTATTTCCTCGGGTGTTCTTTTAAGTAGTTCAAATGGAAATATGAATTGTGTACCAAAAGAGGTTATTCATAATGGAATTTGCGTTTGTAATTAGCCTAATTACAATACTTTTCCTGTTCAGAATTAGGAAGAATCACCTCTTAATTCGCTCGCTAGACGGCAGTACTGTACTGCTTTATAAGTATTAAACAAAATTATTAATTATATGTTACATTTTACAATAATGAGAGATATTTGGGATTCAATCAGTAACTGTAATTATTGGAATTCAGTTCTGTATATTTGCTGTAAACATTTGGGTATATTGTGCTGCCATCTAGCGAGCTGGAAATTTTGTCTTGACTTTCTCTTCAACGAAACTTCATATATCTACCAAGTGAACAACCGGCATTTCTTTAAAACTGATAGTTCCATCCAGTAATGTTTATATAATTTAAACTTAATAAACATTACTTGTATAAACACTAGCTGTATTTTACCTGTATAAAGCTCGTAACGTTTACTAATTTTAACTATGATCTCATTAAATCAAAGATATAGAAACTTTGAGTTGGCATTTAGTTTGTAAACGTAATGTAGAGCGATCATACCGGTGAAACAACACTCAGGGGACTATTTTCTCGTTTATTTTATTTTATTTTTTGTTTCCACTATCATTCTAAAATACGTTATAACGCAATACAATAATTATTAAAATGGTTAATTCAAAAAATATCGAAAGTTTAACTCGTTTATAACTAGATGGCGCCACTATACTTTCTTGAAAAGTGTAAAGTCAGATTCTCATTGAACTTCGTCTCAATATTAATAAGTAAAACTCTAATTTAAACTTAATTTATAAAAAAGCTGGATATAATTTAACATTTAACGAAGAATGTAATTAACATTTTAATTTTCATTGTCTGTTGCTTTGCTCTTTCTTATTTAGTAAGATTTTTCAAAATATCTGAAATGGTATCAGTGCATATAAAAACATTTTAATAATTTTATTGCATAAAATTATATTTAATTTAAATGCAACTGATTTTATCCCCCACATACTAAACACTTTTGCGTGAGTTTAATTATACAAAATTGCATATTAAAAACGCGCCTGCGTGAACTGACAATTTGTTTTGAAACCTAGCAACAAAATAGACGTCCATAACAAAAATGACGCATGCGCAGAAACAATTCTTTGAATTGTTTCGGATTTATTAGAAAATGAAATAAAACCGTTTTTAAAATTTCTTTTTCTTTTTTTTAAATTCAGTTTTCTAGTGTTTGTTCCCGAAAAATCTATGTAAATAACTACCTAGTATTTAATGTTCATTAAATCATTGTATAGATTTATTTCAGTCATCTGAAGATTATTTGACGTATATATTTGACGTGTCATTTGACGTATGTCATTTATTGCCTGCATTTAATGCCTTAAAATCCCCTCAATATTATTAGCGTTGCTTCACGTGATTTGTTAGTTATGCTATTTTGAAGCAGACTAGTCCTTCGGCGAGTACAATAAATAAAAAAGATATATATATTTAAATAATACATGCATTTTGTATATTATTCAATGTTCCTAAAAATAAGCAGATGTAGTACATTTTGATTCATGAGAACGTTCATACATTTGAAGAGTTAGTTAGTTAATTAGTTAGGAAATCATGTGATATTTTACAGACCGGAAAAAATGTTTTGGAACATGATTGTAATTCGGAAAAATGTTGCTTGTATGTAAACTGTATTAAATCGCATTAAACTGTTTGAATTGACACAGTTATTTATTTATTTATTTTTACTGAAGAATATATATATGTTGTATACACCGTCAGCATTGTGATGGGTGAAAATGTTTTTTTTTTTTTTAATCCGTGATAAAGGGTATGGGGCTGATCGTATTATTATTCATAATGGAAATTTTACAGGAATTTTTCCCCTCTTCAATATGGAAGCCAAAGAAGGGTTTCTGAACAGCAATATGCCAACCAGTCTATAATTTCTACAAACAGCTTTTAAATTGGTTTCAAAACTATCTTTGATAATAGCGAAGTGAAAGCATGAGTTTCCAAAGAGAGACTAATATATACATAGTCCATTCAAAACATTATGACCACCTACCCAATAGTTGGTACGTCCTCCTCTTGATGCCAGTAGCGCTGCCACACGGCGAGGTATGGACTCTATAAGTCCTCTGAACTTGCAAGAGGTGTGCTGTATCATGTCGCCAGGACTGGGTCCTGTAGAATCCGAACGCTGGATCTACCGATCCACATAACCACAGAGATATTCTAGGGGATTCATAATGAGATGAATTCGGTGGCCAATGTAGCACTTGGAAATCACTTTTGTGTTCGTCCAACCACTCTCGAACAATACCGGCAACGTGGCAGGGAGCATTATCCTGCTGAAACATACCTGTGCCATCCGGGAACACAGTCAGCCACAAGGGGGTTAGTTAGTTTTTAGTTCAGAGTATAGGGGTATGAGGACTCCACGAGATTCCCAGGAAAACATTCCTCATATCAAAACACTGCCACCACCTGCTTGTTTCTGTTGGACCAGGACATCGGAGTGATTCCTCTCCGCAGTTTGTCTACTGTTCACACAGCTTAGCAGGAAACGTGATTAATCGAAAAAGGCTATTTCTTTTCAGTCGCCAATGGTCCTATAACGCCATTCAGATGAAAACTTCAAGCGTTGTTGGCGATGAGTGGCCGTAGGCATGGATACCTTGACCGGGCGCCTACCTTACAGAGGAGGGTTTGTTGGATTGTGGTCTTAGAAACACCGCTGGTTGTTCCTTAAAGTCCATGGTCATGTGCTATTGAAACGGTGGCTCTTAGAACGTCCGTTCAACACCGCCTCGTGTCACTGCGAAGTAGTGGTCATAATGTTTTGACTAGACAGTGTGTGTGTGTGTGTGTGTGTGTGTGTGCGTGCGTGGTGCGCACACGCACTACTGTTAATGAGCCAGGCATGCGATTTAGTGTGGTGTGTGTGTGCTATGTTGCGCTGTCCTGGCCACTTGGCTACCCAGAAGCAGCAATCTTCTGTAAAACTTCTTCTGCGTACTCGTCCACCCCATGGGAAGGTGGGCCAATCCATCATTTTTGAGACGATCTCCACCCACAGGAAGTAATACCATACCAGCGAAGCAGTGTTCTCTGGGGCCCATTCCAGAGAAAAAGAGGGAAAAAAATGCCATATGCAAGGGGAGAAAAGTATATCATTAAAAACTGGTTAGTTACCCTAGAAGTTTAAAATAATTTTACTATTTTATACTTTATCATTCCTTCCGACGCATCGCTTAAGTAAAAAACAATGCTCAATGTCTTTCAGCTCGAATTCACCCTTCTTTCTTTAAGAATCAGATGCATTTCACTGTCACTTGTGTTTAATTTCTGAATGCAAGTCCAGTCCAGTCAAATGCATCTCACCGTCACTTTAGTTTAATTCCTAAACAGCACATTGCAATTCCATTTGAAACTTTCTGCAATCCTAATATAAAGTCCATGGTATAAAAAAAAAAATTAAACTATTATACTGGGGTCACCTGCAAATGACTTTCAACTACCTATGTGTATTGTATCTGTAAATTGCGTGTGTGTGTTCTCTGGTCGATTCGCCTGTTTTGCTGGACAAAAAACCTCAATTTTTCTTGGGAAAAACCTTGTTAGCTACGCCTGAGACCGATTAATTAGGGTCCCCCGAAAAATTATTTCATCTATCCATGGGTATTGTGTCTCTAAATTGCGTGTGTTCTCTGGTCTATTTGCCTGCTTTGCTGGACGAAAAACCCCGGTTTCTTTAACTTCCAGAACGTAAAAATACACGTGACCATTTCAATGCCCTTTAAGTGAAAAGCGCCAGGGATTGAAGTGAAACACAACTCAAGGCACTTGCGACATTTTAAAATATATTTATATTAGAAAATGTATATTAAAAATTAGTTTGCACGAATATATGTGGTACAAATAATAGTTTTAATACCTAATGGTTGTTCGAATAAAACAGCTGCTTTTAAACAGACTTGGTATGCACGGTACATGTTGGTTACACCCGAGGAACAGATTGCCCCCCTAGGAACAGCGTTAACGAAATTTTGGAGTTAGAAACAGTGCACACTACCTAACGTGTTTTATGAATGTGGTGCTCCATCGCAGTGTCACGCAAACTTTTTTTCAGAAATGCCTATCCTCAGACTTTGTATGGCTTCGATGAAATCAGAGCGCATGGCAATATTGCTGGATCATGTTATTATGCAAATTGCACGTTATCATGCAACGTGCAATTTTCTTGTTTTTCATTTAATCTGAGGATGACCGCGATCTTAGGAAAGTCCATAGGGACAGTTTGACACTATTCCGTTTCATATTTAATTATTGTTTATTTAACCTTGTACATGTTCATGACACATTTATAGATTCAGCTATCAAATGATTATGATTTAAACTTTTATTAATGCTCTGCTAAGTGCAAATAATATACACAATAAGGCACAGGTGTAATAGCTGCAGTAATTAAAACAGGTGTCTAAATTTGCTTTTTTTTGACACAGACTTTAATAACATTCTGTCTTATGGCGATGATATCAATATATTACAGTACCGATATATCACAGCATTCTCCTTTGAAAAGCGACGTAATTATATTCATTGTATAATTACCTGTAATTCTCCTATTTCTTGAAGCAATTTTACAGCATAACATATATAACAGCCAAAAATCACTATTTTACATTATGCAGAAATATCAAAGGTACATAGCATTTTTTACATTTTATATGCATAAAGAAACTTCTAGTCATCTAAACCTTTAAATCATACATGTAGAAATGTAATTTTAAATAAAAGACAACCAGAAAAAAATCCAGAAAAAAAAAACTCAGAAGGTGGTAGGAAGACCACTCTGGTCAATAAATCATCCAGTGCCTTTAACAATAACAAAAATTTAGCTGACAACAAATGCAACTGTTTAAACATATATCAGCTAAAATTATTTCAATTTATATATAAAACATTATTCACAATATAATTATAACTGAAATTTATATTTATAACTATAATTTTATGTACATAAATTCTTTTTTAACATTTCTATTAATAATTTAATATTTACTTAATCCATCTTTCTGAAATTTATATAAGCTGAGAACAATTGTCGGTCAGATAACAAAGGTCGTTTCTATTTTACAATAAAGATTGAAATAAATATAAACAATAAATAAATATATAAAATAAAATTATAAATTTTTATTAAAAATGAAAATATACAAAAATTATAAAAAATATAAATAAAGTAGAATTTAAATATGACAACAAATTGATGTATTTCAGCTAAAAATATTTAAATTCGTATATAAGACATGCACAATACAATTATAACTATAATTTATAAATATAAATTCTTATAGAAATATATATTCTTATATAAATAAAAGATTGTATTAAGCAAATATTAATTTATTAATAAAAAATAAATAAGAATTATAAAAATTGTTATTTGATTTTTAATTTAATTAAAAATTAAATTAAAAATAATTTAATTTTTACTTAATACTCCTTTCTGAAATTTATATAAGTCCGAGAACAATTATGATTAGCGACAATTAGACATTGTTTTTATTTACAATAAATTAAGAAAGATAAAATAAAGACAATAAATATGATAAAAACAGTTGGAGCTATAACTGATATAAATAATAATAAATAAAACCTGTTTTGTGCTTCTTTAACGGATACTTGACAATTAAAAAGAAGCTGATAAACATCATAAATTTATCTACTTTGACATATTGCACCACATAAAAATACGAGTTCTAACAATTTTTTCTAGACCATTTCCTTCTAAATCTCTAGTTCCTGAGATAAAGGTAGATCTAATTCTTTGTGAAATTTTATCACCTAAACTTATTACTCTAACCATGTAGAATATAAGTAGATGAATATATTAACATGACAACATCCACGAGAAAGTAAAAATACCATACATTGACTTTCCTAAAAGAAAAGTACAATAATTGTGCAAAATATGGGAAAGAGCATGACAAAATACTAAGCAGAAAAATATCGATAGTTTCTAACTTAAGCACATTCAGTCCACGTTATTTAGAACCGTTCACCTAAAAATTATGATATGAGTTCCAATCCAATATTATTAGGACTTTTCATCAATGAGATCAAGGAATGAAGATTTTAAAAACACGATTTTGTTAGGTGATTCGAACATATACAAGAAAAGGAACTGGGGATAGTTCTCCTTTTCGTTTAATACAATTTTCTCTCAAACTTCACCGGTTGAAGGAGCAATCATTAGCTAAATAGTTATTGACCAAATATTTAGCTCCATTAGCTAAATAGTTATTGACCAAATCGTAAATAAAGCAATATTATTTAGAAAATGGTGCTGAACAATTTAAGAAGTTATAAATTAATTATTGTTAATTCATATATGAATTTAAATACTATATTTGAATATGTAAACTTCATTATAATTAGAGATGTAAATTCATAAAAAAATTGTGATTTAATTAATAACTTACTTGTAATGAATAGATAATTTCATTAATTTTATTTAAAAATACATAAGTGTATCAAAAAAAAAGCCTATCTTTGATTAAAAAACTGAAACTGGTTTATTATAATGAACAAAACAGGGTAGGTATGTTCAGATTACTGAACTATTACTTTTTTGCATACACCTCCATTAGCTAAATAGTTATTAAATTTATTAAAAAAGTGGGCAACTTTTGATTTATTTTATTTTATTATATTTTTGATATGCTCTTGTATTTCATGAATTTTATCGTTATATAATATACCATCGTTAATATTAAATATTCTAAAGAAATACTTAATTTACACACGAATTAGACATTAAATAAAATTATTGAACATTAATTTTCGAACACATTAGAAAATCTTTTAAGTATTTTTCTGAGACAATATTTGAATTATCATTAGATATTGGTAAATTATTTCTTTGAAATAAATCTACTGATTTCTAAATATTGCATTAAAGTAAAAATAATAATAAAATGAATTAAAATTTAAATATTGGAAAATTGTATTTAAAATTTATTTTTAAATGCGTTTATAATAATTATTATTTTTTTAATTTTAAGCATGCATACATTTTAATATGTTAAATGTTTTATAGGTGAGTTATTTTCATATATGAGATGAAGTTTGAAACGACTTCAGCAGCTTCAGGGTACGAATTCCATAAATTTAAGTTCAAACCTACACCATACTCTGCAATCTTCGACCAAAAATGGCTTCCAATTATGCAATTTCTTCACATATTAGGCTCTGTTTTGAGCCAGATTGTACCATTACCACTAGCGGAAGTTCCAAAGATGCGTTTTCATACACGAACCACTCTTTTTTTTTTTTTTTTTAATTTCTGTCATAACCTGACCACAAGCTCAGAAAGCATCTGTGAATAATTGTTTTCCACACTAAGTGCAGGTAGAGTCACCGTTTTATCTCCGTCACGGATGGAAACGAGGGTCAAAGTCTGTTGAGGTCCTCCTTTACCATTGCCACTTCCAGCACGGTCAACCAACATTGGCAGAATACCCTCAGTAGCCGTGCTCACTAAACATGGGTCCTCCCCTCGAAGTGCTCTGCGTAGTAAATTGGAAGGAGGTTTCTTTGGCCTTAAAAAATAAGAATAAATAATTGTATAAATATTGTTATTATTTAGTCAACCAAATATAATCAGTTAACAAAAGTAGTACATATAATAAATGTCAATTAGTGGTTCAGTATAATGGTTAAAGATCACGTGATGCTTGTTCAACTCGACATTTGGAGGAACCCGGAATTTATAGCTTTGGCTCTGCAGAAAACCATCAAAATTAATTCATTTTACTTGGAGATAAAAAAAGAAACCTCCAGTTGTTGACAACACTTGGAATTCTTGATAAATATGGTAGAGTTAATCTATATGTTCTTTTATAATGACTTTTTGATATCTATTTTAATTAAATATCTTCTAAGTGTTTTTTCGTTGGGAGAACATTGGTAGTTTCACATTGGAGCTTATAGGAAAATTTGTATATCTTTATTTTTTATAAAAACTATCTGTATAATTAAAATATCTAAAAATAAAAGTAATAAAATGAATGGCAAATATTTCGAATTGAAATTCTTCTCGAATTACATTGAAATATAACTACCTTCCTCTTCTTACAACCGGTGCTTGCTTCTTTTCGTCTATTCCTTCAAAGAGTTTGTGCAGGAGATCGGTGTTCGAAACCCGAATAATTCGTGAACCCTCAGACCTGGTACTACCTGCACTTCCTTTCTTTTTTTCATCTGTTGGTGTAACTGGACGGACTTCTTAAATACAGAAAAAAGGATTATTAGAAAAGACCACGGTAATCGAATTGTAAAAAAAATAATAATAAATAAATAGGCGCATAAATCAAGAACTCATTTTTGAATTAATAAAAGTGGATGGAAGTTTCCCACAAGAGGATCTTACGTGAAAACCCCAACAGGGTCGAAGTTTCCGAGATACTCATACAGGCGAACCTGACACCAACTACCATGCCACGTTCAAAGTCACTTAATCTTTGTTTTGCCTAGTCCTCATGTTGAATTGCAGACATACAGCATCCCTAATTATTTGTCCACCTGCTTTATAACGCATGGTACGAACACGGTAACTGTTCCTGAAAAAACACTCCATTTCATGAAAGGGTAGGCGTACCTAATAAAATAGTCACCCAGTGTATTATAGAACAAAATAACTCACCCCTCCCACTGTTCTAAGTAACAGACACGAAAGGCAACGGGAAACCACCCTGTTATTTTATATTCTGTTCTCGTGAGGATGTGGATGATGCTTATCAACTGCATCACGAGTCTTTTGTCAAGAGGAGACTGACCAGGAAATATACCCTATTCCACTCAAGGAAAAGTTTGAGAAAATCGTCCATTGTTATTATATCCGGTTTTTTCGGAATATTTCCGGTGTTTTGTTTATTGATGTCGACTTCAAAGCTATCATGAAGTGGCTTTGCTCTTATTTAGGGTGGAGAATATCATTATTGATCAGCATAGGTTTCAGTTTTCCCAACTGACATACATCGGTGCTCAGAAAATAAATAAGAAAATAAACTTCAGTTTTTTAGGGGGATCAATCGTCTTTATTTGTGTTTTGCCACTTAATATCCTACAAAATATTCATTAAACCATAAATTTTCAAATGATACTTTATTTTGTGCTTGTAAAACAATTATATTAACAATATTATGCATAATCCGCTGTAAAACGAATAAAACTGTTTATTTAAAATTTATATTTTAAAAACAGTCACATTTAGAAAATATTCCACGTACGAGTGGAACTTGTTTCTAAATTTCCTGACACAGATTCAGTTTTGTCAATTTTTTCAACCTTAAATATAGGCAAATATCAGAAATTAAATTTTCTATATTTTTGATTGTTTTTAAATTTTTTCTGTCCATATAAATTAACCCCACATAGTGAGCTCTCTTTAGGACTAGTTTATAAGAAGAATAAGCTAAAATTTAAATATTTACCCCATCCTATGAGTATAGCATCTAAACAGGAGTTATCCAGTATGGGACGTGGTTTTGGCCCATTATAGCCCTAGTTGCTGATGCGCCATTAAAACCCAAACAACCAACCAACCAACCAATCTAAACAGGAATTGTTTCTTTCACATGCGCACACAAAGCTCATGGCTGCTATCTTTAAAGCGAAGAAACAAATGTAGCTAATATTGAAATAAATAAATTTAAACTATATCCCCCTCAGGCGATTAATCTGGGCAAGAGGAAGAATCCCCTCAGCATTGAGCCTGCTCAAACCTTAATCAGATCACCTCGCAGGTACCTCGTCTCCAGACTGCAATTTGCAGGACTTAAGCCTTTCTTGGTAACACGAACCCGTTGTTCCACTCACCAATCTTGTTGCCCTTCTTTGTACTCGTTCCAGCAGCTCTACACCTTGATTCAATTTTGAATCAAGGTGTGGCCTGACCATTGCCTTATACAATAATCTGAAATAAAGTGGTAATTTGCTATCTTTGTAATTCCAGTTTGTGTGAATTGACCACATTTTAAACAGAAATTAAAGTCCTTTTAACGTAAATTCAAATTTAAGAACATTTCTTTTTTTTTTTAATTACAGAATTCTTTTGAACGGCAAAAGAAATCCTTGAATTCTCGGACTTATCCGAAAATCCTTATTGTCCTCCCTGTCCATAGCTGTTTCAGATCTTAAATCAATTAACGTGACGTTTTCCGCGGATCTCTATCGGTTATGTCATCCTAACACGCAATAGCGTTACGAACTACAATCAGTGTAGCGTCCAATTGAAACTTGGATTTGATCACTACTCAAGTGACATCATATACTCCTACGAAATCTAACAAAAAACAAGCCATAACGGCTATGTGTCTTTCCTAATAGTTTCTTTATAGGCAGGACAGCTGAACATTCGTTTGTTCACTCGAAAAAACACAAAAAGATTTATTTAAGTTGCGTAACATCACACCCAAACATAAAATGGAAAACCTTGATGGTCCGGTTAAGGATCGCAAAATAAATTATAAGAATTTATATAAATTAATAAACCAGGTCATTAGTGAACAACGTTGAACAACAAATAGCTTAGGGACTTTGCCTAATTTGTCTAGATCCATCCCATCGCGGATCCGTTGGTTAAGATTCTGGAACTGGATTTAAAAATGGGGCCTATAGACATTACAATGGATAAATTGATTGTAGTGGTATGGGTTGTAAACACTTCCTTCGCGCTGACTCTTTTTCGATAATTTTAATTAAAAACTTAAGTTTATGAATAAGTATCTCTTGTTTTATCAATTAAAAATATCCACTCTTGCAAAAGTTCAACCTAGAGAATCGCTTACTCCTTTCGCGTAAACTAGTATGGCAAATCGCATGGAGACCTGCGTCAAACAACATTGAAGTCTTGAAACAATAAATAATCTTTATTAATAATGCACCTATTATTGAGTACAGTACCATCACTACTTTTTGCTCATCATGGACAAAGTCCAGCAGCTTTGAACTTTATTTTTCCACTCGTGAGTAGCACAGTTGGTACGATCGCCGTCATCCAGTTGGAGAAGATTTGAGTTTGAATCCCGTCAATGAGTGGAGGAGTTCTTATGAGTCTTTATCACAACGTGGTCAGGTGAGGGCAGCAGGTTTTTTCTCCCGGAAACTTATTTTTAGGTTTTGGCTATTTGTAGGTCTACCTTTTTGAAGTATTTCAACCCTTTTCCATGCATTTTAACTAATACTTTTCTTGTTGATGCATTTAAACCTTTCGTTTGACGTGCTTCTACCTTTTATTAATTTAGCAGACACGTTAAATTGCATAAAATCAAACAAATTCAAATTCAAAATTAAAATTGAATAAAATAAAAATAATAAAAAGAATCAAATAAATTCAAGTTGATAAAAAAAAAGAATCAAATAAATTCAACAGATTTAATAAAACATTGAATTGAAAAATTCAGTTAAATGTTTTTCCAACTGAATTTTTCTAAACGAGTTCCCTAATGAAACATCAAAGTTTTAGATACCTCCTGTTATTTTCTATGTATTTCTCTTTTAAATATTAACCACTTTTTCGGAATATTAGTGAGAGAGGAACTAATAGCTCCTCTTAATTGACTGATTATATTATTCGAGAAGTGACCACATTGATTTAACTGATTGTGCCATGTACGTTGAACTAATACCTAAAAGGAGCCCACTAAGAACGTTAGACCTGGGTTCACAAGGATCTAGATCTGCCCCTGGTGTTTACGATGAACGGGATTGAACATGAGTTAATGTAGCATGATATCTCCTTTGATGTAATATATAACGAAACGAAAAAAAGAAAGAAATATAGAAGAGAAGAAATTAAAAATTAAATGAAATTGGGAGATTGTTGTTTAATTTTCCATTTGATTTTGGCTGTGGTCATTAAGCATGCACGTTGCACTTTTGAATCCGTACACCATCAGAATAAATTTACTGCGCAATGTTAACTGAGTGTTGTTATAATGGTTGTCGTAGTTTATGGTGTGAATTATATTTGTATAAGAGCAAAACAATTGATTGCATTCTAATCGACCACGAGCTGTCGTGGCCGAGTGGTTAAGGCGATTGACTTGAAATCCATTGGGATTTTCACGCGCAGGTTCGAATCCTGCCGGCTGCGTGTGTTATTTATTTTTCTCTCACTTTCGTCTTTGTCAACAAAAAGGTTTCTGCTGTACAGCTAAATCCATAATTGACATCTATGGATTATGGGGAAATTGTTTTCTTTTTCCTAGCAGTGGCTCTGGGGTCAGGGTTAAAATACAAAGATGCGCACATTGAGTGTAAATACATTCGACAATTACAGGCCGTTCTTTGTATCGCGAGTCTTGTTTCTCGTCTTGCAGATCATCGATCAAAATTCTTTTTGAATACAAAAAATAAATTCCTGTGCTTGATTTTCACCATGTCTCAAAAGGAGTAAAGAGGGCCGTCATTTAAGATTTTGATTCGTTTCATGGGGACTAGTCCATCCAAAACTAAGATTCTTTTAGTTCATACAGATGCAGGTAAATTAATAATCTTACGCCTGGTAGTAAGCTAAGTAAGGTCTAAAGGGTTTTGCAAAATGCAACTGGGAGCTGGGAGGAAGTAATATTTTCCATTTCCATCTACACAAAATTTGTAGCTTGCTTTGGGCGTTTATCTTTCAATGAAGAAGTGCAATCAAACTTCGAATGCCATAATCCATTCGGTATAAGTTTCTTCACATTGTGCGAGTGCTAATGGATTGTGAAGTCCCAGCAATGAAGGAATCATTCAATTTTGCGGTCGGTGTGCCACTGTTGTTTTTAACAACCCTTTGGAAAGGGTTGTTAAAAGTATAAGGTGCAAAACTTTTTCGTTTTGTTACCCTACACTTGCGGTTGCATCTGTTTCTGTTGATGTCTGTTTTTTCTACAGTTTTCCGTCTTTAGATTGTTGAATAACACTTGAATAACAACCGTCTTGGAACACCCAACAACAGTAAAAACGATTGTTTATATAGGGACAGCAACTAGACACGCATTCACGATTTTGCCTTGTTTGAAGCTGGCAAAATCCTTTTTTCATCAGCTTCAAACACAATGAACATCTCTTTACAAACGAAGTTACAAATATTAATCACAGAAAAAAGATCCCTCTCCCAACCTCAAAGGTTTCGAGTGCAGGACCTCGGATGGAATGAAGACAGCCCTGGTCATTGCGTTAATTGTTATCATTTCCTGTGTGACTGTTTTCGATATTCTTAATTGAAACTTCAGGACGAAGATGAGATGGAAATGTTTGAGGTCGAATCGAGTGGGGCAGCCTACCTTTGATATATCGTGGTATCAGTCTATCTCAAGATGTAGGGGGAAATCCCGAATTAGCTGCATGAACGATATGAAAACATGGTCAATTTCTTCTTCAAGGACTCTTATAGACACATTTGTAAGCAGGGAGGTTTATTCAGATTTCTTTGTAATATTCCGACTGTGGTGACCTTCATAGCCGAGTGGTCAGGAGCAGAGGTGCAGTAGCACATGCTCTTTGAGTAGACCGGGGTTCAAGCCACTGACTGCTAAATACGGTTGATCTGCCAACCCGCACTAGACTAGCGTGGCACATTATGTATTGTTGAAGAAGCTTCCATCGTACAGTGAGTTGATAATGGCTGCAGTTTTCACTCCAACAGTCCCCAAAAACTTTCGCCTTGAAAATAACACTAGTTTTAGAATTTATGGATATTTTCTTTTACTGAAAATGGTACTGAGATTGGGGGAGGGAGGGATCTCGCTCTTCTCTTAAGGGATATGGGGGCAGTGCGTCGAAAATATGGGTCATGTCGTCTTGAAGCAACCTTTAGTATATTTCCAAATAGTGACTGTATTCATTTGTGACTTAAACGTTGTCAGTTAACCTTTCCACCTTTTTCTTTTTACCTCTACTAAGAGATTTTTTAGTTCCATCTTAATATTTGGTTTTTGGTAGGGGGTTTATTATTTATAACAAAAAATAATACGAATTTATAACAAAAAAATTAAAGAAAAAACGGACTAGATTCATACTAGTCCGATGTCTCTGAAGATCATTCTAAATCCCGGGTTCCCAACATCCTCAACACCCGTCTGTTTAAAGACCTCTGTAAAGACATGAATTCTGATACGCTGGTTGTCGAAAGGAAATGTTGTCAATCGTGTCTTTGAGTTGAAAGATGAAATCAAGTTGTTCCTGGATGTGCAAGGGAAACATCACCTTATGGCTTACTTTAATGATGAAGCTTGGAAGAAAAGAGTTGCTTACTTAGCAGACATTTTAGACCAGCTAAACACACATTATCCAATTTCAAGACAATCTTCAGGCATTTGTACCAAGCTGCAAAACTGGCGTCGGAAAATAAATCTTGGAAACATTGCCATGTTTTAAAAACTCTGAAATGTGGTAGATGAATCTGAAGATGAACTGGATGAGAATCTGAAGGAGGAGATTAATGGGCACCTTGAATCCCTTGAAAAGGAATTTCAGCGGTACTTCCCTGGGCTTACAGAAGAAGGAGTTGCACTGGTACGAAACCCATTCTCTGATTCCCTAAATGTAGCCAGCATTCCCGATGAAGTACAGGATGCAAATGTTACCATGCTTGCCTTTCGAGTTTAACTTCACTTTGCCTCTACGAGAGTGGATTTTCAACGCTTCTTCATATCAAAACAAAGGCAAGAAACAGACTGAATGTTCAGGATGACATGAGGTTGGCTTTAACAAACATTCAGCCGCGAATTTTGAAGCTGGTTGCCCAGATGCAAGTAAAACCATCGCATTAAATATTAGGTTAGAATTATATTCTGAAAAATCTATTTTTAGTGTTTTCTTTACCATATTAAAAATGCATTTTTATGCAAATGTGACGAGGGTCGCAGGTTACTTGGTTATTATAGAAGGGGGTCGCAACTCGAAAAAGGAAACACTGCTGTACATCATCAACTACGGCTCTCGTTCTTATCAGGTGATCGGCAACTGTCGCCTCGCTCTGCATGGCGTGATAAGTTGTTGTTGCCTCAAATGAATCTTCAACTCTGTTGCAGTAATCCTCGAATACCGCTAGGTACTGGGTGATTTGTTCTCAGTTAACGGTTGTTCTCTGTGAGATTGATACTTTATGCGCAGTATTTGTGTCGCGTAAGATTAATATGCCCTGTAATTGTGTGAATAGTCCAGATGACTTCTGTTACGTACGTGTAGAAGTCACGTTAGCTTCAAGAAAGCATCCCTTAACTAGAGCCATAGAAAAGGCCTATTTTTTGTATTTTGGGTGTAAAGTAGGCGACCAGGACAAGAACTGGGCTCCACACATATGCTGCACAACCTGTCCATCAAACTCAACGTGTTGGTGAATGGAAAGGGACGTTTTATGCCTATCGCAGTGCCCATGATATGGAGAGAACCAACAACTCACATCAAATACTGTTACTTCTGTATGGTGCTTCATATTAGAAAAAGGACGACAATGACTAAAAAGTGAACAATGACGTAACTAAACATACCATCTGCAATTCAGCCTTCTGCCAAATATACCAACTGACGATGTTATCAACAGCAAATTCTAAATGGGAAGCATTCAAGGAATTAATTGTGGAAGCCAGCCACTACGCTTTGCAATACCGATTAAGAAAATACTGCTCAAGGTTCAGGCCTAAATGGATGTCAAATGAACTAACGAGACTCGTGGCAGAGAAGAATATGCATGGGATGCATATAAATTAGCAGGCGACACAGAAGTCTATGGCAGATATAAGCTGGTCTGTAATTAAGTCCCAAAGGAGATTAGGCAAGCGAAGGTAGATCGAGAAATCTTTGGCAAAGGATGCTAAGAAAAACAGCAAGGATTTCTTTACTTATATAAACTCTAAAAGGAAGGGGATGAATCTGATTGGTCCACTTGATATCGATAGTTCGACTGTTGATGATCCTGCTCAGATAGCTGATAATGTGAATGAGTATTTTGCATCTACATTCACACTTGAGGATTTATTAAGGGAGGAGAATGCGAGAAGTTTATCAAACTGTTACAGGGTGCTTAATGATTTTTTAATAACTGGGAGCAAATTGGAGGATAAATTATTGAAGTTAAACAAAAGAAAACACCTGTGGTGGATGGGACCTATCCAGTTATATTAAAGGACGTGGCAAAGGAAATAAGCAAATCCTTGGCCATAACTCAGGGGAAGTCCCCACGGACTGGAGATGTGCAAATGTATCCCCAATTCACAAAGGGGATTGAAGGGTGACACGAGTAATTACAGACCAGTTAGTTTAACTTCTGTTCCGGGTAAAATAATGGAGTCACTGGTTAAGGATGCATTGCAGGATCATCTATACAAGACTGCAGCAATAATTCAGACACAGTGTGGGTTTGTTAAGGGAAAGTCTTGTCTGACAAATTTGATTGGATATTACGATGTGGTTACAAAGGAACTGGATGCAAAAAATAATTTTGATATCATATTTGGATTTGGATTTCAGGAAAGCTTTTAATGCACATGGAAGGTTACTGTACAAATTGGAGCAGTATGCCTTAAGGGCAAGTTTCCACAATGGATAAAAGGGTGGTTGAGTGGTAATCAATGGACACTGCTCTTCGCGGACTAATGTTATTTGTGGAGTCCGCAAGGTTTCGGTGTTGGGCTCATTGTTGTTTTGTGTATTTATCAATGATATTGATGAAGGTATATCAGGCTTAATGTCCAAGTTGATACAAAGGTTGGTATGGTTGTTAATGATAATAATGGCAGTATGCTACTGTAACAGGACCTAGAAAAGTTGGGCAGATGGATTGAGAAGTGTCAACTGAAGTTTGACATTGACAAATGAAAAAGTACTGCATATGGGTAGAAGTAACTCCAGAGAAACGTACCAACTGTGTGGTAGTGCGCTTGGGTAGTAGAAAATGAAAAAAAAAAAAAAAAAAAACTTGGAGTAATTTTGCTGTCAGATATGCAAGAGTAGGTCATGGTGTCTTGTCAATGATATACAGGAATTTTGCTAGTAGGTATAAGGAGATGAATATCCCTTTATATAAAAATATACAAAGCAATGGTGAGGCCGCGCCTTGAGTACTGCGTACAGGTCTGGAGGCCTCATTTTAGGAAGGATGTAGAGTTACTTGAGCGTGTACAGAGAAGGGCAACAAGATTGGTGAGGAGAATGAAGGGGTCCTCCTACCAAGAAACGCTTTAGTCCTGCAAATTGCAGGACTAAAGCGGAGATCTGGTTGAGGTGTATAAGGCCTTGAATAGGTTGAGCAGGCTCAATTCTGATGGGATTCTTTCTCTTGCTCAGATGATGGGGCATAAATCCAAATTGAGGAAAGACAGTTGTAGAACAGATGTGCGGAAATTTGGTTTAGCCAGCGGGTTGTTGATTGTTGGAACAAACTTCCATCTGTCGTTGTGGAAGTTGTTAGCTTAAATAAATTCAAGGAGGAACTGGACAAACGTTTAGAGGGAATGGATGCGTGAATACTTTATTTTTAGGCTGAATCAACATATTGCTTTTTTTGCATCATCTGCTTTTGCTAAAATAATCCAGATGCGATTTGCTAGTGCCTAATGCACCAAATAAAACTGATTTGGTACCAAAAACTTATCGATATATTTATCCTTTATCGATATATTTTGTAAATTAATAAAAGGTGTGTTAAAAATTTGTATTTTGTATTATTAAAAATTATTAAAATTTGTATTATTAAAATTTAAAAGTTACTAAATTATTTCTAATTTAAAATAATATGATAATTTATTTTTAATAGTTTACAATTGCATTTTTGGAAAATATATTTTCCAAGATTCTGCCTTTTTATATCTGAAAATATCGTGGTGAATAGTTTTCTTGGTATGAAAAGGTTGTGGTTATTTGTTTCTGGCCCATCGACTACTTGGTCAGGGTTCTATAGTCCGTGTTGGTGGTATGCCATGGTACAATAGAGTTCATGCAGTCATAATTCACTTGCAGATATACAGACATCGAAAATTACATATAGAGGCTAGATCAGCTCTGTCTGAACGATGCTTTTCTTTTTATTCAAGCAGGGCCGGTCTTTAAGGGAAGAGCAGTGAGTACAACTCACACGGGCCCTGGATTGAAGTGGGCCTTAAATTCTAACATAGAAGGCTCCTCTCAATCCAGGCAAAGAAGGTCCACCTCGCAGTATATTCACGTTGGAAGCGTGAACTCGAACCATGGACAATAGAAACGCGTTTACTACAGTACACTCGCTATTGAGTACTTTATTACGATTATTAGTGATAAAGGAATCTCACCAGCAACATCCTCCTGAGTGTCGTGTTTGAAGAGCGGTGGTAACATGGGAACAACTACAGTGGAAGGAGAAACTTCACTCGCATTATTCGGTTGCTGCCAAAACGACTGAGGCAAAGCTCTCATCTTCATTGGTAAAGGTTCTGAAAAATACAGAAAATTCTTTCTATATTTTGCATCTACAGTGACTTTATAGAATAGTGTGAGAGACAATACAATAATATAGTATTATACTTTCTCCACTATAGTATGATGAAAGTATCTAGAACAGCTGAGAGTAGAAGTATCTTTTATATTCAATCTCAATTTTTTCCCATATAAATTTAATTCATCTAATACGTACCAAGAGAACAGAATTTACTTATGAGTACACTTAGTTTTGAAACCAAAATTCTGTGGGTATTATATATAAAATATAGGGCTTTTAAGATTATTACAAGAGAGGTTCTAAGCTTCTTCTCTTGGACCACTATTCTTGGGAATATGTCTTAATGATATCAATGTTTTCTCACAAATGGATCAGATATTCTTACTTATGCTTACGATATGAACTTGTAAAATTCGATTTCTCAGACAAGTTATTGTAATGAGCTGGAACTTGACACCAGTAATATTGTGGATTAGATAACGAGACATGGATTAAGTTTCAATATAAATAAATTTTATTGGATGTCAATTTTTGACTGTCATAAATATTTTAAGATTCATTATTAACATACCACACATCTTAAAAATCATTCTTGAATATACGAGGGCTGTTCAATAATCATTTTTAATGAACAACAACCGTACTGCTTGCTATTTCTAGCTGCGCTGCGCACTTTAAGAGCAAACTAAGCTGCATCACATAGCAACTGCGCAAAGTGTGACGACCTTGGCCATCGGTTAAGTTTATTCCTGTTCAGTTTCGCTTACTTAACAATGGACGTGATACGCGAAGAAGAGTCTCCTACTCTCAGATTTTTTTTCCGTCTTAAGAAAACATCAGCTGAAGAGTGAAATATTAAAAGAGTCTTGGTGAATCCACGCTTCCATATGGCACAGCTCGCATGTGGTTTAGAATGTTTAAAGATGGACGTCATTCGGTTACAAAAATCGGTGGTCCTGGAGCTCCAACCACCACTAGAGAAGATCTTCTTATAACAGTAAGGCAACTGGCAGAGATGTTGAGAATATCAGTAGGAAGCACGCGCGGTATTTTTCATGACTATTTGCAGAAGACACGTGTTTGTGCAACCTGGGTTCCAAGACTACTCACAACTGAGCAACTGCAAGTTCGCATGGAGGTTTGTAGCTGCAACAGATGATGAGGTTCTGCCCATGTATATACCCTATCTGTGGTGGCTTCTGGACAAAACTCCAACTCCATCTAATAATTTGAACAATACAAGAGAATATGTAACCATGTCTCCACGGATCCATATGAACACAAAGGATTTGGCTCCAGACCATAATAGCCATGTCCTGCCGGAAATATGAGCACGTAATAAGTGGATAAAACCAAGATCTAATGGTCTTCGATGACGCAAATTTTACATCTTCAATAACCTTCCGAGTAACCACACTAGTCTCACTACAGTTCCATCGAGACTGCCATAGTTCCTCAAAGTTTTTCACAATTCGATATTTTCTTGTTTTAACCTATTAGTGGATTTCAATTCCTAAAAGGTTAGTGGCTACGCCTTTCGGAAATGGTGTGCAGGTCAAGGAGCAATGTTCCCGCAATGACTTACAGAGCATTAGCAGAGACTGTTCTGGGACCATGATGCTTAGCAAGAAGCATGGTTCGCTGTAGAGGAAAGTAATTTATTTTTGATCAGGACATTGGTTACTCTTGTATACAACGCAGAAGCTGCAATAAGAAACAATGTGCAGAAAGGCTGTCTTGTAATACAAGTGAAGATTCTTTTTACTCAGCCCCCAATAAGCCCTAAAGATCCGTAGTAAATATAACTCCAAGATGTTTGATCTATGCAATATTGGGAATTTGTTTTTCAGAGGGAGATCTTAGGAGGTCAGTGATAATCAAGCTGCTTTTTAAAGATGTTTGAAGTTGAAGTTGTGGCTTCTGCAGGCTCTGTTTTTGAAGAATAGCAGAAACGTTGGAGTAAGTGCATTTAATCAATCAAATAGAGACTACTTTGATAAGGACCATCGAAAAATGGAAATTAATAAAGGTATATTGTAAAAAAAAAAACTAAGATCATTCTTTATTGCACAGCCCTCGCATGCTTGTTCACGATATTGGCCTTCAGTATTGATCATCTTCGATATTAGCCTCTCCGACATCTAGAAATAAAATATCAAGCTGAGAAGTATGTTTATCACCAACCGGATCCAAGAAGAGTGTCCAGTAAATATGTGTGGGTTGATCTATGATTGGCTGAATGCAAGTATCAAGATCTGCGAGGAAAAGTGAATTAAAAGAAGTAGTAAAATTCTTTCTCAAATACAATCAAACCAATCCACGTCCAGTGGAGCTTGGTCTGTAAAGGCGGATACCACAACCAAGACGGCACCGTTTCAAGGCTTGTTGGCCTGTTGTCGATGGACGGGTAGGTGCCCTGGTGATACAAGGCCACCGTTTCAAGGCTAACAACTCTTGAAACGGTGTGCGGTGGCATCTTCCGAGAATAAGTAAAAATAGTCCTCTCCACTGGTGAAGCGTTGCTTATTCGACGTAGTGCAATATCAGGGCAACTCGTTGTGATTAGTGAATTTTCAGTAGTCCGAGGCGTTCAGCCCTAAAACCTTTTTAATCTTTAAAATCAATAATAAATAAAATGACAAAATATTAAACAATTGACAAAGTTTAGGGGGTCGCTAAATCCATGAGCTGTCTACCTCTAAATATTCACAGAAATTCGCTGAAAAAAAAATTTTAAAAAAATTAAAAATAGAAACTGGATTTACGTGACCATATTTCTGTCCACAAATTTTATTCACCTACTACAATTTTCGACAAGTAATCAGCTAAAAGACTGTAAAATCAATACGCGAGGAAGGCGCAATATTGTAGAAAGATATTGCCACCTAGATGCATTATTCAGGTCAAATTCAATCAATATATTGAAAAAGGAAAAAAAAAGGGCTTTAACAAGACAGTTGTCTTTTCAACAGCAACGTTTTCTTTACTGTGTCATTAAGTTGGTTTTGCAACTTGGAAACACTGAGAATTTAACTTGAAGCAGAAAAACTCTTCTGATCGTTTTTCTGCTTCATGCATTAATGGAGAGAAAAAAAAATTAAAATAAAACCTCACAGGAAGTAGTTGTCTTAATAAGTTCCAAAAAAAAGATAACCATAAATTTTCGTATAGTAAATGATGTGCATTCAAGTTATAAAGTCCTCTAATTCATATTCGTTGACAATGTGTCATGAATATGAATGGCATTGCTTGAACGTATAATGTGTATTGGTTGTTAGAGGAGCTTCTCGTTAGATGGAAACACTATGCGCTGTGAGGAAAGTGGTTCACAGCCCTCTAAGTGGGAGCGTATGTGACTTAGTGAAAATGGCGTCAATTCTGCTAAAGGAGAGGACGGTAGGAATTTCTATGGGTATTTTTTGCAACGTGGCTGAGTTAGTCGGTCTCAGGCGATGGTAGCACTTTTCTTCCTGGAAAATATTTCCTAAAATTTCCATGGGTCTTATGATCCGAAGACATATTAGGTACATGCAAGGTTGAGGAGGGGGAGGAGGCTAAGTGGACATGAATTTGAAAGGAAGATTTCTTCCTTAGTTTGTGCGTTTCTTAAACATAGTAAAAGTTTAATCTTTAAGATAAAGATTGCTGAAATATCCAGAGGTAAGCCCACCTTACTGCACGATGAGTTTGATTCGTCGAATTCTGCATGAAGATTTATGTAGGGAAAAGCCTCACGGATGAGCAGAAGCAAGGAAGAGTGTCACCACTTCATCCAGACTTGTCAAGACAATCCTAATTTCCTCGACTGCGTTGTCATTGGTGATGAGTGTTTGGTGTTTCAGTATGATCCACAGACGAAGCGTCAGAGCATGCAGTGGACATCAAAATTATCACCAAAGCCCAAAAAGTATCGTTTTGAGAAGTCAAAGAGGGTGTGATTCATAAGGAATTTGTACCTGAAGAGGCTCTACGTACAGGTGCTTCAAAGACTATTGAAGCGCATTTTCCGGGTGAGCCTGAAATTTCGAGAGAAAGGCAGCTGGTTCTTGATGCACTACAATGCCCTCGTCCATTTCACACCTGTTGTGAAGACATTTCTGAAAAAAAAAACGTTGTACAGATACTGCCCTCAAAGGACAGAGATTTCAGGACATTGAGGAAATAATGAAAAATGTAATGGTCGAACTGAAGAACGGTGTAATAAGCAACAAATGAACTGTATCCCAGTGACGAAATGAGAGGATATAGTTATACACGCGTTTGAGTTGACCATGGGTTCTAGTCTACACGACTGCTAAACACGGTACTGTTACTGTACTCTCTTTCTCTCCTGATAGTGCCAATGTTTTCAGATCTATTTTTCTCTTCTGAAGAAGAACTTTAAGTTATGCTCGTAACGAATTAAATATTTTCATACATCTTTTTAATGCGTTAAATTGTGGAAATACTTTTTTTCTTTTTTTTTTTTATTTAGATATGCTGCGTTAAATTCTGGACGTTTTTCCACTTCATCTTTCGTTCAGATTTAATTTTTCTAGGTGTAATTTTCTTCTAGCGTCCTTTATTTTAATTGTATATGATGTATTAACATACATTTGTTCAAATGGAGCTCTTAATGGTTTGTACCTACACGCGACAGTTTTATTGCTAAAACATGTTAATCCCATTTAGTATTTTCCACTCCCCCACTTTAGTGTTGAGTCAAGTGTATATACCCGAGGGTCCTTACATTTCTCGTGCATTTTAGGTCGTACATATATTTAAATGTAAGTAATGGTATTTGACATTAAACATAATAACATTAATTACTAACAGCATCAATAGCGCCATTCACAGAATACCTAAGATTCACAGAAAACCAAAGAACTTTGAGATATCGTAAATTAAATGATTAATTATATCATTAATTAATTTAGTATTTATTAAATTCGCAATTCGCAATTTGTGATTTTGAGAAGCCTTCATATTTCGATGGCCCTTTTAGAAAACGTGGTAGAAAACGTGGTGTTACTCGTGCAGCTTGCAATGAAGAGGGACAAAATTGGGTACAATTCTGTGCTCTGATGAGTCCCCTTTTAGCACAAGAGATTCTAGATGTTATTTCGTCTGGAGGCAACGAAGAATGCCTTACCATCCCTCCAACATCAAGGGACGCTTACGGTGGAGGCCGTGTTCTCGTGTGGTGCGGAATAATGATCAACGGCCCACCGCTCTTCATGTTTTTCTAGGAGTACAGTAGCTGCTCCGAGGTACCTCGAACCTTATGATCCTCGACTTTTTAGGGGTGCTTTCGGCCCAGATTTTCTTTAGAACATAGAACTCAAGTGGTGGAGTACATTGAAACTGAAGATATCTAACAACTGCCATGGTCAGCACGGTCATCAAACTTAAATCCGATTGAATGTGTATGGGATGCCCTTGGGTGTTGTGTGTTTAGGGTCTAACGGCAGCAGGGGGTTCCCCCATTTCCGCGTAGTTTATATTGTCGTGTGATACATTACACTGTACAGGCCAGGGATTTAAAAGTGTGTGGATGTTGTGGTGGTAATGTCGTGTACCGTTGTTCTTCTGGCCATTTAGCCGCTGGCATCCTGGTGGGACCCAGCGTTGCCCACACTAAGCCCCGTGGAGACAGACCAGGTACACCAGTAATTTGTTTTACTCTGGCAGACTCTGCCACCTAATTTCCTGAGATTTCAGTGGCTAGTACCTAAAAAAAAAAAAAAAAAAAATTGGGGCGATAACGCTAGAATTGGAAAAGCCTGGTGAACGCGGTTTAATTTTGTCAAATTTAAATTTGGACGTGTGGGACGTGCGCTAGTGTACAGGGTAGAGGAGAGAGGCTAAAGGCTGGGGGGAAAAGTCAGAAAGGAGACGAAAGAGAAGACGACCCCAATGATTCCTTCCTGGGCGAGGCTAGGTGCCCTACCCAGATCGCCAAATGGCGAGGTGGCGATCTGGGTAGGGCACTCTGGTACATTCAAAGTCTTGGTTGGAGATTGTCCGTTTCGGTGATTTCCTTGTCTTATCGTGGTAAGAAGAAGATGGGACTTCAGTCTTGGCTTCAGCCAGTAAAGTGGGTTTCACAAGGCGTCCAGCCTGGGCTGCTAACCGACAAGGCGCCATATCCAGTTAGAAGATAGATAGTTTGTAGCCTGATGAAAACCAGGTCTGGGACTTGGGAAATACTCTGTCGATGCCCAGTATAAATTTTCGAGTTATTTCTCCTTTGGAGAAACAAATGAACTGTTTCACCTTCCTACCAAATTTGTTGTGGGTAGGTCAGAAGTCTTCTTTTCTCTCTGGGTCTATTGCTTAATGGATCTGTTGTATGGTCGATATAGGTAGCGGGTTTGTCCCTACTGAGTTGGTAGAGCATTCCAACACGCTTGACCTCCAAGTCAAGGGGTAGCACCCCTGCCAGTACTTGCAGTGCATACGTGCTAACCGTGTTACACGCCCTGGTCACGTTAAGAAGAATTGGCCTGTGAATGGACTCCAATTTTCTCTTATTGACTACGGTGGAGGCCTTGTGACTTCACGCCCCAGAGGCGTAAGTGATCGCGGGAATGAATACGGCTTTATAAAAAAGAGCCAGCGAGCGATTTTTCAACCCCCAGTCTCGGCGGATCACCCTGCCACCATTGCCGTGTAGGTCCTGATCTTTCTTTGTATATAGTTTATATGTGGGAGGAAGGATAGGTTCTTATCTATTATTATTCCTAGGGCTTTAGTTCAGTGACAAGTTTGACTGTAATGCCATAGATCTTGATCTGTGGTGGTCTTGTTGGCACCAGGGAGCCTTTTAGCAAGATGGATTGAGATTTTGTGGTTGATATTGTGAGGTGGTGGAGTCGTACTCAGTCCATAAGGGTGATGAGGGCGCGATTTGCATAAGTTTCAAGTTGAGCCCTTGAGTCAGCGGCCAATATTAGTGACAAATCATCTGCATAGGCTTGAGTGCGGACCTCCTCAAGGTCCATACCCAGGAACTCATCCAGGACATAGGTTCAGAGCAGCGGGCTAAGAACCGAGCCCTGGGGACAACCTAGGTAGATTTTCCTCTTCACTTGGCAATAAGGTGCCTGGGCCAAGTAATAGAGGTTTTTAGGGAGTTGCGTTTGTCGCAGTCGGCCGAGGACACTCGGCCACCAAAGGATGTCGGACGCCGCGGCGAAGACGACTGAGATAACTAAGAGGTATTTCTTGTGACAGTTGTTGGCTGCGTTGATGAGATTTTCCAATGCGTCGACAGGTGATCTTTCTGACTTGAAGTCATATTGATTCGGAGCAGGCATCCGTGCAGCAGTGTAGTGGTTTTTTTTTTTTTGACGGAGTAAATGTTCAAACACCTTACTCAGCACCGAGAGTAGGGCGATGGGCCTATACGAGTCGGGAAGTTCTTGAGGTTTAGAAGGATTCTTCTGAAATATGGCGAATGCCTGCCGTCCGCCAGTCTGATGGGAACCACCCCCATTGTAGGCAGTGGTTATGGAGGTTTAGAACGAGGTTTGGGGTGTATTCTGCTAATTTTTTTCACGATTTCCGGTTCTATCAGGTCAAGTCGGGGGTTTTCCTGTTTCTTATCTTGTTGACTGCGAGATGGAGGTCAGTTATGGTGACAGGGTCCTCTGTTCGGGTAGAGTGGTAGTTCTCATTGTCCAGGCAAATCTGCTGTTGATCAGAAGAATTTTATTCTCGGTCATGTGGTACGCAAAGGTCTGCGCTGGTAGAAGAATGCGATTCGTTGACACAGAATCTTATAGACACCCTTATATCGAGCATGGTTCATTGCTGTCAGGTCCGTTTAGCTATTGGAGGGATCATTCGCCGTACGGATGTCATGTGACCATATTTTTGAGCATCTTGTATCGACTTCTGTAATGGGACCATTTTGGTAATTCTTATACAACTCCTATAAATTGTTGAAAATCTAGGTGTCTTAAAAGTTGGCCTGGTGGCCAACTTTTAAGACACCTAGATTTTCAACAATTTTGTCAAGGTGGAAGAGGTGGAAGGATCGAAATATGCACTAAGTCAGTGTTAAATTCATATAACCTCGATTTTCTAAGAAGCCATTATCAATCAAATGCATGCCATGACATTGGTTTGTTCACTCATAATTAAACTATAAATTAATTATATTTATAAATGATTACGTATCCTATTAAAACAATGTAAACCGAAAAAGTACAAGAGATGGTAAATTACTGGATCGTTCCTGTGAGTTACCAACATCCGACTTACAATCACCGTGCACATATGATAAGATAAGATACACCAATGAGATAAACAATACAATGTTTTCACGAGTGGACAGTATTCGAATATTTATTTATTTTTTCTGATCAAACAGAAACGGATAAACGCTGTCGATAGTTTAACAAGTTCCGTGTTAAAAGTCCATCCTACTGCACGTTTTCTAAAATCGTGTCAGTCCTTTGCAAGATGGTTACAACAGTGATATCTTAGAAACAAAAAAAAACTCGCCTGTTCCCACGTCTTGCGTTGGAAAAGTGGGAGCAAGCTCCAACAGTCATTTCCACTTGGTGTGGGGAGGACGGGAATTCTACCAACTGCGCTACCCACGAAGGTCTAACTGGACAGCTGTAAAAGCGTATTTCTTCACAAATAATAACTGGCAAACCTATCTCCTTATAAAGGACCTTGAAAAAATTTAAATTCCAAGCAATTTTCGTCCGATAACCTGTTTACCAACTAGTTTTATGCTAATGACTGGAATAATATCTGAAGTAATACAAGATCACTTAGAAAGGAACAACTTGTTCCCGGTCGAACAGAAAGGAAACGAAAGGAACAATAAGAGGCACAAAACACTAGCTTCTAGCTGACGACACGATCCCAAACCAGTTTGAATGTTGCTTGGATGGACTACAAGAAGGCTTTTGATTCACTTCAGCATAATTGGACAGCAAGCGCAGGCTTTGTAAGGATTCCGATGAAACGGTTGAACGTCTCGTATGTGGCATCAAAAAGGTTGCACAGACGGATTTTTTAGAGAGGCACAACAGAGTGGCCACCATGATACATTGGAACATTTGCAAAAAATATAATTTAGCATCTAGCAAAAACTGGTGGGACCACAATCCAGAAAAGGTTGTGGAGAATAAGGAGGCCAAAGTGCTATGTGATTTTCGAAAACAAACAGACAAACATCTTCCCCATAACACACCCGACTTGACAGTGGTTGAAAAGAAGCAGGCGTGGATAATCGATATCCCAATACTCGGAGGCAGCAGAGTCGAAGAGAAACTGCTGGAAAATATAACACAATATAAAGATCTGCAGATCGAAATGGAACGACTCTGGGAAAGGAAAACAAGAGTAATGCCCACATCTGTTGGCGCCTTTGAGGCTGTTGCAAAAGGCCTAGAATATTACCTGAACATTATAGGTGCAGATAAAATTTTAATACACTATTTGCAAAAACTAATTTCGATACACTAATTGACGACTACCTTTGATTATCTTAGACCTTTGGAAAGGGTCCAACAGTCAAAGGACTAAATTCAGTCAATAACATCCGGTAGACTTAGTGTAAATAAGATAATAATAATATTGCTATTATTATTATTATGTTATTTCTCCTTGACGGGGGGTTCCAACCCGTAACGGATACTGGTACCAAGTGCACAGCGTTCTTGTTATGTCTGGTGTTACTGTTGGTTGAGGAACTCTCTGACTATCCTGGAAATTTTAGGACTAGGACTTCTGGAGTTCCTTGTAGGTATCCATACATAACACCTACATAACAGCCTAGCATTGCTAGGCTGTTATGTAGGGTCTTTGGCACCATACCAGGATAATCAGGATTGTCATTACTTGTTGCATATGCCACATCTCTTTGATCTTAAGTCTCATTACTTCCTGATCTTTTTCTCGTGGGTTTGGACTGCTATGTCAATCAGATAGGTAACCATTTCCTTCTTGTCGACAAAGGTTATGTCCTGTCTGTTGTGAGGATTGTCTTGTCCGGCATTATTGCGCGGCCCCAGTACAGCTTGCAGATTGAGGTCTCTAGTACAGCCTGCGGTTCGCACTTGTAATACGGTACACTTTCTTATTCGGGCTCCTTGACGATGTATTTTCTATAGTTCCTGGTGTTGATTATCTGGTCTTGGATAATGAGTATAAATCCTTCAGCCTCGGGAAGAGCGTCCCGCTCGTGAGCTATGCATTGGAAGCCATTTTATCTATATGGTCCGATGGAGGTCATTGTAGTGTCTACCGTGGGGTGTCATCTTTGACCATCTTTCTAGCTTAATTTGTTCTGTCTGGGCGGGAGGGGACTCGTCGCTTAGGTTGAGTGGGATATGCCACTTGTATATCTTCCTTATGGCCTGGTAGAGTGCTAGTGTGTTTTTCTGAAAGTAATCTTTCAGGTTAGCTCTTGCTGTCTTCTCTTGGTCGATGAGGGCCCTATCCTTTTTCTCTTCAAACTATTGTCAGGCTTTCCACGGCTGACTTCGGATGGTGTTGGCGGCTCTTGGCCATCATTGTCCTTGTCTTTCTCATGATATCCACCAATTCTTTGTTAGTCCAATCTATGATCCCGGTTGAGTATATTATCACTGGGACTTTTCTCTTGCACAACGTTTTTTTTTTTTTTTTTTTTAGTTTATATATATATATATATATTTGTGTGTGGGTGTGTGTGTATATATATTTTTATATACACACACACTCATGCCCCCACAGGTCTAAATCTAAAAACATCAAAATTACTGCCCGACCTATTTGGCCCTAGAACAAGTTATCAGTGAACAACCCTACGCTCTGTTAAAATTACAACCGTTGCTCAAGAAACAGCGATCATCTCATTCTTAAATCTGGTCCTAGCCACTGAAATCCCAGGAAAGTAGGTGGCAGGACCCGCCAGAGTACTCTAGCTACAGTGGTACACCCGGTCAGCCTCCCCGTGGCATGGTGTGGTAACGTCGGGTCCCACTAGGGGCTCGGCGGCTAATAGACCGGAGGAACAAAGGGCACAACACAATATACAGCACATGACCCCCACACACTTCAAATCTCTGGCCCCGATACAATGTACACCCGCGGAGATGGGAGAAATCCCAGGAGCCGTTAGACACTAACATACCTTATACCTTATACCTTATCACTGGGACTGCATAGGTGTGTATAGCTTTAAGTGTGTTCCCTACGTTCAGCTTTGCTTTGCTTTGAGGAGACTTCTGAGACTCCTTGACCTCCTTCTGCTGTAACTGCTGAGCTTGCATCATCCCCAGATATTCGTAGGTGTCTTCCCCGTCATAGCTTTGATCTGTTTACCAGTCTGCAGCTAGTAGTTTCGACCAACTAATTTCCCCTGATGCAATCCGTGGGTTTTGCATTTGTCTAGACCAAATCACATCCTGATATCATTGCTGAATTCTGAGGTGAGCTGGAGTAGTTGCTGGAGTTGCTTCTTTGTTGCCGCTTAAAGCTTATTGTCATCCATGTACATCAGGTGGGAGAGGATATACAGGTTTTTCCTTCCGTCTTTGCGGTTATATCCATATTTGCTGTTGTTTAGAATACGGTGGATAGTGGGCTGAGTGCTAGACAGAACTACAATGGGATCAGGGCATCTTCCTGAAAGATTCCACTCCTGATAGAGTCGGTCTGGTTGTTCTGTTCTCGACCTTAATGGTGGTACTCTATTTCGACATGGTTGCTTCTATAAAGTTTGTCACTGTAGGATTGACTTTGCAGATCTTCAGCTTTTTAGCCAGCTATGAGGCACAGAGACAAAGGCCATGCAGTAATTGATGTAGGCCGTGTAAAAGTTGCGACGCTTCTTGTAGGCCTGTTTTATAACTGTGGCATCAATGGTTAATTTATCCTTGCATCCTTTGTTCATTCCCTTGCGTCCTTTGCGCTGTTCAGTCATGATGTTCTGGCCCTTCAAGTGGTCTGATATCTTCTTTGTTATGCAGCTTGTCAGGATCTTGTATACAGTTGGGAGACAGGTGCTCGACGTGTATTTCGCCGGGTTTCTTGTATCTTGATCTTTAGCCTTCAGATATGTGATTGCTCGAGTAAGAAACCCTGGAACTGTCTCTGGGTGGTTTACCATTCGGGTGAACTGCTCTGCTAGGCGCTTTTGTGTACAAGTGAGCTTCTTGTGCCAATAGTTGTGGAGGTTATCTATTTCTTGGGTTTGCCAATTGTAGGATATCCTAATAGACTTCTACTTCTTCCTACCGTGTCACCCATTCTGTCATCTCCTATACATCCTTGGTTTTTTTTTCCGTTCTACTTCCAACCAGGGGCTCGGCTGTTATGACTTACTTCCCTGCGCCATGTGTTGCTCCAGAACTCCTCAACTGTCTTCTGCTCGCGTTGTCCGTTTCCATCTTTCTCGTCTTGTCTGATACTTCTGTAGAAAGCTCTTTGGTTTTCATCGAAGATTCGGTTGTTTATTTTCCTCTGGGAGCTCTCTTTGTATCGGTGTATTCTCTTGCTGAGCACGAAGAGGTTCTGCTTCAGTGTGTCTAAAGTATTCTTGTGTTGTGCGATTTTTGGTCTCGTGTTTTCTGTGGACGTTGTCTGTCCGCGCGTGTAGCACAGTGGTATCGTCACAGTCCTTCACACATCGAGTGAAAGAGAACCGGGTTCGATCCCTTCTATGACGCTGAGTTAGTCAGTATTTGGCCTCTTGGCGTGTCCAACGAATTTCAATGTACAGTATGAAATAAGTGACGAAGCCATTGAACCATTCTTTTACAGTAATCTAACCCCTGTAGTCAGCAGCCATAAGAGATCGAGGAACCATTTTGATCCTAAGCTACATTTCAGTAAGCACATCGAGATGACAGTGAACAAGGTCAACAGCCTGCCACAGATTTCCTAGCTGATTTGGCTGTATTAAAAATAACTGCCAAGGATTGAACTCTTATATGCATGTTATGTAACATTCATCAGCCCAGTCCAAAACAATGCAGCCCTTAAAAACTGCCAGTTTACCTGTTCCTGTTGGAACGAGAATCCATGCTAATTTTATTTCAGTTTATGAATGCTATTTTACTGTTAAAACTGTATTTTTAACTTTTAAGGTTACGGATGTCGGTTTATGAATCTGAATGAATCCTTAAGGATGTAAAAATTATTAAATTTATAAATCCTAAAGGATGTGAAATTCTTAGCATTGTAGGCTGTGGTAGATTCTATTTCCCTGGTGTATTCGTAGTGAGCAGTAAAGCTATTTCGTCTTTCTGTTCCTTCAATGATCCTTCTTCCATCAGTCTTATCTTTTCCTCGTCTGAACACAGCCACTGGACAAAAAAAATACGAACCTTTATTCGGTATTGAACTAGGCCGCTTTTGTTTCGAATGACAGCAAGAGTGCATCACGGCATGGCTTCTATAAGCTCTTTTAGTGCATTTTGGTCTAGGCATTCTTCTGGCAAAATATCGCGTGGCTGCAACAAAGTTGAAGGAAGAGGACTTCGTCGACGAATTTCTATCTCTCTCTCTCTCTCTCTCTCTCTCTCTCTCCAATATATCCCACACATTCTGCCCTCGTGTTAGCACAGTTGTTAGATTCGCTGTTCTCTTCACACCGGGTGGAAAAGACCTGAGTTCGATGACGTGAGGAACTTTTATGGGACTTTTCACAACGTGGATGAGTTATTTGGTCTCAAGTAAGGGTAGCATGGTTTTTTTTATCCAAGAAACTCGATTTCTTCATCCAGAAAACAGAAAATCGATTACAGAAAACCCGTAATTTACAAACAGTATACACGGAGCAATGTAGCCTTAGTTGCTGATGCTCCTAGAACCCTACTTGTACAATACTACCCACACATTCTCAATAAGATTAAGATCAGACGAATGTAGGGCCAGGGAAGATGGTGGAAATCGGTGACGTGTTCTCCGAACAATTCTTGCACGTTTCTGGCACGATGAGCTGTTGTTTTGTCATCGATAAGATGGTCGTCACTTTCGGGATAAAAGTGTAACATTGCTGGATGTAGTAGATCTGATATTCAGGTACTCTCTAGATGACATTCGACCTTCCACCTGCACCAAATGACCCAGTCTGTGTGAATAAAGCACTCCCCATACCATGATACCACCTCTACACGCTTGATTTATCTTAACAAGCAAGCATGGCTATCGCTTCGTTGGGAGAGGACAGTCCTCCTTAGAGTACGACGGCTTCGCTCTTCATATTGTTCTGCCACATTTACGCCTTTGAGATGTGGAAGAACCGTTTACTTTCTACTGATTAAAAACCATTGAGATGGATGCCTTTGAAAAACCAGTTGTCTTTCGTTTCTTGAACATGGCTCCTGCTAAACGTGCACCCACTATAAAACCCTTTCAAAGACAGATAGATGGCGCGTTTCACCCACTCTGGCTTCAGATTACTGCAGTCAAACAGCCTGTGTAGTATTTTTACTCAACGAGTCAACACTACATCACCCCATGTCACAGCTTCCTTTGCTTCTATTAGCATTTCTTTTGTGAGTATCTTAATAGAAAGGTTCGTCGTGTTTTTTGGCCAGTGTGTGTATTGGCGAAATAAATTATCAATCCAAAATATACAGTTCGAACCATCAGTCAACACGCGACAAGTAATTTGATTGCTGCTTTATTATACATTTCAGTAATTTTCCTTTTATTGTTGTTTGGTAAAGGAACAAAACAACTGTCATATTAGGGCCACCCGAGAACCAGCTCACCTGTCCATATGTATTATGTCAGCAAATTGCGTGTGTCCATGGGTATTATATCTGAAAATTGCGTGTATAACTCATCTTCCCAATGTGCATTATGTCTGTAAATTGCGTGTGTTCTCTGGTCGGTTTTATTGTTTTGCTGGACGAAAAACTCGAGTTACTGGAATACTATTTATGGTGACTATCATGTACTTGTATGACGATGCCCTTTTCCCTTAATCATTATCAAATACTTTGTATTCATGTCTGCTATCTTGAAGTCTGGTTTATCGAGTATAGAAACAGCCTGTGTCCTGAAAAGCCTTAGTATGGATAGTTTTTATCATTAGAAAAATTAGTTTCCCTATGTCTTCTTCTACTTCTTCATATATCCCTATCCTCAGCCCTCTTTTTCATCTCTCCATATTCACCATCCTCTCCCAATTCATCTATCATAGTTTTCCTCAATCTCCCTCCGGGTTCCTTCCAGTTATCTTTTCCCTCCATCACACCTTCATCAATCCCTCACTTCAACACGAATCCAATCCAATTTCTCTTCCTCCTTCTGATTATTTCAGTCAAACATCTCTTCTTACTCGCCCTTCTCAAAACTATAAATATAATATAAAAAGTATAAACAAATAACACCAAAAATACATGTAAAACTAAATAGCTAATAAATCTGACTCTATTATTATTATTTATGAACGAAATAGAGAAAACTAGATCTGAAAATTTTGGAAATCACCTGGAAAGCAATCGATCTCCTAAACTGATAAACAAATTAGCGAGACCGCTGATAAAGGTTAATTGGCAAGATTACAGAAAACGAAGAGTAGGGAAACAAAACTAATTACCAAATTAGTTCAGTATACTGGGTTCAGTAATGGGTGGGGGGAGGGTTTGTTAAGGGATGTAATTGAAGGAAAAGTGATGGGCAGGAGACCGAGAAGGAGAGCGAAAATTGGGTGATTTGATAGAGGCTGATGGGTATTTGGGGTTGAAGGAGAAGGCTACGGACAGGGGAGGGGGAGGAGACGTGGATTATTTTAGTTTGATTTCTAAGCAATCCAAGAAAAATATATCACAGCAGTTAGGCAAGGTGCCCATTGCAGATATTAATGTACAATTTTTGGTGGCTTTATAAAAGCACAAGAATAACAAGATGAAAGTTGTCCTTTTGTTTGGCCAAGCTATGGCATTTTCTCTTTGCAATGTACACCATTTTTCTCAGCTTAATATTCAAAATCTCCTGTTAAAAAAGTTTTGGTTGTTGTATTTTATATTTGATAATGCTATTTTCTTTTATTGTTAAAAATTGTAGAAGTACAGGATGGTTATAAAGTAAGTGTACGTAGATATCTTCATGCGTGTGTAAAGCTTTTTCCACATCGAAATTTGTCTTGTCTGACAAATTTGATAGGATATTATGATGTGGTTACAAAGGAACTGGATGCTAAAAATAATTTTGATATCATATATTTGGATTTCAGGAAAGCTTTTGGCACTGTTGCGCATGGAAGACTATTGTACAAATTGGAGAAGTATGGTATTAAGGGTAAGTTGCTACAATGGATAAAAGGATGGTTAAGTGGGAGAAGACAGAGGGTGGTAATCAATGGGTGCTGCTCTTCGTGGACTAATGTTATTAGTGGAGTCCCACAGGGTTCGGTGTTAGGTCCACTGTTGTTTTGTGTATTTATCAATGATATTGATGAAGGTATATCAGGTTTAATGTCCAAGTCTGCAGATGATACAAAGGTTGGCAGGGTTGTTAATGACAGTAATGGCAGTGTGCTACTGCAACAGGATCTAGATAATTTGGGCAGATGGGCTAAGAAGTGGCAACTGAAGTTTAACCTTGACAAATGAAACGTACTGCATATGGGTAGAAGTAACCCCAGAGAAACATACCAACTGTGTGGTACTACACTTAAGGTGGTAGAAAATGAAAAAGACCTGGGAGTAATTGTGCATTCAGATATGAAGTTTTCTGAGCAATGCAGACAGGCTGCCAGGGCAGGTCATGGGGTTTTGTCAATGATATATAGGAATCTTGCTAGCAGGGAGAAGGAGGTGATTGTCCCTCTGTATAAGGCAATGGTCAGGCCACGCCCTTGAGTACTGCATACAGGTCTAGATTCCTTATTTTAGGAAGGATGTCGATTTGCTTGAGCGTGTACAGAGAAGGGCAACAAGATTGGTGAGGGGAATGAAGGGATCCTCTTACCAAGAGAGGCTTAAGTTCTGCAAATTGCAGTGGCTGGAGACTAGGCACCTGCGTGGTGATCTGATTGAGATGTATAAGGCCTTGGATGGGTTAAGCATGCTGAATTCTGATGGGATTCTTCCTTTTGCTCAGATTACGAACCTGAGGGGGCATAAATTCAAATTGAGGAAAGACAGATGTAGAATAAGATGTGCGGAAATTTGCCTTTAGCCAATGGGTGGTTAATTGCTGGAACAAACTTCCATCTGTCGTTGTGGAAGTTGATAGGTTAAATAAATGTAAGGAGGAACTGGACAAACATTTAGAGGGATGGTTGTGTGAATTTTTTTTTTTTTTTCTGATAATGCTGCGTAAGCTCATTATCCGAAAGCTCACTTGCTTGCATCACATGCCACTACTACTATTACTACTACTACTACATAGCATGAATAAATATTGTCTTGAAGACATTGGTGCTCTCGTAAACGCAGTTTAATACCTATTCCCTTCTAACATGGTTTTATAGTGTTGTCCTGTAAGAGCTATGGTTACCATTCCATCAGAAGTGGATCTTTTTGAAAAGAACGTCCCGAAGATAAAATGAAACGGTAAAATCAAGTCACAGAGTCACTTTTCTGAAACTGATGCGAAATATTTGGGAGCCAAATGCAAAATGTTCAACTACCCCATTGCCCTCGTGAGTAGCACAGCTGGTAGAATCGCCATTCTTCCTACACTGGGGTAGAAAAGACCTGAGTTCGAGACTCGTCGATGTCGTGAGGAATTTTTATGGGCATTTTTCACAATGTGACTGAGTTAGTCGGTCTCAGGTGAGCGTGGATAGCCTGGTTTTTTTCTCAAGTAAACTTGGGTTTTTCGTCCAGGAAACAGAAAATCGACCACAAAACACATGCAATTTACATACAGAGTATACATCAGCTAAAAAAAATCCTCCCATTTCACAACTCCATTCGTTCCAAATGCCTGTCCAGCTCAGCCTTAAATTTATTTAGGCTATCAACTTCCACAACAAAAGATGGAAGCCTGTTCCACTAATCAACTACCCTCTGGCTAAAGGCAAATTTCCGCACATCTATTCTATAACTGTCTTTTCTTAACTTGAAGCTGTGCTCCCTCAGGTTCTTAATCTGAGCAAGGGGAAGAATCCCATCAGCATTCAACTTGCTCGACCCATTCAAGGCCTTATTATAGATGGTATTTACGGATAACGTCTGATATACCCTTGTGATTTCATAGGGACATCAGTATATATAAACACCAAGAACCTTCCTGACGATGCTCCAAGGAACATGAGCAGTTCGAGAAGCAAATGCGTGCTAGAAGTGCTGTGAGCGATGAAGGTAACCTGCTCGTCGATAGATTCAGCTATTTTTGTGTCATCGTAGCCTATTGCAGAGATTTTCTGTTTTGTGCAAATATCGTGATCATGTTAATAGGTGTTCGCCTCAATGTGGAGGTCGTGTTACACATCTGAGAGTTTTAAAATGGCTGAAGACCATAATAAAAACTTTTGCCTTGAAGTAAGATCTGCTGTCTTACCCTTTTTACCACCCAGTAGGTTTATTTTTTATTATATCGACTTTTATTGTTGCAGATATAGCCATCAAAATATTTTTCAAATGTGTCCTCTTGTCTTTTATCCAGAATCATGTACACAACTCATTTATAACCCACCCTTTACTTGGTAATAATTTCATTACCTAGAAGTATCGGCAAATTCCGGAATGCACTTAGTCATCAGTGACTCACAAGGGCAAGTTTGCACTTTGAATACAAAGTTGCTTGTGTTGGATCGATAGAAAAGCTTTCTTTTCACCTTCTGTGCTTTTTTTTTTTTTAATTTGCTGCACTGGTACACACAGGTAGAAAACTCACTCATCAACGACTAAGAATACAATAAAAGATCACCATAATTTTTAATTATTGTTGATAGAGATGTTAATATGTCTCTAAGAAAAACAGTTCAGAAAAATCTAAGAAATTTCTTAACTTCCGTTTTATGGGTTTCATCCATCACAAGGACAAAGTTACTGAGATAAGGAAAGGATACTTCAGGGCAAAACACGGCTGTCTGGCAGGTCTTTGTAATCCATTGCTCATTTCTGTTTATGTGTATTTGTACTCTTTATTTGTATTTATGAGTATTTGTACGCCATTTGTATTTATGCCTCTTTTGTACGCTTGCGCTTGTGAACTAATAATTGCTGTTTTCAGATATAGAACTAACTTTCGAATAAATTTGAATTATTAACGAAATTTTCTGAAAGAATTCCACACCGAAAAAATGATACAAAAAAAAACAAAAATTTATTTTTGTGCTTAAAGAAGGAAATATCGATCTCAAAAATGAGAATTTTCAACTCTCAAAAAAAAAACCCTGATTTTTTTAAGCTATTCCAAAATATTATCTTAGAAAATAAAAGAGGTGTCTAAATATATATATGCTTTTATTAATAAGAAAAAAAAAATTGTTTTCAAATTTTTTATATTTATTTATCTTAAATAATACAATTAGTTTATTTATGAAATATTTCTAAAATAACGATTTTTTTATTATTAATTTATTTATCGTCAACTTATTGAGTACAGTCTCACTACTTATGATTAATGAATATTAAATATGATTTTTTAACAAACCATATTTAATATTCATCGTTCGCTCGGCCAAGTTCATTCACTCGTTCGCTCGATTTCAGGAACTTGGTGACATTTAGTGTGTGTTTAAGGGAAGCGATTAATTCTAGTTCACGGTCAAAGAACTTCATCTTCGTGCGTTTATTCATAATGCCTAGAATAGTTGGTTCGTGTTCACGATAAAACTACATAAATCTCTTCTCGGGCGACTGTCTGATGTCATTAGAAATTAGATAATTTTACAGAATTGTAGGGAGTGATCACTTTATAGAAATTTTTCTGATGGTTTATGTATTAATTGAAAAATATGCACGACACGCATGCTCGCTATGCACAATGTGTACAGCGAATATAAGGAGTCATATCACGAATTAGTTGCACTTAGCACGGTTTTCTAATATACATAAACAGATAAAATCATGATTATCCGTCATGGTTATTATGTTATTGCCAAAAGGGCACATCTTGGCTTTCACTTGAAGCTTCAAAACGTCCTACAGGTGTTCAATTGGATTTTAATAAATAAATGCCTAAATCAGCATTGTTTTGCTGATATAAGCAGGATCCTTCGTCACAGAATGGTGATGCCAAACGTCATCCTTGGAAGTTGTCCAAGATATGTTGGCTGGCATCACCATTTATTGTCCCGTTTAAAAGAACCAATAGGGCTCCGCCTAATTTTCTTCTCACAGAGTGCGCTAAAGGCTGAGTTCGAATCATTTTTAATGACGTGAGGAATTTTTATGGATTTTTTTTTCACAACGTTCAGAATCAAGATTTTATGTTACTGAGCATATGATGAGGTAGATACATGTCTGAAAGATGAAGCCTTGATGAACGTGGGCAGAGTTCGGGATTGGTCCTTAAGGAAGCGGAAGGGATCTTCCAGCCACAAGTCGCCCAAAACGAAGGTGTTGTGATTATGCCCGTTGTCATCATGCCGTGTTGTCATGGAGAGCTGTTGAATCCCTAGAGGGTAGGTAACCTCGATGATGTAAGCCGGTTGTGTTTACTCTTGACCAACCTCAGGAGCAATGATTCTGCAGCAGACAGTATTTAACAGTTGTTGGCCGTGAAGCCTAGATTTCAGCTGCATAGAGGTGGAAAGATGACCGATGAATCCATCCTACTCACACGATAATTCAATTATTGATTGAGCAGAGTTAACCCTCCATGAATATTGTCTTAAAGTTTGTCTTGTGACTTTAAAATTGCCTTCTGTAGAATATCTGGCGTCTCGCACCATCTCTGGCACTTAAATATTTGGCAACGTCAATATGGTTTTAAATATACAGGAATGAGTATAATAAAGAACAATTAACTCCGCTCCTTTGCGCCCCTAACAAAAATGCACCCGGGGCGTTCATGTCTTAGTACGGCCCCGTTGCTTTTACGCTAACTGAAATCAGTACAACACATACAGACAGGTAGGTACTAGATAATTAGGCAGATAAATCAAAAGAAACGGTTTTAATGCTAACAATTTAACCTATTTATTTTAAGCATCATTAGAAGGCTAATTATTATCAATAGTCAATCGAATACTGATACTTCAAGTTATAAGACATTATTGATTATATGTCAGTCCACATAATATAATTTGTAAGCAAATTAACAATTGTTGAGTGAAGAAGAAAAATTTGTTATGAAAAAGACTTCGCAGAACTTCACAATGAATATATAAACTACCGCATATTTATCAACTAAAGTTTAAATGAATCGACTCCTACTCACCCCTTTTTGGTTTCGGTTTGTGAGTGGAACTACTTTTCTCCTTCAAACAACTAATATCCTGTACACTGATCACCCCACTGGTGCTGGCCTTTTTCTTTTTCACGCAACCCTGAGCGTTCGGTAAGAGAGAAACTGAAGATAAATCCTTTTGTTTCTCTCCATCGCTGTGCACTTTCAACGACTTCTCACTGGACGGTGCTTTCACTTTGGCATTTTGGGACAGTTTGGATTGCACACGAAAGGTGTGTCCGTGATGGTCAAACCCAGGGGTCCTCACATACACAGGTCCACTGGCTGTACTACTTCCTCCTGGAGATCCGACATCATCGTAGTCCACTCCTACAGCTTCACCACCAGAATAGGGTGAAATATCTTCCCTTAGGAACCCGTGACGCGTTGCAGGTTCAGAAGGGTGCACAACCGATTCATCCGAATCGCTGTCACCATACCTAGGAGAAGGAATTCCTTGCGAGGGTTTCCTTTTCCCTCCTACAATCGTGTCCATGTTTCTATTAGTTCCGCTATTGAGACATTAAAAGAAACTCCACGCATAATACGAAGAAATTTGTCTTTCTATTCGCGCTTCCAGGAACCAATGTCTAACCATTGACCATTCCGGGATATCCACAACACGCATGTAGACGTCCATGACTCTTCCTGCTACGTAACACCAAACATTTTGAAACTTTTTTATCCGAAGTATCAGCGTCATCCGCTCTGACACCTTTATATGCAACAGAGATTCCTGATGGCAGTCTTAAAGACATCAGTTAATTCCTTAGCTAATCACCTTAAGATGTTTTTTTCCAACTAGCTTTTGCACCTTTCGTAAGTTAAGATAAATCAGCCACTTGTCAGCTTAGGTTTACCAACATACATACATGCACACACACACACACACATGCACCTTGTTGCTGGGATTGTAGACGATACATACACATTCGTAACCAAGGACCTGTGTCAATGGCTATCACGTGGTTGCAATTCCATTTATTCATTGGCCGTTTTCAGCGATCGCGGTTAATACGTATACTGGAACAAGGTTTTGAGTTCAGTTGCTATAACAACGAGCTTTCATTGGAAAGAAAGGTATATTCGCACGTGCATGAATACGGACAGCTTCTTGAAGTTCTTGCGATACTTCGATAATGTTGCTAATGCCTCGCATTGACGATAAATCTATCAAATTATTTTGCCTTCCAAACTGGAGCACTGTCTTTGTCTTTTGTGATGTCATTTTTGAAGGATTTTCTCGCCGACAAAGACCAAATTGTCAATAAACCTTTGCGAACAGGTGCACGGAGCTCCCTTCAGAGCTGCTGCTGCTGCTGCTCCGTCCACAAACTGTTCAAACGAACTCATCGATCGAATTTAGTTTGAAGTTTCCAATGAATATAACAGCAAACGATAGTACAAAATGGCTACTTCGTTTATACTTTGGCTACCCAACCAAAATGACAACTTCGTTTATACTTTGGCTACCCAGCCAAAATGACAACTTCGTTTATACTTTGGCTACCCAGCCAAAATGACAACTGTCTCATCATTACATTGTATATATATATATATATTTTTTAAAAGAATATTTTTCAGAAATATTTAATTAATTTTATTTATTATGAATAATTAATTATATAAAATAATCAGTTTCGAACGGATTCAAAAAATAAATATGAAGTTATTATTTCAAATAATTTTATTCATATTTAGAAACATTGAATCAAATAATCGACCATTTTGTTTTGTTTTTTTTAGGAACAACAGAAGTCCGACTTCATTTTCTTCGTTACTTTATTTAGAATAAATGTTTGTTTAGTGGGTCTCCATTGTCATGACTACATACAAAAAAATATTCATTGAGTCCTATTCAGAAACAATATTTCTCAAACTTTTTGGCATCGCATCTCTCCTATTAGAATATTTGTCATCACGCAACCTCCAGGCAATACGAAAAAAAAAAAAGCAAAAAACTATAACTGACTAATAATCAATATAGATATATAAATAAAATATAGTAAAGCAATATATTATAGCTTTTATTTTTCTTACTCCTTGTATTATTTAATACATTAATTTAAACTTAATTTCCATATATGACATGACAGTAGTGGGTTGTGATGCTAAGCAAAGTGAAAGATAAATAAATAATAAAATATATTTATTTATTTTTCACGTAATTTTTCTATGGGTGCAATTCAGGGGACACTACTGAATTTTTTCTAATTGGATATAAATTCTAAATTAATTTAATTTTGCTATAATTTTTAAATTAATTTAATTGTCTATAATTTCTAATTTAGAAATATATTCCTCTCCAACATCCTTATTTTTAATTTATTTCTCCCTCCTAAATATTCTTTTTATTGGATTTCGTGTTATTTGGCTTGGCTTTTCTGTATTTTGCATACCCATTTTTCATTTCGTTTAATTATATATATATATACACTGATCATTAGTCAATTATGTTTATTATAGATTTATTTAGAAATTCTTTTAGCCACGAATACTGAATTGAATTAAGGGATTTTATCAAAATGTTCCAAATTGTGGTACAAAATTATATTGACAGAGCTCTGTTTTACTTAGGAGATTAACCACTCCATGAAAAATTGTACATAAAAATAAATAAATATATATATACACTTTCACAAAGAAAATAAAATGTTTCTTAAAAAATAAAAATTATTACTTTTTTCTTAATTTTTATGTAAAATCCAAAGGACAACCGACCACCAGTTTATACATTTTATACTGCTACCACAAGCTTGGCTTCATCAACATTTTTTATTTTTTGTGCCAACATCGAGATTAAATTAAAGTAAATTATTATTTTTTTAAAAATAGAAAGTGGTATTTTGGTATGGTATTTTGATATTTTTGTAGAAATTGGTTTATAGAAAGTCATAAAATATGGGTACTGGAAATTCGATTCTAAATTGTTTGTATACTGCAATATTAATACCACAACGTAAGTTATTTTTATAAAAATTGTATTTTGTTATTTTTATAGAAAATGGTATTTTGTTATTTTTGTAGAAACTGGTTTATAGAAAATTTCATAGAAAAATCATAAAAATATATTTATAGTGGAAATTCCATTCTTTTTCTCAACGTTTTAAGTTTTGTTAACCAAGATCGATATTGAATTGTTTGTCTACCGCAATACCAATACCACAATGTAAGTTATTTTTATAGAAAAAGGTGGTATGTGAAATACGCGCATTTGCAGACACCAGTATCGAACTTTTTATGCACTTAGAGCAATTCGATAAAAATTTCAGATAGCCAACTTCTCTATAATCTTCAAGAACTAAAGAAACAGTGTATCCTACACCCTGTGATTATTTGTAAACTAATGTGTATCGATCCAAATGAAACATCTCTCTCTCTTTCTCTCCCTTCTGCGTTTACTCTACCCTGCGCTGTTTGTCTATCCCGCGCACGCGCATTAGACATGCGTATATTAAGCTCAACAAGTAATTTCGCATCAGGTACAAACCATTCTGTCAAACTAACCTTGAGATGTCAGACCTGAAGTTATTGATATTCTCCACCAGTTCTGTCATGTTTTCGGACACACAACAGAAACTGGTACAGTATCTTTTATGGTTATCCCACAAGAATAAAGATATAGTATAACCATTGTTAACTTGAATGCGGTACAGTTTCTGTGCGGTACTAATTTATTTTCAAAAATTTTGTTTCACGTTTCGACTCCCCCTATCGGTCACTGGTGAAAGTTTACTTAAGGATTATATTTCATATATGGTGTAGATCTAATTTTCATTAGTTACTTGTTACTTTTTAAAGATTTGACATTAAAACAGAGAGAAATTAAAATAATTTAAAGTTTAACTCGTTGTTCTTTTGGCAAAGTTGCGATTTTTTACTATAATTATCATATAATTAATACAATCTGTATAGTATCATTTCGATCAATTTGCCAAAAATGATTGTCATTTTTTGACTACATAACTGGTACTTTGGGCCATTTATGGCCCGAAAATTGAATGCTATATTTCAATTGTAAACGTTAAATAAATGAAATATTTATATGTATTAGGTTGTAACTATTTATTCTGCTTTATTATTTTAATTATTTGTTTTTAATTTAAAAAGTAAAGATACATAAAACTTGAAAAACGTGATTTTATGAATATATTAAACTAAACTTATTAATTTGAAGCGTGATTTAATTATGGTGTTCCATATTTACAATGTGTAAAGTTTTAATAAGAAAAAGAAAAATATATTTAAAATATTTTTATTAAAAAAAGTGGTAGATACGTTAGATGGCATTCTCCCAAAAAGCCAAAATTTACTGATACTTTTTGAAAAATAAGTACAACTGTGGTCCTCTTTTAAAATAGCCTTTTTTTTTTTTTTTTTTTTAAGAGCAGTTATTGCATAGAGTAGAATATTTTTTAGTCATTTATCGACGAACATGAATACTTTTTGTCGTTCTTTTTTGTCAGCAGAAGTTGCTCATGCTTGAAGATGGTCCCTTGAGGAACTATTTCAAATATAATTTCTCAATCAAAGTATAAAATTTGCTGGCGAATTTTTAGAAGACTGAATATGATACTAAACACGTCGTAGAAGAGTTTTGGTGGTATAGGTGGTACAAAGAGCTCTTTGTACCAATTAAAAACTTATTAAACACTTCTAGCCTTATATGGATGTCCCAGAGTGTAAATAAACAACAAAAAGAAAAAAAACCATATTTATTTACTGTTTTTGAAATGAAAGCTGTTTACAGTTTAATACATCCAAATCAATTAGCCAACTTCTGTAGACGTTTACCTTTCTGGATTCTGCCCCTATTCCAAATTTGTCTGGAAGACAATAGGCCAGAGTGAATGAATGGGGACTGTGGCACCACAAAATCAGCATCGTCTTTTTTCTTTGTTTTTCCCCTCTCCAAGAGTGTACGTTGCAGCACTTCGGGGAAGGAATGTCAGAATCTAAGGGGAGGAAGGGCAATGGTCTTCCGTCCGCAACACACCAACGGATTATTTTTAAACACCGTCGACGACAACAAGGCACATGCAGTCGGTCTTATCGCCTTCCAAACGCTAACAGCAAGCATTTGGCCGCTGCAGACTGATCTCAGGACCTACAAAGCAGCGACACACTGTTCCAAGAGGGAGGGAAGGGGCAGGGGGAAGTGCGTTGTGTCGAGTATCTCACACTTCCAAGTCTCCGTGTTTATCTTCTGGCATCCTCCTGGTGGAATTGGGTTTTGTTAAGTATTGTTTCCCATGAAGTGGTGTCATTGTAAATCAAGACATTCTATAGCTTCTTTTGAAGCTCATTATTATCTTATACATTCTTCACTTATTAGAAAATATTAGCTTGCTGATTAAATATGAAGCAAGATTTTTTTTGAGTTATTAAGAGTATAACTATTTATTTTATAAAATAAATTATTAATCATTATTTACTCATAATTTGAATTTTTTAAAAAGCAATAAGGATTTAATAATTACTTATGAACATTCTTTATACACCATTTTAAATATATCAAAATTTCAAAGAAGAAAATATGGTTTTTGATAAGATGGTATCTTATTGAACAGTCATGGCGTCTTTTTGAACAGTGGACATAACGGATTTTTCTGTTTTCTTAAGTATTTTTTCTAATTTAAATTTATTTTTAACTTTCTTCTAAGTATATTTCTGGTTATTTTTCTGCCTGCAAACAATTCAAGTTTTACACAATTCTGACTGATGTACGCATTGCCTTGGTACGTTTTTCTTTCATAGAGTATCTAAATGTAATAAATAATTTAAAATATTGGCTTTGCTCAATTTTGTTTCAGGTTCGTGACTGCTTTTAAAATTATTAAGCAGAATTATAAAACAGCATGTAAACACACGTATATATGTAATTTCCCCGTGTATATTTTGTAAACACAAAAATAAAAGTAGATCGAGTACAAATTTTTTTGGGGGCAAAAAATTATTACAATTCTATATTAATAAATGAAAAATTTCTCCATTATTTTTATGTACTTAACTTTTAAAATGCAATTGGATTTCTTCTTCCAGTGTTGAGTTTTCCTGATAAGATTAAAGTTTATTAAAGGTCAGGTTTAGTTCAGATTAAAGTTTATAAAAGACCTGATCTTATTAAAGTTTGTCCAACTTTAATAAAGACCTGAGCTTTATGCTCAGGTCTTTATTACACCGAGATGGCCATTACAAATAAATACATACACGTATAAAATTACTGTAGCACTGACATGGTGATCACTTTAACAAGGAAGGATGTAGAGTTGCTTGAGCGAGTACAGAGAAAGGCTACAAGATTGGGGAGGGTGACGAAGGGGTCCTCTTATCAAGAAAGGCTTAATTTCTGCAAATTGCAGCGTCTGGAGAGTAGGCACCTGCGAGGTGATCTGATTGAGGTGTACAAGGCCTTGAATGGGTTGAGCACGCTGAATTCTATTGGGATTCTTCCACTTGCTCAGATTAAGAACCTGATGGAGCATAAATTCAAATTGAGGAAAGAGTTGTAGAATAGATGTGCGGAAATTTGCCTTTAGCCAGCGGGTAGTTAAGGAAAGGAAGTAGACGGGCTTTTCGTCAGATATGATTATGCGGGTAAAACCACTCGGTTAGAGGAAAACCAACGAGGAACTATTTCCGAAGTTTAGCCGATTTACAAGACGAGGTATAAGTGGACAACAGCGAAGGTCTCTTCGGCACGGCAATTGTAAAACTGGCCACACCTAAACACAACGTACAGCAATGATTCAAGGTTAATTGGAGTCCCTGGAGAGAATCTCCAAGTGTAATTACGTAATATAAAGTTCGTCAGAGAAGGGGATAATTATTTTCTTCCATGGAAACTCCAGTTTATGATTTCTAAAAAGATAAACCAACCGGTGGCTCACATCACTATCTATATCAAAGGGACTTTCGTTTTTATGTTTTCGCTGACAGCTTACTTAAAAATAAGAATTTACTTTTAGCCAACATGTATTTAATATGAAAATTTAAAAATATCAGTTATAAAAATAAAATAAATTTATATTATTTCATTTCTTCATACATTTTATATATATATTTTTAAATTATTAAAATTGAAATGTATATACAGGGAAATCCACTTGATTATTTTTAAAGGGAACAAACAATATGGATTTCTTAAGAGGAGAAAACATCTTAAGATGGCCGAAGTACTTTTTTTTTTGAACATTGAATTCGAAGCCTCAGAAAATTCTTATTGCAATAATTAACGTGCATTTTAAAAAGCGAATATAAAAATTATAGGAGGAATAGACCTGAAATTGAAAGAGCTTAAAATGCTTTTAAACATACAGATAATAGTTTCATGTACGTCCTTTTTCATAATTTAAACCATTTTTTAACTATGGACTCCATAATTTTAACTGGTGAAAACCTTGAACGCTTAGAGATCTGTAATTGCTCACTTGACTCTTTGAAACACCTTTGTGAATCAGAGAGACTTTTGCACACTTTCACTTTTTCCTAAAATCCAAAGATGCTTTGATTATTATAAATAAAGGCTTGATTGCATCATCTGTTCCGCTTTTACTATGACTGGACAGATTCCATCAGCCCCTTAGTGTTTTTGTCTGTTGAGGCTAAAATAGCTTCAACAATTTCTCTTCCTGCATAAATCAAATGATTTATCATATACTTACAGTCTCCCCATCCATAAAACCTTTTTCACTGTGAATGTAGACTGAAAATATTTATTGTTTGTCAGCAACCTGTACAGAATCATCGATAATTATGCCAGTAGACCAAAGTGCTTCTACCTTTCCTTATAGTGTTAATACAAGCAAAGAATTCATTGCTACCCTTCCCCGCATTCTTCGCCAAAGACCCCGTAATCTGCCTTAGCTTGCCTACCCACCCTTAGTGACTTGATTGCAAATTTGGTTTATACTTACCGTGGGTCTCTGTGTTCTCTGATAATTTTTAACCATCCCTTCTCTTTTCTTCTCTGACACTAGTCTCGTCAGTTCATCTGACAGGTCTGAACCTTGATGAGTATCTATTAAGTTGGTATAAAAAGCCTAGTAGCCTCTACGATTACTTCCCCGAATGTTCCCTTTTAGAATTTTCAGTTGGTCTCAATGAAAAGAATTTTTAAAAATGTCCAAGACAATTGTGATCCACCTTTGTGAAATCAAAATCTCTTCTCTTTATAGTAGTAATAGTAATGGAGGCATGCGATTCAAGAAAGCAAACGTATGAGCATATGTAGCATCAGCCAAAAATAAAATATCAAAAAAAATAAAATATAAAAAAAAATTCACACAACCATTACCTCTAAAAGTTTGTCCAGTTTAGCTATCGACTTCCACAACGACAGATGGAAGTTTGTTGCAGCAATTAACCACTCGCTGACTAAAGGCAAATTTCCGCACATCTATTCTACAACCGTCTTTCCCCAATTTGAATTTATGCCCCCTTAGGTTCGTAATCAGAGCAAGTGGAAGAATCCCATCAGAATTGAGCTTGCTCAACCCATTCAAAGCCTTATACACCTCAATCATATCACCTCGCAGGTGCCTAGTTTCTAGCCGCTGCAATTTGCAGAACCTAAGCCTCTCTTGGTAAGAGGATCCCTTCATTCCCCTCACTAATCTTGTTGCCCTTCTCTGTACACCCTCAAGCAAATCTACATCCTTCCTAAAATGAGACCTGCAGACCTGTACGCAGTACTCAAAGCGTGGCCTGACCATTGCCTTATACAAGGAGAAAATCATCTCCTTATCCCTGCTAGCAAAATTCCTGTATATCATTGACAAGACCCCATGACCTGCTCTTTCAGGTCATGGGGTTTTGAATCCTCGACAATAAATCCCTGACAGCATTTATTTTTTTGAATAAATCCCACATCAATAATACACAATGACTATTTCCACCTAGTGGTTCATTTCTTTGGAGATTCTGTAAGTTTTCGCCTACTAATAATCCCATTGTAAAGGGAAAATTTTATACCTAGAGTCGAGTTCACAGAGATGAGTGGGACAAATTCTGCTAAGTAGAGCGGTATTAGTAGGATACAGACAATAGAAGTGCCAAAGGCATAACTCATAGGTTGTACGCCTTTGGAAGGTCAAATGTACAAATAGCTGGACGAAGGAAAACTGGAAATTAGAAATTAACCGGGGGGGGGGATGAGAGAAATGGAAGGCGGTTTCATATATATGGGGGTGAGTGAGAGAGAGAGAGAGAGAGAGTTTCGGAGTCGTGTGTGATATGCACAGCTGTAGTTCTGTATAGGGGTTGTCGCGGGGAGGATTTTATGGAGGGGAGAGTCGTGGCTTTTGGTTAGTGGTGTGGAGTGTAGCTGACTGGGAGAGGAAAACAGGATCGATATTTCGGAAAGTGGGTGAAACGTTGGGTCCAAGTGGTGGTCTAAGGGTTATGAGGAACACTTAGAATCCCTATAGAGTCAGGGTAAAAGTTGGAGGTCTGGGGTCGAGAAGAGAAAAGCCGACAAAGCCCAAGGAAATTCAAAATGGAAGAAATCCCTGTGTCTAGCAGGGATTTCTTCCATTTTGAAGAAAGGAAAAGGAAAAGCAGAGAAAATTTAGAGGCCCAAATGGAATGAATTAAAATAGGAAGGTAGCCCTGTCTCATAAATAATAGGTAGTGTGATAAGAATATTTACAATTGGCTTTAGTCAGCTAATTACCCTACGATTCTTAATATACGATGAATCACAGCTGATAATCAATCAATCAATCAACTATATTCTCTTTTTGCCTCTCTAACATGTTGATTTACTTTACAGTCAACCAGCAAATCCAGAAATATTCATATTCTGCTTCCGAGTAAATGAACAACCCACAAATTTCAATCAATTTGGGGAAAATTAAAATTACGTTCCTACTGACCGAGTAAGAGACTTAAAATCAATATAAATGTCTTTATAGTTGATTTATTTGTATTATATTTAAGTAAAAAGGTTTTTTAATCTCCTCTTTTTTCTCTCGGTTTTTTTCCATATCCCAGGCTAAATTAACAGACGGAATAATATTTAGTTTCAAAAGTAAATTAATTCGATATACAGTACTTAATTTTCTAATAAATCCCCTTTAACATTTTATAGAAGTGTCACAACAACAACAATCACATATAATGACTTAATAATGACGTCACCTTTCTACAAGAGCGCCATCTATAAACATCCATTATTAAATTGACATTTGGATTTGAATGAAAGCGTGAGTTTTTTCCATTAAGTATTTTGATAATTTTAATTAATATTGGATTAACCTAATCTAAATTGATTCTCATTGTATAAACATTTAAAAAACATTAAATTAGTATATTTATAATGTGCGTTTGTATATTTTTATGATCTTTATAAGAATATTAATTTTTAATTAGTGCAGGAATTGTATTTTGATTACTATTTGGATTTTTTAAATTATTTTAATAAAAAATTGACTTTTTATGAAAATAATTAAAAAAAATCCTTGTTTATATTCATAAGGGAGTCATGATTCGATTAAGAGTGCAACAAGTGTTATTTAGATCAACTACCAAAGGTATGTCATCTGAGGTCAAGGGATCAAAAGGTCAACCTCGAAGAACCAGAGTGGTATAACAGATTAAGGTTCTGTTGTTGATCATAATCTACTTGTGTGGGTGCACGCGCGCGTTGGATGCACATTTGTGCGTTCATTTATATTTTTTGTACGTCTGTTAGTCTTGTGTCACGATATTTCACGGATAAATACCCCACAGAGGTCATTAAATGGTCCTAGGTGTGCATTTGTCGTGAAAGTCAGGTCGCGTTTCAACTGCCAAAAGAAAAAAAAAAAAGTAGAACGACAACAGCATCTCCTAACGGTGTGCTAAGAATACAGGGATGTGGAGAAATGGCATATTCGTCATGAGTGTAGCTCCTAGACGCACGTGTCGTGAATATTTACCCCCTGATGCGACAACCGACGATTTCCAAGTCTGTGGGGTCGCCACGTGGGAGAGCGTTGGGGCGTTTCGTAACTTCCTGCCGCCGTAACAATCACGTGGAGCAAGCAAGCAGGGGCTAGCCGTTGGCGAAGCTTCGTAATCCTATTTGCCACAGCTGCCCGTTTGTCTCCCGTCGCTGGCAGGAGGCCAGGGGTCGGAGGTTGGCTGCTTGGGAGTCGGAGGCTGCCGATAGCGGAGATAGCGTTATCTTTCTGGCTCAGCCTGCCCTACCAGGGACTTGTCATTATCGCACTGCCGGCCGACTACACCCATATTCGCAAACAGCGTTCGATGTTTCTCGCTACTGGCGGATGCGGATATCTGACATCCGCCCTGACTGCACTTCCGCCGTGGTGGTGCCGATCACGTGAGCAAATTAGAGATGCTGTTGCCCTAAAACATACCTACATACTCCATTTTTACGTTTTGGGTCCTGAGCGGTAGAAAAATCGAACCGATCTGACGGCCGCCAAAAAATCGGCGTACGACCTGACCTTGTCGCCCATTATCAGCGGAGGGTCGCCGAGAATGGTGCCACCTGAAAAAGGCGGCGTTATGAGGTGAACGGTTGCGGGAGGGGGAATGGGAAATTGGGGGGAAAAGAAGAGCGGAGGTCGGAGGGTTACGGAGTTCACCATGCGGGGTCGTGACGCGAGGAAGAAATTTCGTAAGCGCCGTAGAAGGCGAGTCGGCGGCAGTTAGTCTCCCCCTCCCCCCCATTCGTGAGAGCGTGTGTGTGTGTGTGACCTATCATAGGGTGACGCAGTAACAGTCGCGTTCTCTTTCCACGACACGCTGGATGCCGTCCGCATAGAAGCGTTTTCTTCCGACGGTGTTACGCACCTTCACCTGTTCCACAAAAAAGGTTGAAATGCGAAATCGAGAGACTCGAATGGGAACTTGTTCGGGTCTGACCCCCGAGCAGGCGATCGGAACTAACAATCCTTTGGTTCATTGCGATGGCGAGTATCTGAGACCCCAGTATCGTGACGGAGACGTCGTACTAGAGGTCGAATGCGGAGAAAACAGCGGACTGCTGTATTTGTCTAAATTGTGCCAGGGATCAAAGGGACCGTGCATACTTTTCAGGGATATGTGGCTCACTCCAAACGAGTTTCAGTTTATTAGTGGCCGCGAGACTGCCAAGGATTGGAAGAGAAGCATAAGACATCATGGGAAGAGCATGAAATTGCTCCTTTCCAAAGGAATACTCACTGTTCATCCACCAGCTTGCGACTGCGAAGGATGTAGGATTAGCTCTCCTGTGGTAAGTGTACTTATCTTGCTTCAATATGTACAAAAAAAGCGTTTAGCATGTTGGTTACCTAGCAACAGACACACACACACACACGGAGGTCACAGCAGCCGTGAGACCTATGGCTATAATACGTCTGCTTTTATAGGAGGGTCGTGTATTCTATAATAAGATCAATAGACGGTGTGGGAAGGCAGGAGGGGCGAAGCAGTTGTTAGATTAGGGATGGTCAGTACCTGTCCAAAGACTCGTTATTTTTACGAGCAAATAGAGAGAGGTATTACCACTTAGTGGCGCTGTTGTTCTTTAATAAAGTTGATCGATACGAGCCAATGGTAAAGCGAGAAAATTTAAAGTATTTCTTTAAGCGATATTTTAAAATAAAAATAACTATGGAAACGAATTTAATAGACGTTTAAAATAAACAACCGTAAAATGTACAGCTTTACGAGGTCCTGTACGATTTTATTTTTAACAGTTTAATAGATTTTAATATTCACTCCAGCCGCTAGAAGTTTTTGGCGCTAATGTATCCACACATTTACAAGCGAAGTGTACAGAAAAGTAAGCAATTAGCTTTTATCGTGGCTTAACTGTATGTGTTGGGGCCGTTTTATTGACCGTACAGAGAATTGCTTCGTACATAGCAAATTGTTTTCTGGCCCACAGTTCAGGTAACTGGATTGCTGTGACCTCCAGAATGACTTTGCCAATCGATAATTTGTCATCAGCAAATGTCACCTTTCTCTCATTAGTTTAATAGTAGAAGTATCAGCAGCGAATTTCTTTTATTTGTCTTTCTTTTGATCATCTTATTTAGCTGTCTGACATTCCACTTTGCGCAACAACCAATAAAATGCAAAATTGGATTTGTTAATTATAATAATGTGTTTTTCTGTAGTGGACATCAATGATTGGAGTTTTAACTTTTAAGATATTTAAATAAATATATTTTGTTCCTACAAAGTATCATAAGAAAGCTGAAGCAAGGCTACTGATGGCTCACGTGACGTGTGCCCCTTTTCCCAATTCTTACCAATGACCATCTTGTTCAAGACCTCATACGTCTATTGGATAATGTGAAATGTTATAAGGATTCTATGGAAATTAAAATTTTCGAGATCATGATGGAAGTTTGTTTTCACCTGTCATTGCTGGTATAAGGTTCCAAGAGCCGAAGTGACAGGAATAGTCTGAACGATGAACTGTGGGGCCTACCAACCGTGCTGTCAGAATTTTGGGTAGACGCCAATTTGCTTTAGTTGTTGAAGGTCAGTGAGCTACTAAAAAAATGGCGTCCATTCTTTTGTTTATGTAAGTCGATACCCAATAGGTCAGTGAATAATATGCAAATATCCTGCCCTATAAAAAAAACTTCCTACCTAAAAAAAAAATTCAACGTAGACGAAATAAGAGTACTCCTACTACTAATATCTAGGGTAGTATTTCATGTCATTAGTGTCTTTGATGATAATAGTAATTTTTAATCATGAATAGTCAAATAATTCATTTCTGCATAATACAAACGATATCTTTAATATACTTTCAAACTTGCTTTATATAAAAATCTATTAAGAGAAATTAAAGTCAAATTATGCTATTAAATACCACAAGAAATTAAAGTAAAATTAAGCTATAAAATACCACAAAAATAAACCAGGTGAATTGTTTTAAATTTACGGTAAATCAAACTGAATTTGTGAGACATTAATATAAGGCATGTTATTTATGGAGTTCTTTATTAGTTTTTGTATTTTAAAATAGTTACTTTGATAAGAGTTTTTAATTTCTTAAAATTTTATAAACTTGCGAATTTCTTCTAGACCGTTTATATGAATCTAGGTATTTTTGTTATCTACCAGCAGATGGCAGCACGATTTCATGATGGCTGTTATTTTATGAAAAAGGCGAATACAGGAAAATAATTATTGCATTTCTACAGGATGATAAATCATTTATTGATCTCAATATAAAAATTTTCATAGCACAAATTGAAATGACCAGTGGAACGTACAAATGTTTGTTTGCAGTGAAAGAAATTTGATTTGAAATAAATATTCATAATAATCGTAACCTCTGTTTATTCATGGGAAATTCGACAGTAAATTCATTTGTACTGTGTAATGAATTCAGGGAAACGTTTTTGTAAGTTCATTACCTTTTTCTAAAGTAGAATGAATATTTTTTATGTTTTATTTATTATATAATTATAATTTTTTATATAAATTACAATTATATAATAAATTAAAAAAAATAAGAAGTATCCTCCATTGCTGCCTTGCATATTTAAAAGCATGTTGAAAATTCGGTTTCTTTCTATACTCCACTACAGCCACCTGGTGGCAATATTTCAATTAACTTAAAAACAGAGTTAATTCTAAATGAAATTATAATATTTCAATATTTTAAAATAATATATTTCAATAATAATATTTTAAAAATATCTCAATTAATTTAAAAACACGTTGATTTTAATTAAAGATGGTAGCTGCAATGTTAAAAGCAGTTATCTGGATTGAATGGATGAACAGTTTATTTAGAACAGATTTAAATTACAGTTATTAATAAATTATTAAAATAATACTTTAAATTTTTTTTAAAGTATTTAATTTGTTTAATTAAATATAATTAATTTATTGATTTAATCGTTATATTAAAATATAAACGGTCATTTAATTTAAATTTGAAAATTACTTACAGGACTAATTTAATTAAATAATTTTTAATTAAATTAAAAACGTCAGTTTTTATTAAATTTTGACAAAGAATAACGTCAATTTAAGTGATTCTATTGTATTTAAGAAGCTGTAGGACATGCATTCAACTATTTATGTGGTAATAGTTGGTTTTATTTTGGCATGTATGTCGTGTTGCTGATAACATCCCCACCTTGCAGCACTGATGCCACTTTAGGATGGAAGATTCAACTAAAAGTTAAGCACACGAACCGTCTTGATTGCATTTTAGCAGTTTCAAGATGCTGTGAGTTCGATAATTGAGGTTTCCTTAATTAAGGAGACATTCATGGTGCCCTCATCAGGCTGCTGAAAGTTTAAGACTACTACATCAGCCTCGGTTTAGCATACTCGAGTTTCTACTTGGGGAAAAACTGCGAAAGAACGTTGTGACCTGTGACTTTCGTTCTTCGTGGTCGTGAAGAAGGTTCGCTGGATGGATGTGGGATTTTAATTATTCGGTGCTCCTGAACGGGACTAAGTATACGTGTATGTAGCCCAAAGTTTCCGTTTTCGAAGTCCATATTATAAGCTCATCCCCAGGCCATTTGGTCTTGGAACCTACAATTGCAGACACGAGGAGTCAACAGACCGCAATTAAGTTGTCCGAGCCTCGAAACAAGTTGAAATCAATCTCGTTTAATGAATGTCTGCTCCATTAAGAGTGGCGATCAGAGTTGCCGTAATAGCTGACAAATGCTTGCACTTCCTGGTTCGAGACTCTTTCCTGTTTGTTGTCGTTAATTGAGATTTTGGTTGACCTCTTCCCGTAACCCCTTCACCTGGCGCGTAGTTAGCGTCTATTTCCTTCTGTCGTTTCTTCGACTTCCAGCTTCTGTATTGGTTGCTACACCTTCCAATGTCATTCGAAGTGATTGTTTCACGACCTCCCTTTCGCAGTATGCGCGTGTTCCCTTTTTCCTCTTAGTCAGTGGCACTGATTGACAATGAATTGAATTTGCTACAGCGACTATTAGTGCCTTTATTAAACGTATGTCGCCATTACCCTCTCCGAGCACCTCCCTGAAAACTTTTCACAAGTGCAGCTGTCACAAATATGACTTTACGAATACAGCTCTCTGATTTTATAGCACTCGCTCTTTCTGTGTCAGTCCCTCCCCCTCACACCCTTTCTGCCTCTCTCTCTCCTCTCTCACCATCTCTTTCCCTCTCTCTCTCTCTTTCTGCCTTTCTCCGTCTATATTGATTTTTGTATTATTTTCCAGTCATTCTTTTTGCTTTCCCTTTTCCCTCCCACCGCTCTCCGTTTTCCTTTCTATCCTTCACTCTCTGTCTGTCTGTCTCTCTTCTTCTCTTCCCCTCTCCCTTTTTTCCCCTCTCTCTTTTTTCTCTTTCCGTCTTCTTCTTCTCTCTATCTTTCTTTCTGCCTTTCTCTGTCCATATTTCTTTCTGTTGTTTCTTTTTGTCTCTCATTTTCCCTCTCTTTACTCTGTTTTTCTTTCTATCCTTCACCTTCTCTCTGTCTTTTTGTCTGCCTGTATTTCCCTCTATGTTTCTCTCGATCATTCTTTTGTTTAGTTTTCCCCCCCCCTCTCTCTATCTCTGGCTTTCTTTTTACCCTTCCGTCTAAATCCCTCTTAGTATCTTTCTGCCTTTCTCCCTTCACCCCTCCCTCTCATTTTTTGTTTCTTCTATTTTGGACCTCCCTTTTTACTTTCCATTTTCTCGTTCTCTTTTTAAATTTCTTTTGTCTTTTCTTATTTACTTCTCCCTGTTTCTCTATCTCTACCTTTTTCTTCATTCATTGTGAAAGAAATTATTTTGACTTTTTGAATGACCTCGTCTCTCTCTCTCTCTCTCTCTCTCTCTCTCTTTCTATTTCAAGTCGACGGTCCCTGCCGTACTAGGTTAGCAATCCATTGATAACTGTCATAGCTTTTTGTGTGTGTGCGCGTGCTTTTTTTCTTTTTATTTTTATTTATCAGAGACGGTAGAATTTGTTTTAGTTGCTAACTCAAGCGTTTTCATTCTAATATCAACTTCCGATCTTCATAGCATAAACATCTTTAAGACTCAGCTTAGAAAATGTTTGAATTTTCTAAGCTGTCTTAAAAATCTACGCCTTTTTATCCAATACCCTTTTCTGTTCCCCCAGGAGAAAGGGAGGAAGAGTTTGGAAGACATTCAACAACGGACGACCTCATCTTTAGGAAACTGAAGTAGAAAAGCTAAGATCATGAAAACGCCATCAACTAACTTGGAGGGTTTTATTCCATTCTTGGCGAGGACGAATTTCTTGTGTTAAATGTCCCTCTGTGTATTTAACAAAAGTCTTTTGGACATCAAAACTCCTACTTTCATGGAGGATAAAACAAGATCCGTTTCCTTCTTTCAATGCATCCTTTCTTGACGAAAAATCTCTTTCACTCGGTCGGACATTAATATTCAGTGGGAGGCATTAAATATACAAAACTCCATTATTTTCTTAGTTCTTCACCTGCTCCAGATCACCACCCCGGTGTACTTGACTCGAAGGGCGACATTCCAATACTAGTTGCCCTAGGGGGGTGGTGCTCTTTTTGCGTGTATATGTTAAGTCGACCCTGCGGTCAAACTGCTCCAGGAATCGTTATATGTATCGTATCCGTCAACTTCTGGACTCCGGCTATCAGAGTCGGTAACCTTCCTATTTACAGCAGCGCGCGCGGTTAACTAAGATAACCAATGAAACAGGCGACTCGAAACCCGATTCAGAAAGACCCCGGAGCATTTTTCGCTCATGGCTTGTATTTAACTGGAAAGAAATGGAGTAATTTTTGTAAAAGACGCACGACCAGGGCATTATAAATCTTACGAGCAGCACACACACACACGGGCAATTCCAACCCCTAAGCCTCTTTTATGTTCTAACCCTTCCCTCAACCTTTAGCTTCCGTACCAGAAAACGTAAACTTTGTATCACGTTAAACTTAGTCGGGATGAAAGATAGGTTTCTTGATAGCTAAACAAACCACAGTAATAACTTTAATATATTTTAGAAAATACGAAACATTATTCAATGTATCGTCCCTTGCATATTAATCAGTTATATAATAATCCTTTAAAAAGAGGCTCAAAGTTAAATATAAACAATTAAAATAATATAACAGAACATTTCAACTTCCTCAATTTTAAAAATCCTATTTAAAAAATATTCAATTATTTGTGGAATGTAAGCGCCATCTAGCGGCAACTTACTACTGCGAACTTTGAATGATATTAACATGGAAAAAAACAAAACAAAACATAATACTGCGAGTTTTTTAACTCGCAATTTTTAAATGTAGTTTTATTTAAATTAACTTAACTGGAGACTAAAGTCTAAACTTGAATATACACCATTAAAATAATATAACAGAAAATTTCAACTTGCTCCATTTTAAAATACGCATTTCTTCAAAAAATATGCATTTCTTCAAAACATAATGTATTTCAAATCTAACCAATTATTTGTCGCATCTAAGCACCACCTAGCGACGATTTACTACTGTCCTTAAATGGAAAAAATATATAATATTGAGAGTTTAAAAAAGATTTTTTTAAATGCAGTTTTATTTTTATTAATTTAACTGGAGACTACATTCTAAAATCTGAGTATAAATTTGTTACTGACGAGAAAAAACGGATGTTTTTAAACTACTTGAGTTTAATTGTGTCTAAGAATATGTATTATTTGATACAAAATTATAAATTGCAAATCAAAAATTGCGAAAAGTTAGATATCGTTATTCAAATCCGAAAAAAAATGAAAATACTTTAAAATGTAGGCTGAATCCTTCGACCACATGAGATATTTTCACTACAGCAGCCAGAAGTCCTGAAGATCCTTTGGCTGTAGAAGACATCTTTGTAATCGGAGGTGTTATGTTGTATCATAGGAGTTGTATTCCAAGATTTTCATCATTTGGACATAGAAGGCGAGTGTTTCAAGTGGCCATAGGAATAAAAAGATGAGCATTTTCGCCATAGGATCGGAAAAATAGGAATCGGAATGGAATTTCACCATAGGAGTGGTGCATTTGGACAATGAGTGCACTTTTTTAGGAGATGTTAAAGAAATTTTTTAAAGGTGGAGTAGCAAAATAACTGCAGCGCTTTTCAGGCGTATCTACTTTTTTTGGTTTCTAATAACTTTATCTTTAAAAAGTTTCATATCTCGTAGTCCAGATGGAGAGAAACTAATTTCACGGTCATTGGCAGGGCGGCAGTTTCGGTGTCCGCCAAAGTGTACCAACTGAAACTACCGCTTTTACTACAGCGGCCGAGTTTTTTCACTCGTCCAATGGCTCCACGAGGAAGAGCCCATCCTTTTAATCCTTTTTCCTGCTGTCTGTCAGTAGCCGATACCGAAAGTTCACGAGACGAATGCATTTAAAGAATTCCTCGAGAAAACTCCACTACAAAATTGTCTCAGGCCAGGTATTGTGGAATGCGGTTCACGTTTAACGCTTCTGTGACTACGTTACGTCATTGTAGCCACGTGATGCGAGGGCCGTACGCACACACACACATACACACACACACACACAGGCCTGACCACCTAAAGTGCCAACACCATCTTACGGGGTGCGAGTTTATACCCTTTCAAACTGGCTGTTCGATTCAGTTCCCCAATCTTCCATCTGCTTTCAATATGTTCGGTGATGGAGACAACCTCCAGCGTCTGGGTCATGTGATGAGGCACGTGCAGCGTTGTTGGTCGGATACAAACGAGTGCTCCGCAACGGATAACACCCCTTACGGTGAATGTTGAGCGTGTAGGTAAGTTTGAGACTGTACGCCTTTAGGATCTGTGATCCCCCACACTCCTCTGAATGGTCTTGTATGCAACAGGAAGGCGGCAGTATTTTTGTACCTTATTATTGCTACTTATTACGCTGAAGGTAGACTTGTTTACGCTATCCAAGCAGCCTCTGTTATTTGCCGATGTTAAAAGGCGCTGGTGCGTGACGTAGTTTTAATTGTGTGACCACTTCGTAGTTAGGGCTGACTATTTATAATTTCTATTCTTAACAAGTAAAAGGGTTAGTTAAACACAGATGTGTTCGTTTAAATAAGTTAACCCAAATGACTACAGCAAGGAAATTATAAATGGTGCAATGATTTGATAATGGAGTAATAACATTACAATGAACTTATTTATTTTACTAAAATTATATTCAGTTGTTTTGGGATAGCCTTATTCACTTATCTTTCTCTTGCATCCGACCCCTTGATTACTGACAGATTCTTTAAGCATTGGTTCAATTTATAGTGACACGCAGATCTATAAAAATAAGGGTGTACACAGGAATTTGATTGGGGTATTAATTAAAGAAAGATATTTTCCAAATTTTTCTACAGAGGAGATTCATTTCCCAGTTTTTTTCCCTCTGCTTATGACCAAGTATCAGTAATGTACAATATCATTAAATGAACCAAAAAAAAAAAAAAAAAATCCTTCAGAAGGTATTCGTGCCTTAAAAGTTTGTAATATCAATCTTTATTCAAAGACAAAACACTACGAAATGCTGTTTCTTATGGCTCAACCTTGTCTTAATATGAGAGCCAAAACCATCACCGAACATATTAAAAAGCCAAAGTATATAACCATTCTGGCCCTGAGAACCATAACAAAATGAATTAGACTTGTTTAGAACTTTCCACTTTGAAAATTAGTTTCTAAATATTAATTTCCAAAGTGGTGTTAAACATGGCAGTTTTTACAACGAAAGCATTTTTAAATTTTTTATCATTTTTTTAATATAAGTATATATATATATATATATATATATATAATTTTTAATTTTTTATATTATAATATATCTAAAATCCTTTTCAAATATCTGTATGCTATTACTGATTCATTAATCGAAAATAACTTGGAAATTTTCAAGGTTTATTACAAAATTGTGCAGAGATCTTACGATTCAATATTTTTTCAAAAATAAAAAAAAAATGCAAATAAATACATAAATAATATAAAAATATAAAATAGAAAATATAAATGTAAAATTTTCGTTAATTAAGGAAAAAAACAAAAACACCTTTTTCTCGCTCTCTGATGTTCAGTTGGACAATTGTCACTATCATAATTTGACCCTGCTTATAATTTATGTCCCAACAACCGAATTCTATTTTTGGTTTCAATGCTGCAAAGGATCGTTAAAACAACATTAAATACTTAATGAAACACTACGACCATCCAATCAGCAATATCGTTTACTTCTTTCCCCAGACCTTCAGGGAAAATCTTCATAAACATTAATATTAATTAATTTCCCATTCATCTTGTTCAAAAGACATGTGAAGGTCGATTGAGTTGGTTCAATAATGGCTTATTTTCACGTAGAGGGATGCTAGATGACAGCCGATAATTATTTGTTCGCAGTTTTGACTAACCAAAGACAAATTTTTCAATTTCTCAGCGTATTAATCGAGGCACTCTATCAATGTACATTAACGATGCTACAAAAAATGCTTACTGGGGAATATTTTAGATATTGTGTCAATCTAGATGAGTTGCTTTTAGAAGCCAGACTATAATTAACAAAAATAAGTTTGTATTCTAATTAATATTTGATGTGCATTTTCATATATTTTTAATTTTATTATTAGGTTATTTTTAACGTGTTTTAAAATATGAAAATTTTCTTAAATTATATTAAATATTGACGTTATAAAATAATCCTAGACAAAAATATCATTATAATAATTTATTAATTACCCATAATATATAGTTCTAGTTCAATGAAAAGTTGAAACTTTTGGATTTAGCTAAAAGTTTCAACTTGTTATCACTATGGTAACCAAGTGATAACAAGTTACCATAGTGATAACAAGTTTCAACTTTTAGCTAAATCCAAAATTTTAATACTTGTAGCACTCAGAAAGGCGAGCTTAGCCTTTACCGAGTTGCCTTGGTATTGCACTACTTTTAAACAAATGACATTGCCAAAAAAGTTGATCGCTGATCTATTTAGAAAGATAATCTATTAACGCTGATAAACATCGTTGATTACATAAACAACTATTTTTATTGCCATGTAGTGTATTCTATTACTAACGGATTTACTTTTCGCTTCTAGAACAGAGAACGATTGGCTGAGAAGCGTCTTTCTTCTACATCAAGTGATCCACCTAGTCTACCACCTACAACACGTGCAGATACTACATACTCTAGTCCAGATAATAGCTGTGATTTCAATAATGACAAGATCAAAGATGTTACCGGGTCGGATTACATCAACTACATCGAGGAAATCAAAACACTGATCCAAATTAATAACGAAAAGCGACGAGTCCTCAGGAAAGTCATGGACTATAGCAGAAAGTCCAACAACACTGAAAGGTAAATTCTGAATTAGCAGAGAAAATCATTAAAATCGTTAAAAATACTTTATCTTTCTGGAAATTTTTGATGATGACGTGTTGCAATTACAGTAGAGTCCGATAATCCGAATATTGTAACACTCACACTGGCTTAATTCGAAGTCCTCCATTCTGAAGTTGTAGTTAATTTTAAATTATGAAATTGGTAATGCAATTTTAGTCTTTATAAAATTTATAAAAAAGACAATATTTTCCGTTCCTCTGTTATGTTTTTGTGGTTGACAAGATCGAAACTTTTTAGTAAAGCAATGGTCTTATTGTTCAAGGAAGAGTGAAGTTTTCCTTTACCACGAGTTGCCTTGGCTAATCTTGGCTGATAAATGACAGATTAGCCAAAAGGCTAATCTGTCATTTATTTATCAGTAATGAAATTGCTGTTAATATACAGACAAAATTGGCTTTTACTTTTTATCAGAATCTTGAATATCTGTATTTCCGTTTATTGAAGATGCAGCAGAAACTGTTTTTGAAGGAAGAAATTAATTTATGTTTATGTAAATGACAGATAATTTTTCTGTGATAACTCTATATTTTAATTATTTTTATGTAAATTCTAGACAAGAAGTAGTTTCGAATTTTATTAACACTTATAAATGGGTTCATACAAATATTTAATTACAAATTAAAAATAATTATAGAAATAATTATCTTTCTTGCACGAGTTCCATTATTAGTATTTGCTACATAAACAGTTATTAAATCCATAAAATCTGAATTTTTATAAGTCCAGGAATTTTGCCAGCAGGGGATGTTATCAGAGTATCCCAGGGATTGGTGTTGGATCCATTGTTATTTTCTATATTTATTAATGTACAAGGCAATGGTTAGGTCGCATATAGATCTGAAGGACTCATTTTAGGAAGGATGTTCATCTGCTGGAACAGGTGCAGAGAAGGGCAACGAGATTAGTGAAGATAACAAAAGGGTGCTCTCACCAAGAAAGGCTTCAGTTCTGCGTCTGGAGACTAGGCACCTGCGAGGTGATATGATTGGGGAATTTAAAGGTTTGAATGGATTGAGCAAGCTCAGTGCCGTTGAAATCCTTCCTCCTTGCTCAGGCTATGCACATGAGGAGGTATAAATTCAAATTGAGGAATAATTGGAATACGGATGTGCGGAAATTTTCCTTCAGCCAGCGGGTTGTTGATTGCTGGAACAAACTTCATTTGTTGTAGCTCAGGTGGGAAGTTTGAATAAATTCAAGGAAGAACTAGACAAATTACAGGAGGAGATGCAAAATGGTGGGAATTTTTTTTGATTGATGTTGTATGAGCTTGCTTTCTTGCATCATTTGCCCCTACTAATACTACACATTAAAATGTTTGTTATGTGCAATGCTGCAGTGCCTGTCAAATTAGTTTGACGGGTACTGCACATTTTAATAAATAAACTTGCCCTGAATTGTAATTTTGCTGGAATTGATGTTAGCAGACACCGGACTTGTGTAGTAGCTTAGGTTGTTTAACTAAGTTTCGAGATGCCTATGGTCCTGAGACGTCCTATACTGTGTCTGTGATTTTCATGTGTTCTTTGGCTGGTTTGTTCGATTACCAAGTTTTTGGAGGAAAACAAGCATTATCGACGTATTTTTCAACTTCGGTTGGCAATGGGAAGCGAAAGCTATATTCACGGTGTGCAAAAGCAAAGATGGATGCTGTACATGAGAGTTTAGATTTATTACGAATTTTAATTATTGTGAACGTGCACTATCCTACCACAATATTAGAGGACACACCTAAGGGCTCGGCAAACACAGCGGACATAGTCACCATGGCGACTAATAAATGGTATTCACAGGTCGGTCTAATGGTTGTGAGGTTCAGTTGCCAGTTCTTTGTTTTACAATCGCCACAGCAAGTATCTTTATCTTTGTAAGGATTGATAAACATTTGATAAAGGGCGCTACGATGGAATCTTATTACGGAACTAAACTGTTGACAGCATTAATTTACTGATCCAGTCCTTATAATTAAAGGAGGGTTGCGAAGAATAATCGCCCAATCAATCATATAGAACTTTCGTTAGGATACCAAAAAACTTAGAGTTGGCTGGAGACGCTAATTATTTCGTAATTAGCGTCTTATTCAACGTCCATTCAAGGCACTTTATTCGTTTTAACTGATCAGGAAAAAACATAATAATAATAAATATTGAAAGTTGTTTATTCGTGAAAACATTATACTGTTTATTTTACGGAGCTTTGTTCGCATACACGATTGTCGTAAGTCGAGTGTTCGTAACTCGGGTACATGTTTTTTTACTTCATGACATTGACTCCAATTTATTATGTAATAATTTTTATTCGGTACTTTCCCCCAGCTCATTCGTTGGTGACTAATTTAAATCTTTGTCGAGGCCTGATACTCGCCACCTTTATTGTTTTAAATATTCCTTTCTTTCTTTATTCCTTTTTTTTTATATTTTTTAAAATTTTGAATTCTCAATTTTCATTTAAATAAAATTCTTACGGTAAATGACCTTTAACCAGTAAATTCTATATTTTTGTATAACGTTACTCGTATTTATTCGACAAAAACCAGATTTTACTCTTTCTGTTTATCAATATACAGTACAATCAAGAAATAATAAACATTTCAGAATTTAAAAGGCGAAATCAAACCCTTTCTTAAAATTTTTAACTTATATAAAGGTAACATGCTAAATTATTATCTTTTCTTAAAAATTATGTTATAAATCTTAAGCCCAAATCAATATTTTTAATTTATTAACTTCATTGAAAAATTGAGCTTCCTAAGTACACCATACTTCGTTTAAAATAATTAAATTTCTTTTTATTGCCAATCAAATCTGGATCAAAATTATAAAATTGGATTTTCTGATCAGAATTGCCCTAAATGATGTAAGGATTTTCATGTTTGTGGTTCTGGGACAGACCTTGAATAACTTTGGATTCATGTCTGTGGTTCCGGGACATGAAAATTATGAGGATAAAGTATATTTGTTCTTTTCTAAAATTTATGAAATATTAAATTTCTTTATCCTACGCAAAAAACAAAAAAAAGCTCAGATTTCATTCGGTTATCAAATCAAGATCATGATTTTGTAGGATTAAGGATCTAAAAGAACTCAGTATTTTACCATAATAAGGCATCTATACAAGATAACGTACAGGCTTCCTAACATGCATTATTATGGTGTATACAGAGTTAAAAAAATGGAACTCATTTTTAAAAATTATCCTCAAACAGTTGATTTCGGTCACCATTTGACGTGTGCCATCTCAAATGAAATCATCACCGAGTGGTTAGGTGTTCTACTGAAAGGTGCCTTTTCATCCTCCAATGAGATGACAATAACCATCAAAACGGCCGGTAGCACTACATTAAAAATAAATAGCAATTTCTCTTTAATTGCTAAGAGAAATGTACTCTATTTCTCTTATTAATGGTTCTTTGTAGTTCACTCCCGGGAAATTAGATGGTAAAAATATAATTAGAATTACAAAGCCTGAATAGAACTTTTTTTATTTTTACAGAGTACACTATCGTTTAGTGCGAACCTTATAAAAGTACTTTCCTGAATGAATTTTCTATTTCCCATCTAGTGTTGAAGCCAAAAACAAATTCACTGCTCGACAAAATTAACAGAACAAAATGTTTTCATGAATATTTCATAGTGAACAGTATCGCTCGAAGGCGAATATTTGATATAATAGGCATCTTGGCATGCAAATTCCTAGTATCCAATAGAAATCAATCTAACCTACAGAGTCGCATATTATGCAACTATTCATGCCTGTAAAAACACTGGTTGTGACAACGTCACTTCATTCCTGTTTTTTGGCTTGCTCAGTGGGATTGCTACATCTCCAATACTCAGGATGGCAATCATCGTTTAGATCAGTGTTTCCCAACGTGGGTCCCACGCCCCACATGGGGGCAATTTGATTGTTCAGGGGGGCAATTCAAAAATTGCTCGTCTAGAGTTTAAAACAACCGCCTACTATGATTTAACTTGTACAAAAGAAGAATTGTTGGTATCTCAATTTTAAATAAGCATTCGTTAAATGTTGTACTTTCTATAGAGCTGCACTTGAAAGTTTGGAGTAATATCAACTACAGTTTGCTCGGAGAGTATTGCTTACTATGCCTAGTGAAGGAATAGTACATACTGTATTGGACGATTGCTTATGGCATATGCAATGTGCAAGCAAAGTGGTTGTCTACTGTAGCCTACCGCAAACTCAGCATGTTATATGAAATAGGTAATTCCTTTCATACAAACGCTCGTTTGGGCATCGTGACTGTACATTTGGATAGGTTTGACGATCTCAGATTAAAATAAAAATTACTTTGTCCACGCACAGAATTATTATTAATGAAGAACCGTGATATACAACGGTATGTATTTGTCATATATGTATTTCTGTGGTCTCAGTAAATAAGCAAATAAGTCCAAAAACTCGAATTTGCAGGAGAGAAAAAATAAACTTCACACTCTCATATAAACATGCATATATTCGAATATACAAATATTTATTACTCACGCTAAAATTACAATAACGAAGATAGCTGCGTGTCACATAATAGTAAATAATAAATACTTTATTATAGTGCACTTATCTCATTTTTGACAAATTAGACTTATCTGCTTGTTCACAGAGACCACAGATTTAATAGCCCGAATTCAGTAATTCGTGTGATTTATTCATTCAAAAAGCGTACTAATAATTAATTTTGATATATTAAAATAAAATTAAATTAACTTTAATGCATAGTTTATTTTTAGTTTTTGATTTATCTTATATTTATTTCTTTCAGTTGCGCAGTAAAATGAGTAGTGCAAGTAAAAAAAAAAGTTCGTCAGTATTCAGAGGAATACTTAAAATTTGGTTTCATACCCGCTATCCACGATCAAAGGTCACCTTTTTGTCTTTTATGCCAACAATGCTTGACCAACGAATCAATGAAGCGAGGTCGTCTTGAGGCGCATTTGAAGGCGAAACATAATGCTCATGTAAATTCAGATTTAGATTACTTTCAAACTTTAAAGAAGAATTTTGAAAAAAGAGCAACATTAAAGTCTCTGTTTATTGCTCATACTGCAACTGTCAATCGTACTCTTGAGGCTAGTTATGAAATTTCTTTACTCATTGCTAAATCTGGGAAAAATCATACTATAGGAGAGAATTTAATCAAACCATCAATATCAGCATTTCTTAAAACAGTTCTGGAAAAAGATGACAAAGACGTGAAAGCTATGCCACTCAATAACAATACTGTTAGCAGAAGAATAGATGAAATGAGTGAAGATATTGAAATACAACTTGTTGGAAAGCTGAAAACAAGAAAATTCTCAGTGCAAATGGATGAATCAACTTTGAGAGACAGTGAAGCCGTACTGATAACTTATGTGAGATATATTGATAAAGGTAATTTTGCTGAAGAAATGTTATTCTGTAAATCATTAGAGAGCACCACTACCTCCAAAGATATATATAATAAGCTAAAAAATTACTTAGATGACAATAATATACCAATGAAAAATATAACATCTTGCGCTTCAGATGGTGCTCCTAATATGATGGGCAAGAAAAATGGCTGCTTAAAATTGATGAAAGATGAGAATCCAGAAATGCTTCTTGTGCATTGTGTTATTCATAGGGAAAACTTGGTAGCTAAAAATATTTCGCCTGTTCTTCATGAAGTACTAAAATCAGTTATAAAATGTGTCAATGCTATTAAAGCTAATGCCAAATGTGAGCGTCTCTTCAAGCTTTTTTGTGAAGAACAAAATGGAGACCATGTGAGACTTTTACTTCACACTGAAGTAAGGTGGCTCTCGAAAGGGAACTGCTTGAAAAGATTCATGGAACTATTTGATACTCTTAGTGACTTTTTAAGTGACAAACCTGAAATGAAGCATCTGTTAACGGTCGATGGTAAAGCATTTGTGAGTTATTTAGCCGATATCTTTGAAAAACTAAATATATTAAATAAACAACTTCAAGGAACAAATAAAACTCTCGTCGATGCAAAAGCGAAGATATTTGGTTTCATTACATTTATTGAATTATGTCAAAAATATATTTGTAACAAAAATTTTGAACAGTTTCGTTGGCTGCAAAAATGTGAAGTGACTGATACCGCTGTACTTGTTATTGTCGATCATCTGAAAATTCTGTCCGCTGATTTAAAAGAAAGGTTTTCTGATTTAAAACAAATTGATTTTCCAACCTGAATGATGCAACCAATGTTAGTGGATTTGTCTGATGTATCAATGCAGTACCAAGAAGAACTCTCAGAAATGCAAAATGATGAGTCAGTTAAAACTTTATTCAATATAAAAGGAGCGATGGCATGGCTTTGTGATGAAACAGAAATTAAATACCCAAATTCAACCAACTTTGCAAGAGAGCTATTGTTACCGTTTCCATCTTCATATTTAGCTGAATGTGGATTTAGTGCCATAAATGATTTGTTCCTAAAGAAAAGAAATCGACTGGATATCACAAAACGGGGAGACTTGAGACTGAAGCTGACTAAATTGGAGCCCAATATAAAATCTCTCTGCGGCAAGCATCAAGCACAAGGGTCTCACTAAATTTAGTGCACTCATCTAGAAGTGACTTCACATGGAATGTTGAAATTATTAAACAATTAAATAATAATTACTAAAAATTAAAATATTATAAAAAAATCTTTCATATAAATTATTTTGTACTTGAATTTTAGTTGTCAATTATATGTTTTGAAAATTTACTTACTGTTTTTTTCTTAATAATTTCCTAATGATTTCTTCCTAAAACCTACGTTTTGTGTCCTGAACAAGTTGTAATTAGGCTTCATTTAGGGAATAATTCAATTTTTGAATATAAAAAATATGTATATCGGTGTTTCCCAACGTTACATAGGGGGCATCAGAATTTTAGAAAGACTTAGGTGGGGCATGGTAAAAAAAAGGTTGGGAAACACTGGTTTAGATGATTCTTTGAGATGGCGGGCCGTTGGACAACTTAAAGCCGGGCAGTCGCATGCGGAGGTGGCACGTTGGCTTAATGTGCCACGCAGTGATCTCGGCATTATGGAAGAAGTTTCAGGAGATAGGAACTATTACAAGAAGAGCTGGCCAAGGTGACCGAGGGCTGTGTCAACCAGAACAGACCGCTATCTAGCTCTAACATCAAGATGGAACCCTACGATATCCTGTCCTCAACTGTTTCTCGAGGTTGCAGTAGCCACAGGCGAATTTCCAACCGGACTGTATCAAGAAGGATCAATTCAATTGGACTCTATGCAAGGAAGCCAGTGGTTTGTATCCCATTAACTCCAAACCACTGCAGAGCTCGTCGAAACTAGTGCCATGAACATGTCACTTGGAGCCCTGACAAATGAGGCTATTTCTGTTCTCTGACGAGTCCCGTTTTGTTCTGTTGGTCTGTCTCTGTCTTCTTAGCCGCAGAGCCCCTAGTGGGATCCCGCGTTGCCCGCCACCACCACCACTGAGTGGTGAGCCAGGCTACCCATTATACTCTGGCTGGCCTCCGTCAGGGTTGCCTGAGCTTCCTGACGGAGACCAAGTAAAAAAGAAAAAAGAGAGCATGAAGAGTGGGGTATAGAAGAAGAGAGGTTTGAAAGGGGGAAGAGTTTGGGTGGATTGATAGGAGAAAATTAATCCACCCTAATTTAGGTGAAGTAAGGGAAAGGGTGAGGGTTTATAAGTCACAGGGGGGCAGGCGCCCCCGTGTGATCGCCATTGGCGTAGTACTTGTAGATCCCGCACTGTGGTGAGTGCCAGAAATCCCGCACCTAGATCGGTGCCAGCAGTATATCCTACCCATTTTGGGTTTGCTATATCTTTTAAATCCCGCACCTTGGATGGTAGCTGCAATATATCCTACCCTATTCGGGTTGGCATGGTCCTGTCTGTGTTGTTCTGGTGTGGGGAGAGTTATCCCACAAGGGTCTGGGTTAGTTCTTGGGCTCTGAGTTCTGCAATCTTAGCTCACTTAAGTGGAAATGTTTCCTGCACGTAGGTGGTTAATGCTTTATAGGTATCTTCCTCAATGAACAGAGTGAATTCTTGATTGCGCGGGTTTCTCTGTATGGTGGTGAGGAATTTAAGCCTGACGTTGTCGTAGCTGGGGCACTCGTACACGAGGTGCTCCCAGGACTCCTCTTCGCCGCAGTGGCAATGTGGATCATTCTTGATTCCCATGGCCGTCAGTTTTTGTTGGAAGGATCCATACCCGGCCCGGTGATAATAAAGGTCACATGGTAACCAGGGTGGCGGTTTGGGGTGAGTTGTACTTATAGATGGAAGGAATCGTTTTCTAATGTCTCCCTTTGTTGTGTCCCAGTCTTGTAGATGTTGGGTTATCCGTCTTCTTTCCTGCCAGGGGTGGTTTGTGATGTCAAGTTGAAGATTAAGCAGTTGGGTTGGAACTCCCTTCCTTAAGTGCTAGAAAACCCCTCTTTTAACCACTTATAAGTATAGTGGCTGGCATCCAGTGATTACCTGCAGGTCAGCGATGCTGACTGTGCATCATGCCCTGAAAATTGAAAAGAGCATGAACCTCTGGATTGAACCCAGCTTACGTTTGTTTCTTGCCACGATGGCTTGTCGGTACCAGATGGAGGCACCATAACACATAATTGGCATGTATATCGTTTGGTATATGATGGTAAGGGCCTTGTGCTTCAGTCCCCAGTCTGCCCTGCTGACCCGCCTTATCATAGCAGTTAGGGGTGCAGTTGGGGAGGAATATCTTGAAACTGAAGGTAGCTAACGACTGCCGTGGCCAGCACGATCCACAAACCTAAATCCGTGTGGGACGCCCTTGAACATCGCATTATACGCCGACAGCGAACCCCTCGGTCACTTGGTGAGCCAAGGTCTGTGGTGGTGGAATAATGGGATTTTTTGCCACAGAATGTCATAGGCACCCTTATATCGATCATGGTTCACTGCTGTCAGGCCTGTTTAGCCGTTGAAGGGATCATACGGCATACTGATGTCATGTGACCATCTTTTCGAATGTGACCTTTTTAGTCATTCTTATACAACTCCTATAAATGTCCCTGATACCTGTCCGAAGTTTCTCGCTGTCTCCTCATTTCATCAAATTCTATGGCGCATCACCACACTAAATTTTGTCCCGCTTCAGCGCAAGCTGCACCAGTTACACCACTTTTTCTACGTGTTCTGTTAATTTTGTCGAGCAGTGTATATAACGATATTAAGAAATACAATAGTTTAATGGAATCCATTTTCCTGCACGTGGGTGGTTTAATTTATTAATGCACAAATTATTTCACATGCACTTATGTAAAGGAAATTTTTTTCCTGTCAGTTTTGTTATACTTTTTCAAATCTAAAAAGTTTTTAAAGGCCATTTCAAAAGTTTTCTATAAGATGCTATCATGTGGGCAGAAATTCGATTGAGTTATAATTTGTATTTGTGGAATGGTTGCAATAAATCTAGTGAATGACATACAGGAAACTTCAGTAATAATCATTAATAGGGCTATAAAAAAGGTAAAACTAATTGATATTCTTTTCCTTCTAGTCCAGAGCCGAAGAAAGAAAGTCGCCTGACGTCTATAATCGATCAGCTACTAATCAGTAAAACGAAAGATATGAATCAAGTAGCCAATCAAACAACAGTTGCTCCCGAACGTGTTCCTGATTCTGTTTACTTGGAAGCAAACGGTAAGTTGCATGATTATTTTAATTTTAATGTAAATCTTGTATTCAGTTGTTTCCAGGAAATTCGGCAAAAAAAGTGTGGAGCACTCAACTTTGGCCTCATTGGTAATGTTGGTGGCCCATAGAAGACTCTGACCAAGTCAGATAACTGGTCAGTTGTAGAGCTTCGTTTTTATTAGACCTAGTGGATAGACGTTTAACGTATTGGGCTTTATGAGACTCAGAATTATCGCGAGAAGCCCAGTTCCACAGAATTTGGTGGGTGAAGATACGGAGAAGTCGTTCCATATTTTAATATATGAAAATGGGTTGAGGGTTTTTTAAATTACAACCAAGGGACACAGTTCGAACCAGGAGAAACAGCCTCATACCACAATGTTTCCTTCTCTGAATCTTTGTTGGGACGATGTGGTAGTGTGGGAATTCTCCAAATTCAAACTCCATCGCCAGTCAGACCTGAGGTAGGGAAGTCATGGTGCTACATGACTTCCCTCCAGAGTCCATAGATTTGGTTGTGGAAAAGCGTCCTTCAAACGTCGTTTGCAGTTCTTTGCGTAGTATGAGGCTTGACAGCTATACTTATCCCATGAAAATGAAGTTACCTTATCTCCTTGCCATCCTGCTGCCTGACAACACAAGGACGCATACAATATATGCCACCCAAGAAACTATTAATCACTAATCACTTGGACGGGGAACTTTGATCACCCTCCCTACAGTTCTGATCGTACCTCCTAGAGATTTCCATCTCTAGGAGGTACGATCAGAACAATGAGGTTGAGAATAATACAGGTTGAAACTAATGTACGTTATTGGATAAAACAGGAACTGATGCTTTTTTACTCAGTGAGATTCCAAAATTTCACAAAGCATTGACAGAACTGGACATGTGCAAAATATTTTTGGTGATTATGTTGAAAAATATATGCTATGGCCAGTGTTACTGGGACAGTTTTTTACTGAGTCACTTTTACTGGGACACTAAGTAAAAAAAAAAATAATATATGACTTTATAAACGCGAATTTTCTACATGAATTTGGTGAATGATATCAGTAACACTCTGAGAACACTTTATGCAAGTTTTTAGTAAGTGGAAATTGGAATCTTGCTTTATTCCTCTCATGCGGTTCAGTCACTTTACTTGAATTACAGTGTTTTTTTTTTTTTTTCCAGTATTCAAGTATCATCGATTATGACCAGTGGACCAAGTCCAACCCGCTCAAAACAGGCCCATATTGTTACACTACAACCGCGAAATTGCATTGTTGGTCCAACTGTCATATTAGGGCCACCCGAGGATTATCTCATCCACTCATGTGCTATGTCTATCAACTATACGTTCTCTAGTCTGTTTGCCTGCCTTGCTGGACGAGAAGCCTGACCTTCAGGAGAAGAAACCTTGCTATCCACGCTTTAAACCGACCAATTCAGCCACGGAGTGAAAAAAGCCCATAAAAGTTCCTCTCATCATTTGACGGGATTCGAACTCAGGCCTTTTCCACCCGGTGTGGTGAGGACGGCGGGTATAACCATTATGCCACCCGTGCAGACTGGTACAGTACAATCTGGATGAAACCCTTTTTTTCTGCGCGTGCCACACAGGTGCGTCCATCTTAGATACATTTTAGAAGATCTTGTATTTTCATCATATTAATTCCAGCATGTTTCTAAGGTTATTTGCAGCTAGTATTCTTCAGAAAAAGGATTTAATTGCATATTATGATTTCAGAAACACCAAATCTTCTGTAAAGAATAATCGAAATATTGGGTGATTTACTCTATTAGCTCTGGCTTGCCAAAGAAAATGGAAATCAAAATGGCAGAACTCTTTTCTAAATTTCGGGGAAAGGGCATTTATACCCCTATGCCAAAATTCACTGAGTTACTCATAACAGCCAAATCTTTCAACTCTTAGTGATGCAATGAAATTCTGTTGCTTCGGAAAATAAGTTTTAAAATCTACCTTTCCAGACTGAATACAAAGAAACGGGTGTTTGTATGTTTGTACTTACCTCCAACCAAAATAATTAATGCGTTTTTTGTAACGTTGTATCATGTTGATGACCTCAGTGTGATGTGTACTTGTTCTAACACTTCCACGGATTCCTCTTACAAACCAAGTTACCCTCTCCAGGTGTCTTGTGGTATCATTCCTAATCGACATTCCAAACCAGGCTATTAAAATATATGGAAGGAACATTTTTCAGTCTTTTGCTGTCATATCTCTCTTCTTAATATATTTTCTTTGCTCCCTCTGTTTCTTTCTTTTTGCCAATTAAGAGATAGCCAGATGGCTGTACAGCTGCTTCAAACCAGTAGACCCTGAAGGCTAGCAGTAAATCACCTGTTCACTATTAACAAATATTTCACAGATGGCAGTTGTACTTCCGAACGGAATTATAGAAGTTGTCTCTGTTTCTTTTGCGATTCGAATATGATTTATTAGGGCATTAGACTTCGAACTATTTCGTTGTTCTAAAACAATGACAGCTGCTTCACAAGGTGGTTATTATTATTATAAGGCTTACTGTCTGTAAATTGCGTGTGTTCTGTGGTCGATTTGCTGTTTGGTGGATGAAAAATCCGAATTTCCGGGAGTAAAAACCATACCACCCTCGCCTGAGACCGACTAACTCAACCAGATTGTGAAAAAGGCCATAAAAATTACTCAAGTCATTGACGGGACTCGAACTTAGATGTTTTCCACCGGATGGGGTGAGGACAGATATCCTAGCAACTGTGCTACACAACTTAAAATATATTTATTTAAAAAATAAATAAATAAAATTTTTAATAAATATATTTATTAAAAAATTTATTTACTTAAAATAAATAAATAATTATCCGTGTATAAAAATTTATCTTATACCAATTACCAGTAAATTATGATACTGTATTAATATAAAAATATTAAAAGAAATATCCTAGTACCATAGTACAAATTCATACTAATTTAAAAGTCTGGACTATATTTATATAGTTGGAGTTTTTTTTTTTTTTTGGTATATTTGTTAATGAACAAAGTGTTTATTAATTTATAAGAGCATATAGACAGATAAAAAAGCAAACTAAGTTTTTTTTCTTCTTTGATTATTCCTCTTCGTTCTAAATTTCTTCTAAATTTTCTCCAAATTTTCTCGAAACCGATTAACTGGGCCACGTGTGAAAAAAAATCAATTTATCGGACAATTTGTGACCAAGAACTAAATGTCCATGGTCTCCAAATGCGCATAATACTCCACACCTTGCTGCTCTCACCTCGGGCACAGGGAATATTCCAAAATGAGGATTTCTGAGAATATTCTGCTTAAATCCTTCTGGCACAGAGCTGTCCCGGGGTGACCCAAGGTTTCTTGGGAAATAAACTGATTTTAATAATAATAATAAAAAATCTGTTGTTTAAATTAATGTAAACCAATGAGAGTACTTTTTTTTAAAGGTAAAAATAAAATATACAGTTTCGTTATTTGTATAATCGTTCAAGTGCATCTGATTTAAGTTTTACAATATCCGAGATGAGTTTTCAAAATTACAAATACAGTACTCATCTGTCAAGTTGGAATAGCCAGGAGTAAAATTAACTAGAACAATGATTGCCTTAAGATCGTAAATAAAGAGCCCAATGGGATATCACTGGAAATACCGGTTCAGTTTGCAAAAACTAAATCTATGGGGGTTTTTCTAAAGTGTTGTCGGAGCTTGCGAATAAAGCGATAAATCCTTAGAAGTCATTATATTTAAGAGTTGTTGTAATTCTATCTTCAGATTGTTAACGTTGATTTATATGCGCCAGTATATTACAAACTCCCATTATCATGCTACATATAACATATAAATGAAAGTAAATCAAAGATGAGTGAAAAGTTCACGCTCATGATCTGTAAAGCATGCAAACTGGTAAAGAAAGATGACTTAGGAAAATCATCAATATTAAAGAAAATTAGTTTTTGGAAAAATATAAATATCTTCAACTCGATAAAAATATCACACTCCTTTAAGATCTTGATGGAATACTTATGGGCTAATAATCCTTTCAGTATTTACAAAGTTCGGCCATGTTTCCACTTACAAAGGTTAGTCAAATATTGCATTTATTTCAAGAAATGCAAGGGTGAAGACAGCTGTGATAATAAAAAAAAAGGAAGAAAGAAACTAAAAAATGCCAGAGAGTGTTTATTTCTTTACAAGGTGAACTAAGGTTGACAGAAATCCAATCCGGACATACTGTAATGGACACATCTCAAAAAAAAATCTCCCCTCTCTGAGGTTACTCCTAAATCCCAACATTATCATTAAGTGCTGGATATAAGACACACGAAGAAGGCTGTTAGTTGGTGCAATTGCGTGACTGGAGTTCAAATTGCTGACCATCCTGTCACACAAGTAATTATGGGTGTGGCCCCGTGCTGGTAGCGTAGGGTAGCGGTGGGCGACCAAGGACAGGGCAACAAGACTTGTCCCCGGGCAGTGCTTGGAATCGGAGAGAGAGAGAAAGAGAGAGATTATTGCACAGGTCACCTGTTCGCAAGGGGTGTTCGGACCAGGTGTGAGAATCATGGGGGAATCCCGGTCGCATCAACTACAACTCTACACCCCAGTGAAAGGTTAGCGTGTTAATCGTTGAGGTCAAAGTGTGAAGGACATCTTGGCGGGTTGAATAGGGTTAGCTATCACAAATACGTTTGTTTTATTGTTTTTATGCCTCGGGAACCGGTTCTGGTCTGTGTATACGTCCCTCGTCTTGAGCTGCGAGTCTCAACTGTCAACCGGACATTTGTAGTCTGAGTGCCACCAGTACTGCTATGCGCTACAGTGCGAAAGGGTAGTTCATGCCTCACGACATGTACACCGACACGCCCTTTTGCCTTATGAGTTTGTCCAAGTCAGCACTTCGCTATAGGTGAAGTCTATTCCAGAGCCTACTGTTCCTTCGGATAAAATGAACCTCCAGATCAGGTATTTAAAGACTTTTATGTTGGAATCAATTACCTTCAGTGGCGCAGCAGGAAATTGGAGGGGGATCCCCCCTCATTTGCGCAAAACTGATCAGAGTCCCCTATTTAAGAGCAAAGATTGCGTTATATTTGAAAAAAAAAAAAAAATATATAATCTTACCCTTTAAGAAGAACATTAAGAAGAATATTACATTACGTTTTTTTAAAGATGCTTATTTTCTATTATATTTATGAAACTATTCTTAATCCTCCCCCTCCCCCTCCCCCCAATATTACTTTACTGGTTCTTCTAATATTCTTAAAATTGATGTGTTATCAAGATCTTGAAGCGACTTCCAAATTTAAGAAATAATTCAACTTTGCATTGTTTTATTTTTCTTAACCCAGTATTAAATGGAGAATGATATATGCTTTGCAAAAACAATATTTCGTTTTTTTTCTGAATTAGTTATTTTATAGTTTAGTTATATGAAAAGATAACTAAAGAAGACTAACTCTTATGTGCTTTTCTTTTTTTATCGCTGAATCTTTTATATTACATTCTAAAATTAAGAATTTGGCTTATGTGGATGTTCATGTTTCAAGATAACTAAAGAAAAGATTTAATTTTTTTTGCTCTGGGATTTGAACTATCTGCATAACGAGTTCTTGTGGTTCATTTTAGTGATTACCATACAGTGATTATTTTTTTAACTCTCATTATTTATTTTTTATTATTAGTCATAAATAATTTTTGAGATCTTAATATTACTTTTAAATTTTTAAAAAAATTTAATATTTATTAAAGTAATCAGTAATTATTTATAATAATTTTAAGACACCTTTTATTTATTCCTTGAAGTTCTTCAAATTTCTGCGCATGCCTAAAGTGAACCTCAAAACCCGGGACATTTCAATATTTTATGTTTGGAAATATGGAGAAAACAATTCGGCACTCATATCAATGACTGCATGTCTTTAATTATAATTTAATTTAATTAATTTAAATATTATCATATAAAATTTCATTATATTATTATTTTCCATATTCTTGATTTTGAAGACATTTTGTACCCGGATCTGAATGGGTAAAAATGGTGATCTTGCCACCATTACTGCTTTTGAACTAAAAATGCAATCTTTTTGGCGAAAACATAGAACTTTGGGGAAATTTTATTTATTCAATTAATAATTAAATCAGTTCTAAAATAATTATTAAATTATATAGAATTAGAATGTCTATCCTGTACGTTTTTTGTTGTTGTTGTTGTTAAGCTGCAGGTTAAATTCAGCAGATTCAACCTACAGCTAACATCGACTTAATGCTGACAGAAAACACTTTTGCCTCCAATGAATTGCCCTAGTATTTCAAACAAATAAAATAAAGTCAAATGGCATATTAAATATGCCAAAATCTCCTAAAGACCTGCAACCAATCTCCATCAGCTGTTCTCTACTCAAAATTTTTGAAAAAATGATTCAGCCAGCAATTGCCCAGCACTGCTTTGGAGACAGGCCCGAGTACTTATCGTTATACACAAAGGATTAGCGACTACTAATCGTCTAGACATCCTCTTCAGAATTCTACAGGCTCTCAACGGCAAATCCAAAGCTGATATTATCTTCCTGCACATTAAATCAACATATGCCAAAATATAACCACCAGCTCTTTTTACTAATACTGAAACACTACTTCAGCTTGTCAGATACCATACTACAAATTTTGAATTCAATGTTACTTTCAAGACATCTGTTTGTTTCCTACAACAACCTCCAGGTACCCTTCGACGTCACAAGAGGTATCCCGCACGGGAGTGTGCTTTCAGCTATCCTTTTTACGGCAGTTTTCGAGCCTTTCGTAGCATATAATTCAAATTTTGTTATGTGTGCTGACGACCTGAAGTTCTACGTGGATTCAAATAATCTTCATCAGAATGGTATAAATCTCCAGGCAGATAGGCAGATACTGACACTAGGAAAATATCTGTAAACAATTGGGCTGTATCCGAACCCTTCAAAATCATATCAAATACTAATAATCAAAAAGACCTAGGCCTCACCTGGGATGAAGAGCTCACTTTGACAGGATGAGAAAGAAGATGTACGCAGCACTATGGGCCCTACGACAGGAGCTCGGGGGTGTACATAATCCAGCGTTGCTTTGTCAGCACATCTTGAAATGTATTACATCTATACCACTCTACGCTTCTGAAATTTGGTCCTCTGCTTCTGCCTCCTACCTGCACAAGTACCTCGGTTTGGAATATTAGTTGCTGAGATGGATGAACGGGGGGAGGCAGTCCTCTTAGTATTTCCAGATCCATTCTCCAAGAAAATCTGGGCATCACTCCCTGGAGACATCTGATGACTGCAAGAAATGGCTTCACGTTAGCACAGCTTATAACGGGGAGAATAGATGCCCCAATCTTCGATCCAAAGAAGGCAAGAAGAGATCATCACCCACTCTTGCATTCCTCTATGGCCAACTCTGACAAATCTGAATTCTCTGAGGGACATGTTTCCAGCCAATGGCCTTGAGATCTTCAACAAATTAGGCATCCATCCAGATAATTTTTGCGAAGATAAGTTCCACAGAAAGAAACCCTAGAGAACTGTAGAGCTGATCTCTAGAAACCCTAGAGATCAGCTGATAAATCTGGATGGACATTTGCACTTGACCAATAATGTCTTACTACAAATAATTTTGTTTAACTTCAGACTCTAGTGTCGGGGCGTTAGTGTATCGCACATGTATTCCCCTTTTGCACGGCCCTGCCCAATTGGCAAATTATTACATCAACACAAAGTTAATCCGCCAGTTTCTATACTTTAAAATACAGTAATTGAATACCAGCGCAATTCGTTGTGAAGGCAAAGTTTATTCTGCTGTGAGCATTAAGATCAGTCAATTAACTAAACAGTTTAAATCTATCTGACCATACGAAAACATATGAGAGGACAGTATAGTCTTCTAGCTGCACACAATTTCAATAAGGCCAAATTGTATAACTATTTTATTTTATAATGGTTCTATGGTCCTATTAAAGTGGATAAGCAGTGCAGAATGGGCAACCGTGGTCGCTCAGCTCCTCGTAACAGGGTGTTAATTTTATATGGAAATTATACAGCAAATTCTAACATCAGCAACTTATAGGCTCAAATCTTTATGGCTATAGGAAACTCATCAGATGTATTCATTATCCATGGATCTTTATACGTTGTTAAACAACCAGGAACTGTATTTTTTTTAACAGCCCAAGTATTCTGAATGCATCTTGCAATCCCACCATGGGAAACTGTTTTAAAAACGTATTGATTTATAGAGTGGGGATGAGATAAGATTCATCTAACCTTTCTAACAATTTTCTGTGCAATATTCAGATGTACATGCTCTCTCTTTCCACCAGTTTTCTTAGGGCCATAATGATACACTGTAAGTGAGGTTGTAATAAAGAAATTGGGCACAGATGAGCACTTAACGATATAAAAGAGAGCTTATTCATAAAAAGACTGGGGTGCTTGCTCGTGACTGATGCGTTCCCAGTTTCCTGTATTTAATGAGCACTGCAGAATTCACTCTGGTGCCATCACTTTTTTCGTTCCATTAAATGCGAACTGTATAAACAGAAATAGAAACATAAGTAGACGAAGACAGTGTGATAGACAAACAGCTAGAGAGAGAGAGAGAGAGAGAGAGAGAGAGAGAGAGAGAGAGAGAGAGAGAGAGAGAGATCATGGTAATGATCGCTCTCTCTCTTTAATATGCATTTCAAACAATAATAACATAAATAATGCTAAGGTATGTTTATCCCACTACATTCTTTGTGTTTCCGTTGTATACACGATAAATATCTGAACCAAATGTCCCTCGTGGACAGCACAGTTGGTAGAATCGCCGTCCTCCCCACACCGGATAGAAAAGACCTGAGTTTGAGTCCCGTCAACGACGTGAGGAATTTTTATGAGCCTTTTTCACAACGTGGCCGAGTTAGTCGGTCTCAGATGAGGTACAGTCGAACACTACTTCTGAAAAATAATCGAAACCATTAAGGTTTCATTAAAGGTTGAGAAGACAGAAGATAGTTTTTGACAATCATTAGTGTCTTGTGCAAAAAGGAAGAAATTTTTTATGTTTTACATTAAAATTCCCTCAGATGAACGAACCACTGCACTAGCCAAAGGGCCTTTGAGAGGAATATTATAAGAATTTATTAAGGAGCACTGATTTTTCAAGACTTCAAAACGTACAGAGAAACGAGGATTTTCTTTTTTTTTTTAAAAAGGAAATGACTTCCTCTTTTAGAGAGTAGGGTTAGGTAGTTGATCTTCTCAGGACAAAGGGCAGGAGGTGTTATTAGTGCAGCTACAAGCCGCCAGAGCAGTCAACTGTGAACTGTAACTTGCAGCTTCTCCATGCTTAGCTGTGAAAAATGCAATGAACTTTTATCTAGACAGTCTCCATTATTTCTGAAGATATTTTGGAGAAGGGAGTAATGTCAGTAGATTGATCGATCAGATGGAAATGAATTGCCAGAACGAAGGTGATTGAAATGGTATTGATAAGGCGGCAATGACAAGCTTTTAATTTTAATGAAATATTCGAAAATAAAAATAAGATTATGCAACTTAAGACAGATATTTTATATTCTGGGACCACCAGAATTGGAGTCTATGACAGTTGTTCAATTCAATATCCGTCTCATTTCTTGTCAAATTTCGAGAATACTAGCAGTTAACAAGTTGGAAGAGGCTGGAGGAAAGGTTGGTACGTGGTGTATCATCATTAAAGATCATTAAATAAAGAAAATATTATTTCAGTACGCGATTTTTTGATTAAGATTGAGGGGTTCAGGAGACATCGTATTGGCAGCTTTCTGTGAGACCTTGAAAACGATTCATTTTTTTGTATTTTCAACGTTTTGATAGTGGTAACCGAAACAACTCTTAAATCTGCAGCTAGAGAAATTATTTCGTTATGCGATTTACTCGATGATTTTCCTGTACAGAATACAATCTAGGCGATAACCTTAGCAGAACTCGATGATCCGCGTATTTGGCAAAGACATTCTGCCAAGAAATACACAAATGCTTGTAATTTCCAAACATATGTGGATTAACAATTCTTTATGTAGGTTTTAGGATTATTAGTGACTTAGGCCATATTGCATCGAAGAGCATTCCACAGATTTTAGCCCGTTCACCGACATGAACCCTGTGGATCATCTTTAGGATGCTGTGGAAAGGTCTGTTCGAGTTATGGATCCTCCACCCAGGAATGCAACGGAATTATGGACAGCGGTGGAACGCTGTCATCAACAAGTGTACTCGATACCTTGTCGTGTGACTGCCCTTATACGGGCAAAAGGTGGGACTACCTGTTACTAGATAGGTATCCCATGATTTCTGTCCACTCAGTGTATATAAATTGCTTGTATCTCTAATTGAGTTGCCTGTTTGCTGGATGAAAAACCCGAGTTTCCGGGAGGGAAACCATGCTGCCCACGCCTGTGGCCAACTAACTCAGCCACCTTGTGAAAAACATTCTTCACGTCATCGATGGGACTCAAACGTAGATCTTTTCCACCCGATGTGAGGAGGACAGCGATTCTACCAAATATGCTACTCACGAGGGCTGTGTCCCAAAAGCAAGGATGCCATCACCTGATAATAGATGGCGAGGAGTATTAAAAACACGAGCAGTACACAATTTTAGTGCAGTAAAGTTAAGAAGTATAATGCATGAATAGTGACTGAGACTTACGTGCCGGCCCTCATGGGCAATGCAGTTGGTAGAATCGTCAACCTCCTCCGCACACACCGGTGGAAAAGACCTGAGTTCGAATTCTGTCGATGATGTGAGGAATTTTTAGGGGTATTTTCACAACGTGGCTGAGTTAGTCGGTCTCAGAAGAGGGTAGCATGATTTTTTCTCCTGGAAACTCGAATTTTTCGTCTAGCAAATAGCAAATCTACCACTTTTTTATAAAAGAGAATATGAAGTGACATTATAATCCGACCTGCGACCTTGTAATTCGTTTTACCTTGACAATTCAATATCTGTGACCTTCATTTTACCTTGAAAATTACAGTCATGGGCAATATTAAATTGCCAAAAGAATGGCATGCTACACTATATTAATTAATTAATTATTTTTTAATTTTCGTATTTGAAATTAATAAAAGAAAGTAATGAATTTATTAAGGAGACTTGATTACAGATATCACTTCCATGATGCTTTTAGATCAGTTTTTAGAACATCCAATTTCTCTGCCCTTGGAGGTTAAACTTCTCTGCAACCCTTCTCTGGAAGGGTTGCTAAAAAAATTCCGAGTCCGAATCCAGGTAAAACCATTTAGAATTAAGGTGAGGATAGTCTCCCACCTTATTGTAATCGTACGTTGATTCTCCAAACTAAAACCTAAGCCTGCGTTTGGAGCTGCGTGATTGAATTTTAGAGGCGGGTAGCTCTTTCTGAGCCATCGCAACAGTGGCTCTTTGAGATACAGAGATGACGCGTCACACGTATTAATCTTCTTGATTTTCCTATCAGGTTTCACAGGCTAGGAGGGTAGGGCACGTTGCGTTGCCTGGAGCAGGGGCCAGGCGGCTGGCGAAAAATCAACCAAGCAATACTAAGGGCGAATTGAGAGAGAGAAAGAGAGAATCTGGTCTTGCCAACGCTGGGACCAGTCACGGACGCAGTAGCTACTCCTTGAATCGGGCATTCGAAGGTCAGGGCACGGCTGTCCAACATTCCACGCAGGTGTCACGGCCATCTCTGGGCTTCGGTTTTAGCAGCCTATCTGCCCTCGACTGCTCTAGGGGACGCTAATTTATGTGAACTGCCCCCTTTCGCAGAGCATGCAGATGTCAGATAGTCAAGGTTACAAAACCATTAGTTTCGGGGGTTGGACTCAGGTGGCTTTCACAAGCAGAGCGTCTCTGACGTCATTCGTTGCCTTATCAAAAACTCTAAGGACTTCCGACAACTACCCACCTCAACCCTCGCGAGAACATTGCAACACCCTGTTGGAAAGACACAGTCGACTGTCCACCGAAGACGCAAATGTGAATTCTCAGAAGTTTCCATCGAAATTTGTTTGCCAAGAAGGGGCGAATAAGAAAGATGGGTTTTGACTCAGGTTTTCCCATTTCTTTTTCAAAAACTACCACTAGAAACAAAGAAAATTAAGACAGAAATTATTTGAAAACATGCCTTGTAATTCTAAAAGTTTCCTCGGGAACCAGGGAAACATAAACTGAAAATCTGGTATCAATCCAACTTTTTATTCTCGAGTATGCTCGAATAGTTGAATCTAACATAAATTTCTGTGTGTGAAGAGAGAGAGGGAGTATTTTATCCAATAATTTGGGGATTTTATTTAATATTTTATCTCGGAATTTATCCCAAAATTTTTTCAAGGATTAACAGAACATAGCCTGAAATTTGGTGTTGATTTAACTTTTCTTTATTGAGTAACGTCCCAATGTCCGAACTATACTTCCATACAAAGACCTCAAAATGGATAAAATGCCTCAATTATATTGGTCTAATTTTAATGACATTTGGTATGGGGCCACAGATATTTCCAAAGGACTGAAACAAAATCTCGCCAAAATTCTTCCACTCTCAGTCGAGTTTTTACATGAGGACGGACAGACAGATAGATGATAACAGGCTCTTTATGAATATGCGAACAATAAAGGGAAAAAAATCAAGGGTAACTGGAGGAACTAAATATGATTGACAGAAAGAAGAATTTAAAAAGCAGAAAACTTCCGAGAGGGAGGGGGAAGTTTCAGTATCTGTTGAAAACAACTCGGTCAGGGCTTTTTGTGTAGACTTAAAACCATTCTCAGAGTTACGAGTCACTCCAAATATTAGCAAACCTTCCTTTTCCTCCTCAACCAGCATCCCTGTACTAGTAACATCTTTATCTACCACACTAGCACTTCCCCGGGTCTCCCCTGGCGTTAACCTCCTTTCTCAAGTGGGTTAACGCAACTCCTCCCTTGAACCGTGTATTTTCTTGACTTTTAACAGCCGCTCTCTCTAATCTGACAACCCCAAGTGCCATTCGTAAGTTCTCTTTGTGTCGCCTGAGGTCACTTGGGCAGTTATACGCACAAGTGTGGTTTTTAGTAATTATATAAAATAAAATATGTACGTCTTCAGCGATGGCTTTCCATCTACACAGTCCCACTTTGCGGGGAAGCGATTGTTCACCCCAAAAGACAATTTTTATGACATTGACTCAATGTGCTTTAATTTCCAGATTTTGTTTGAATATAATGTGTAATTTGCTAAGATTGACTCGCTGGTTTTAGATGCTGAGGGAGTCTTCGATGAGACAAACACCGATTTTCACAAGGAGGTAGACAGACTCAAACCATTGAGGAATCTGGAAAGAAGGAGTGAAAGTAACCAGGAAGAAAAATCCAGTTCGTTAAACACTACAGGTATTTATTTCAATAATAGTTGACTTCACATTCTACTATATTTTAAAGCGTGGTTGTTTCATCTTGTTTTGTAATGATTGCAAAAAATAAAGGCGTTGGTTTGTTCCAGATATCCTTGGAAATCCCCATCGTTTTTGGAAACTGTTTAGACAATCTTAGGCAATAGAAACGTCTCTCTCTCTTTCCTTCTGAATTATAATTTTCTAGGGGAATTTCTGGTGGGAAAATCCCATCCAAATATGGATTTAGAGCGCATGAACCCAATAAGGAAACATCTCCAATATTCATTTACAAATTAAAAGCTCGATAATTCACCGGGGAACGTTTGTTCAATCTTAACTTTTGTTATCTTTCAATATCTACTATAAATTGGATAGAATTTCTTTTATCTTTTCATTCTTTATTTTTTATAGACTTTTCTTTTCTTTTTTTTGAAAGAACTCTATTAGTTATCCGAAAGTTCTACACCACTGCCTCTGGGGTCAAGGCTGCTACTGTGCTGGCTTCACAAGGAGACAGGAAACTGCTAAGGTTAATACACGAACCTCACTATTAATGTGGAATCAGGTTGTGCGACTTGTTTTTTGCCTCCAGCAATGAGCGGTAGTTTCAGCACCAAAGGTTTTCAGAGAGAGAGAGAGAAAAAGAAAATCATTATGTCCACTAGTCGTACATAACCTGAGAATCGTAAGCAGACAATCTCTCTGGCAGATGTTCTGGAGGACTTTTCTATTAGGGGAAAAAAAAAAAACTATACGCTCTATATATAAACGAATTTCCGGTCTTCAACGTTAGTTCCATCCATCACGTGACTATTAGTACGAGGAGTGGTCATAAAGTTCTGAGAACGAACTATGAAAAACAGGTACAAAATAGTGCTTTTTATTTTCCATTGAATTCACCCCGAAGTTCAATACAGTTAACTGCATTTACTCTGCAAGGAGCTTAATTCTCCAATAAAAAGATTCATCAGGTTGGACATCAAACCAGGTTTCTACAGTTGCTTTAAGCTCTTAATTATCTTTTGAATGAGTCCCATGAAGATGAGACTTGAGATTTCTGGCCTCAAATTGTCATTTGAGGCCAGATCTGGGCTTTACACAGGATAGTTTAATTGTTCAAATCCACATTCATGAATTTTAGCCCTTGCAACCCGGACTTTGTTCACAGACACACTGTCATGGAGAAGAAAAATCCGATAATCCAACTTTTGTGTCCCAGAAAATTGAGGCCAACTACTTTCCACCTAATGGTTGGGTTCGAAACTTTTCGGGGTTGAAGTCCCCTTGTGATTCCACTGCATGCTTTATAATATGGATTCAGGATCATAAAATTGTTGCCAAGTTTCATCATCAGTCTCCAAATGGGATAAAAATCTCTCAGGATTAGCAAGAATTAATTTTAAATTCTGTTTCGATGACTCCACCCTCTGATGTTTGCCATGAATAGAAAGGTTTTTGGGACTCCATCTTGCACAACTTTGATATTCCAAAATGCTCGCATATTGTTTTTAAGATGCTTCCGTGGAAAATGCTAAGTACTTTTCAAGTTCAAACACTTTAATTTTTCTGTTTTCTAATTTTTTTTGACGATGGAAATTGTTTCAGATGGCCGACTAGACCTTGAATCATCTTCAAATGACTTCCGTCCTCTTTTGAACTCTGACGACCGTTTTGCAACTGTCGTATAACTGAGTCACGCTTCCCCAAACACTGCAGCCATTCTTTCAAGGATTGCTTTAGCATTTCTGCCCTCTTTGGTAAAAAATTTGATTACTGAACGATGTTCGGTTTGTTGGATATTCATCCTTCTTTCACCTACTAAGACAAAGAACTGAAGTTTCAAAGATATAATTTTTTTTCATTTGCAAAAAATGCACACTGAGTCAGAACGCACCAGAAGCTGGTCATATAGGAACCAGGTCAGAACCTGGTTTTAATGTGGGAATTTGATATGTATTCCATTTTAAGCACAGATTCGTGGCTGAGTATGAAGGGTTTATTTGAGGAGTCTGATGACATGTTATTTTTCAACATAGTTCCCTTTGGAGTCAGTAACACTTTTGCAACTGATGCTACAATGTGTTGATTCTAGCTGCGAAGAAAGTTTTCTCATGGGGGCCTCCAGGAATGCATCCATTGGACCAATGACGTCATTGTTGGTGGAAAAATGGATGCCAGCCAAGGTTTTTTTTTTTTTTTTTTTCAAATTTGGGAATAGGTGACCATCCAATAGTGCTAGATCTGACCAGTATGGGAGATGGTCAAGATTTCAAATTCGAACTCATGCAGAGCAGCCATTGCAATGACAGGCTTGTGAGCAGGAGCGTTGTCCTGGGAGAACAAGACTCCTTTGCCGAGTTTCCTAGGCGTTTGTCTTTGATATTTTCCTGCGAACGCCTGACAAGGTCTGCGTAAAATGCGCCTGTGACAGTCTAGCCCTTCTAAAGGTAATCCACTAGCAACACTCCATTAGCATCCCAAGAAACTGATATGCCATCACCTTACCAGCAGAAGGAATCAATTTGGCTTTCCTTGGAGGGAAAGGAAGGCTATGTTTCCATCGTTTTGACTGTTCCTTTGGCTGAAATGACGAACCCACGTGTCACCCATGGTCACAAACCTTGCAAGGAAAGTTGCTGGATCTGCCTGAAAACGATGCAAATGTTCGCTTGACTTGACAACTCTTGTGCGTTTTAGATTAGCTGTCAACAACTTTGGGACCCATCGTGCTGACCTTTTTCATAGCAAGAATCTATCTCCATTACTATGTGGTACACACATTCAGATGAGATGCCCAAGACACTGGCGATACTCATCACCAATTTATTGTTATGCTAATGGAACTAGTTCTGTGATATGATGCGTTATCCTGATGGAAGAACTCAATCGCTAATGATTACTACAGTCGTGAAGGGATGTGCATGATTAGAAACAATTTACAGATAATCTGCGACATGTAAATGATGCTCCACTGGAATCAGGAGATCCAACGTGCTTCACTTAAACACTCCTCACACCATTATATCACTACCACTAGCTTTCATTGACACCTGGCAGAATAGTTCCATGGACTCTTGCAGTTTCGTCAATATTCTGGTCCTCCCATCAGCTTGGAACAGCAGTAACTGGGATTCATCAGACCAAACAATGTTTATTCAATCCTTCACTGTCCAGTGTTGGTGTTCCTAAGCTGACTGTAATTGTACTTTCTTGTTTTTTGCTGACAGGAGTGGAACCCGGTTCGATAGCATCCTCGCGTCTACAAACTGTTTCTAACCACAGGTTAGCTGGATGCTATTTGATTATTGGCCAGTCAGGAGCGGACTGGCTGGGTTACCCCAGCGGCCCTGAACCATTTTGGCCCTTTTTTATAGCGACAGCAAGCCATAAACACTATTGGCGCCAGGGATCGCCACTTAGCTCCAGGTTACTTTCCCCTGGGACTAGTCTATATCACTTCATTTCACGAAGGCTGGTCATTTAGACTGAGTCTCCTCAGTAAAAGAAAACAAAGAATAAAGTTCCCATTCATTGTGTATATATTTACATATAATTACTGTAAGATTTTTTTCTACAAAACAATTTCCCCTAAAAGTCCAGACAAGCGTTTTAGCCATCAAATTGCCTAGTATGACTTCAGGGTAATGCATTTGATTATTATGTTATCTCCTGATCAAGAAACATTGATATTAGGTTAGAAGATTAATAGTAATGCTGTTATTTTCTTCTGTGGTAGAGCGGTTTGTTGGTTATCGTTAACGACAAGTGCACTTATGTCATGCCACTTCATTTGTTGGTTTTTGAATTTTTTCCACTCTTCCAAAATTGTAGATCCTATCGTGTTTCCTGGTAGTGATGCCAAAATGCTCGCTGGTCTTTTGCCTTGACACCATTCCTTTTTGAAAATTCGAGGATATGCAACTAAAACACGATAATACGGTTACGCTTCCATTTAGATAGGCATTTTACAAGTTGCATTTCTCCTAAATAAAGATTCTGTAGACGTTTATCGATAAAATAAGAGTTTCATCAGAATGGGTCTTTTGTAACTTCCAAGCCATCTTCCTGTATTTTCCATTATGCTGGAATTGATTCTGCATTTTCAGATTAAAAACAAGACAATGTTCTTGTTTTGCTGGATTTCGAAGAGGGAGAGGAGACATGTGACCCTTGCCCGAGACCAAATAATTCCTTGACGGGTTCAAATCCAGACCTTTTCCAGACGATATGACACTAACTCCTGTACTACTGCGAGGACCACAAAGGGTAATATTAATCCTTTTTCCCAAGGATTCGTGACACTAGTAAGACATGAGAAAAGCATCGATGCAGTTTGAATAGCACACACACGTGTGCATTCCCACGAACTAGAAAGGTTTGCCTTCTCCAAAGGGGAAAGGTTCCGCTGTCTATGCTAAAATGTCTCTCTCATGAATCAAATTTCTATTTAAAACGAAAATCTATAGATCCATCTAAGGTAAGATGAATTAAAGACTTCGTATATGATTATTAAATGAACACCCTTTGGTACCTTAAAACCAGTTCTAAGATTCCAGCAGCACGACCATCATGATAAATGGCAAATGTCTTTTTAAATAAACTGAAGAATGTTACTATTCTGATGTGTCGGTATATAAGATGATGCCACCATGGTACTTTTAAGTATTTAAACTACTGGAAAGGTTAATGTAGTGCATTTTGTTTGGGGTAGGAAAAGGATATTGATTGAGCAATCTGACATCTGTACAGGCAGAGAACAGCTCTTGCCGATGGCATGCATAAAATCCTTGATAATAATGTAAGCCAAACTAATTGTATCTTTGACTTCTCGGTAACTGTAGCCCTTACAAAAAGATAACCTGGTAACCTTTTATTGTGTTGATACACTGCATCTATAAATGGAATTTGATGACACACAAATGAACTTCAAAATGCTATTTTGAAATTGAATATATTCCTCTTGACAAGAACAAGAGGAACTTAAGAAACTCCTCTTCTTATCTCCTGTTCCTTTTCATTTATGTTAATAATTTTAATTACAAATTTAGATGGCGTGATGATTTAACATAAATGCTTCCTCTTTTTCCATACTTGAGTAATTAGGATATAATAAGTTCATAAGCATAAGAGGTCAGAGCTTATTGGGTTGCAACATGGAGGGCCAGTTTCCACAGAACTGGCAGAATGCTTCCATCACGGAATTTTTCAAGATATGAGTATGTGACAGAGCATTGACGCTTTTTGGTACAGCAAATAAAAGTTTCGAATTCAAACCAAGAGAAGTAGCTCCATACCAAGTCTTGGGCTTCTCCTGGCTTCGCTGTGGCACATCATATTGCAGTAGATGACGTTCCCAGATATTCCCCACACCCAAACACTTGCTGTTGACATTTCTAAGAATTATGATCATGTTTGGCGTAAAAATCTTCTGAACAATCTTCCATCTCGTGGATTGCCAACTGTTTTTTAAAATTGAGTATCCGGTTTTCTCTCGGACCACTCACTGAGAGTGATGATGGAGGGCTCTCTGTCTTCCAACTTTCCCACTAATTCTGATGTTCCCCAAGGTTCAGTTCTTTCATCTACTCTTTTCCTCTTGTATATTAACGACTTCTTCCATTGACTGGAAATACTATCCATTATTTTGCTGATGATAGCACATTGCATTCTACTTTCCGGTTTGAGAAACCTTGCTGCATAAGCAAGCATCTTCAACTTCTCGAATATCTAACACCAATTCCATAAATGTTGCTCTTAGGGTAATTTGCCATTGAGGCAAAGATGCTTTAGTTATACCTGACGTAGCCGAGTGATCAGAAGCGACAGTGCAGTAGTAGCACACTCTTTGAATGGACCATGGTTGAAGCCTGCGTTACTGCTAAATACGATTAACGATTGTATTCATGATTTATTGTAAACTCCTCTAACCCTGATTGTTTATACTTGGCACAATCGAGTATAAACACGAAAAGTTTTAGGTTAATTTCAGTACTAAACTCTCAGTCCTGTCTCGCAAAAAGGATTCTTCTGCTCCTATGCTTATCTTCGATGGCATTCAAATTTCTAGACAAGATCACACATCTCTATTAGGGATTACCCTGACTTCTAATCACTCTTGGCCAAATCCTTTCTACTTCTGTTCTTTGGAACAATCTTCCTTCTCATGCATTTTCCAAAAAATATAATCTACAGAAATTGAAATCTAATGTCAACAAGTATCTTCAGCCTTCCTATCTTCAACCCACGCATGGTACTAAGTACTATAGGTTGTAATACCTTTCGTATTTGGGGGTTTAAAACAAAAAAAAAAAAAAAAAAAACAGAGACATTACACAGTCTGATGTGAAGAGACTGTGCAATATCGCTTTGGTCCTTATGAAGTATTTCCATTGTTCATGACCTAAGAATGGTGGGCTAGGCACTTCAAACGATGTGTGGAGTTCATTGGTGTGATGTGAGAATTGTGAGCAGCAGCACTGCCACCAAAACCCATGGCATGTAGCTACCTATAGAAAATGGATGCACTAACACAGTTTGGGCATCAGGAGCTCCAATGTAACCAGTCAATCAGTTCTCTATCATCGCTTTCTTCAACGATTGGTAACTCTTGTCGATTTCTTTCCTGCCTCACCCTTTGCTCAAAACCACATCTATGGTTTGACTTTGTAAAGATCAAATATACGAGGCCATCGGTAGTGACTAATCCTGATATAGCAACCAGTGATGAAACCTCATTGAAATTCCAAAATCGCCTTCGAGGACTCAAATTACTTTGTGGTCTCTTTGTGATTGCTTCCACACATTTAAAGTTGACCATCCTTTGAATACATCTCCATTGCACGGTTCACTACATTAGAAAGGCTATTCGGATATTATTGTTTGAGGGGGGTGTATATTAGTAATCAAATACACTGGAGCTCAAATACCTTTATCAGATCGTGACAAATGACGAATATTTAGATCTATAAATGTATAAATTTGTATTTAAAATGCTATTTGAGCTTTTGTGTCCGTTCCTTAACTTTTTTAGCACCAATGTAAAAACTCTATAACTTTATTTAAGGTAGATTGGTCTACAGTTTAAAAATTTTTAAAAATATCATTTTTAAAATAAAATAACCTTACCGAAACTTATGAAATTGGCCTGTTTCTTTTAATCTTGACTAGGAGATGTCAATGAGTCAGTGGGATTTTATCTTTTTCAAATGCTCCTTCTCGTAATAAAACCTGAAAGTGATGGATTTGTAAAACAAGAATTGCCAGTATTAATGCCTACACTGGTATCTCCTTAGAGATTGATATATGATTGATCTAAGTTCTTTGGAATATTAATGCGAAACCTTGAAATTTGATTTCCTTGATACTCCTTGGAAGAGTGTCAAACAAAAAATTTTTGCACTAATTCATTGATGAAGTGGCTTTCTTAGTGATGAGAATACGAGTATTTATTATAGATTAGTTCTCCTTTCGGGATATTCTTTATTCAAGGACATTTTTGTAATATTAATTCTCCAATAAATAATTAAATAAAAGTACATTCACTGGCCAAAAAATTGGAAATCTTTATTCAAGGTCTATAGGGCCACCTTTTGCCCAAATTATGGGCTTCAATTTGGGCAAAAAGCTTCCGTCTGGCAAGGATTCTACTTGGTGTCTGAGGGAGTCTAGCTCCAGATTTAACCATTCTTCCATCAGGATATTTGTCAGCTGCTGTATTGTGGTCGGTAGAGAACTGCGAAGTTCTCTCCAACATATCCCAAACGTTCTCAACTAGATTCAGACCTTGAGAATGAATTGGGAGGCCAGGGTAAATGCTGGAAACCTTGGGAATGTTCTTCGAACCATTCAGATGCAGTTTTTGTACGGTGGACAGTTGCCTTGTCATCTTGAAAGGATTCATCGCAATACGGGTAACATTAAAGCACTGCAGGATGAGGTTGGCCCTATATGACAGGAGGATATTCATTGAAGGTAACACATCTTTCTAACAGCATGAGTGAACCCAGCCCGTGCCAAGAGAACGTACCTCCATACCAGTCGTTTGAGTGGTGAACACGAGACAGTCTGGATGAACGGTTTCATGAGGTTCGTGCCACACTTTCACTCTACTGTTAGTGCAAATTAGTGTAAATCGGCAATTGTTAGACCACATGATCTTTTTTCCACAGTCCAATCTTGGAGTTGGCGGCACCACTCCAGCCAAATCTTTCGATTCGTTTACAGAAAGAAGATTCGTATAGGCACCCGACTACCAAATCCCAGATTCTTCAACTCCCACCTCATAGTCCATTTGTAAATGGCTTTTTCTTTGCCTAGATTCAGGACCTTCTATTCTAACCACGATTTTCCTTTAAACTCCTGCAATCTTGTTCTTGCAGTATCGGTTACCGACTTTCTGCTGCCCTTTTCCTTTTTGGAGCTATATTCTCCTTGTAGTTTCCACTCACTTGTATACTTCTGAGATGGCTGCTTTCGATACAATAGTGATTTCCCTTGTTTTCTCAATTGTGGCTCCTGCGAAACGTGCTCCAATAAAATAACACCCTTTTTTTTAAATGGGAATGATCACGTGTCTTTTCCATGATGATCGACTACGGAGCCCCAGGGAAGCGTAAAATAACTGAAGATTTTGCCATTGCTATTGATGCATTATATGATCGAGTTTGTCCGAATTTATCTGAATCCAGACTGCAATTTACAATGTTTGAGTTTAAACACCACTGCTTATTAATTTCCAGTCTCAGATTGCGATCCACAATTTTTCTTTTCCATTTTATACAACAGGTTCCAAAAAGAAAAGTAATCTCTTTGATCATAGCAATGATCAGAATATTAATAAGTCATGTTCTACAAAGGAAAACACATATTTTTAATATTCTGCTGTATTATATTCTAGGAAAAAAGAAGTGAAGGTTACCGATTACTTATTTCATCAAAACCTTTACTAAGAACCGTCAACCAGTTTTTACTGGGGAAAATTTCTTGAAGACCTAATAGCTGGATTTTCTTTGAGAATATCTTTAACGAATCCTGTGGGGTTCTCATTCGATAAACGAAATGACCAGTAAAAACTTTGTTAACTGAGACCTATACATTATTCTAGGATCATAAACAACCCTTCTTCTTAATCCTTATCTTTGGATCTACTCTTGTTCAACAGTTGAGTAACAGATGGTGATTTCAGTTGATTAACAGATGGATAAAACGTGCCATTTTTAAATATGCAAATTAGTTCATACGTACCTGAAGATAACTGTCCAGTAGAGATGATTGTAGTTCTTAAAAGAGGCTAGTTTGCGCAACTACCAGTTTTATTTAATCAAATGAAGATGGTATATAATTATAAATTATTTTAATTATTTTACTATAACGATATTCTCATGCATGCGCAGTAGTCCAGGCACACAGCATCATTAGAACCAAGCCCTCTGTTAGTACAGTTGATAGAATCACCATCCACCTCAAACCGAGTGGAAAAGATCCGAGTTCGAATCCCATCGACGTGAGGAATTTGGGCCTTTTTCATAACGTGACTGAGTTAGTCGTTCTCAGGCGAGGTAGCATGGTTTTTCTCCCTTCCAAGGGAGGGGGGGACACAGCCTCAGTTTCCAAACTTTTCGTCATCTGCAACCTAACTTTTGTATATCAGTATATATTTAAGCATTTTAATCGTAACTTTTGCTTAAAATTCCTAATGTTAAATTTATATTATTAATATATTAATATAGTAAGTGTTATAAGAACATAATAATAAATATATTTCTATTTTATTTGTCTTCCTAGCGATAAATATGATCCTAATATGGCGACAGCGTAGTTCACTGTACTTACAATAATTTCTTTCTTTCTTTTTTTTTTTACTTTCGCTCTCCAGTAATGATTTTATTAATATTTAAAAAAAAAAAGGAATTTGGAAACTTGAATAGAACACTTAAAAATAATCAGTGGCACTGTTACATATAAAATTAGCTTCGGCCGTGACGTTATTGTTCAAGTTTTCTCATTCTCAGAGGGGTCACGTGCGCAGCCATTTTGCAAGATTTATATTCCACACACTCCTATGTGTTGAACTCATTCTTCTTTGGCCAATGTTTACAGCCACAATCATTATAAGAACTATTAAAAACTGCTGGGTGTAGATAAAACTGGTTTTGATAAATAACAATAAAGGCTTACATCTCCCCCCCACCATCCCCCCACTTTTATAAATGAGCTTTCCGGTAAAACTCCTCCTATGCTTCGTACCTCGTCTGGGATGTTGCTCAGATCCACCTTCCCTTGCGCAGACCTTTTAAAAAAAGTTTTCTCTCGAAACTATTTGTGGGTTCGTTCTAGAAGAGGGAAAGTACGTTGTTCGGTTGGTCACAGCAACTTTCCACGCAAATCACGCTGCTCAACAAAATTAACAGAACGCCTAGAAAACGTGGTGTAACTCGAAATTATGTTCACATGACATCAGTACGGCATATGAACCCGCCAACAACTAAACAGGTCTGATAGTGGTGAACTATTCTCCATTTAAAGGTGTCTATAAGATTCTGTGGCACAACATTCCATTCTTCCACCAGCTCTTAGCTCACCAAGTGATCGAGGCAGTCGGCTGGCAAAGCGACGCCCAAGAGTGTCTCGCACATGTTCGATCGGATTTCAGTCTGGTGATCGTGCTGGCCACGGCAGTCTTTGGATATCTTCAGTTTCATGTGCAGTGGCGTTATCGTGGATGAAAAGAAAATCTGGGCCTACCGCACCCTAAAAAAAAGTCGTACATAGGGTTCGAGGATCTGTTCTCCCTACCTCTGATCAACGGGGACGGCCGTTGATCATTATTCCGTCCCACAGGAGAACACTGTGTCCATCGTAATTGTCCCTTTCTCTGATGTTGGAAGGATGGCACCGCATTTCTCGTTGTCTCCAGATGAAATAACGTCTATAATCTGTTTGTTGGCTAAAACGGGACTCATCACAGAGTACTTCATTTGTCAGGGCTCCAAGTCACATGTTCATGGCACCAGTTTTACCGATCTTTGCGGTGGTTTGGGGTTAATGGGATTCAAACCACTGGCTTCCTTGCGTAGAGTCCACTTGAATTGAACATTCTTAACGCAGTCCGGTTGGAAATGTTTTCAACTGCAGCCGCATCAGCCTCAATGGACAGTTGATGGCAGGACATTGTAGAAGTCGATGTCAAGTCGAATGATGGCCATCCTGAGTACTGGAAGTGTGACTGTCCCACTGAGAAAGCCATAAAAGAAGTGATGTGGTCGGAATCCTTGTTTTTATAGGCATGATGTGGGTGTCTGTAAGATGGTCAATCCGCTTTCTATTGGATACTCGGAATTTGCATGCCAGGGTGGCTATTATATCAAGTATTCGCCTTCGGCAACACTGTTCACAATAAAATATTCGTGAAAAACATTTGGTTCTGTTAATTTTGTCGAGCAGTGTATTTATTTATTATTTTTGAATGAGGTACGATGTTCCGGTAACTCTTCCTGTGTCTTCATCGTAATCATACAGACGATGTAATGAGTCCATGAACTGCACCTCTACTTAAAGTTTCCAAAAGAGGGGGGAGGAGGGGAGACAGGGATAGGTTTAGAATTCTTAAAAACGAGGTAAGGATAGAGACATCAATCATGTCTTACTTCAAACCTCTAATTTAAACAAAAACACGCGCTAAGTCCTTACTGAGTTGCTTCCGTTTTCCGGTATTACGATAGGTAATCTGTGCGTGACTAGTGGAGCACCCCACCTTGCCACAGGCACTGAAAACCCTCTCGTGCTTCCTCTCTGTGCTGCATAAAGAACAAATAAAAACAAAAAAACAGACAGCAACAGTCGATATTTGACGTGGCCAAAAGCAACAAAACAGGAACAGAGGATTCTCCCCACAATGAAATAAAGGGGGACCGACCACACAATCACACAACTGCACTGAGTCAAAGGCGGGTTTTTTGACCCGTCTCGTAGCAGAGGTCCAACGCCCGGAAGAATCGACTCGCTCTCCATGCATGGTAAGCTTTATGCGCGCGCGCTATCCACGTTTTATACGTGTGCACGGTCTCTTGCGAAAGCCATCCGGACTGACGACTCATAATTGGTGCAAGGGCGGAGGTAAGTAATATGGCAGCGAAGACCAGTGCGCGCACCACTCCGTGTTTGATGTCGGTGCTTCGTTCCCCCTCCTCTAATTTCTCCTTTCGTGTCTCTACAGATTGCCGACCACCTCCGTGCAACCCCCGTGGAACCTCGGAAAGCCCCTGCGACCGTAAGCCTTCTGACCTGTCATCGTCCCACCTGGACCTCGCCGAAGAGGAAAGAGACGCTGAAGGCCCCACGAACGACGGGGAGTACTACTGGCCCGAGGGTGGGGACAGCCCACTTACCGCTCCGCCTCTCGACAATAGAGGTCAACAGCCGGTGCCAGGTAGCGTCACTCCACTTTGCACCATTTCTACGATTCCGCGCTCGGAGGCTGGCAGCGCGATTCGAAGCGACATGCCGACCGATACCCTGGTAGCTTCGGCCGCCGGTGAACCTGCCGCAGTGCCCGTGAAAGACGAGCGGATCTCCCCCGATCCAGAGACCTCGCCGCCAGTGTCCCCTCATTCGCCCAGTCCTGGACGTGCCTTCCCCGCCGGTGTGGGACTCGGATTCGGACTTCGTACTCCGTCTGGTTCTTCGTCTCCATTTCTGTCGTCGTCTGCTGTTGATCGTTTTCCGGCCGCCGCTTCATTGAGTTGTGGGTCGCCAGCCATCAAGCAGATGGAGATGATGACCAGAAATTACAGCGACTTCATGAGGAGTTTGGCTGCCAAATATAACAGCCACAACACCCAAGACAGGTAAGCGAATGTCCTTCCTATACTCAGATTTATTCTACCTTGGAAAATAAGCTAAAACTCTTTTGCTCATCTTCTTTCTTAGTTTGTTAGCGTGTGCGTATTAATGTTCAAGTTCCAGCAGCTAATTTTCAATAATTTTTGAGTATTTCAAAAGTAGTACGTTGTTTGCAGCTTTAGGTTTCAATTTGGAGTGGCATTGCAAATTCACCGGGCCGGATGTGGAATATTCTTAGCACTAATTGAGAATCGGCCCTTATGGTTAAATTGTGTTTTTGGAAGAACTCAGTTCTTCCAAAAACACATTCCAAAAGTTGACCGAGGAATTCTGACTTCCTGGTTAAACTGGTAAGTGAACAAGATTAAGAGTGATCAAGGGGTTGAAGATTCTTAAAAAACTGTACTGGACATTGTGGCTTCATTCTGTACCACGAAATGTTCAGAGGAAATGTTTATTTGCTCTATCTTTTAGGGGACTTCATTCTGTACCACGAGATGTTCAGAGGAAATGTTTATTTGCTCTATCTTTTAGGGGGTTTCATCCTATTTATTGGATGCACATAATAAAATAAAAATGAACAATACTTAAAAATAGTCAGATAGATATAATTTACTGAAATAAGATGAAATAAAATAATATGATGTTAAATAGATTATAAAATCCCAACAAAAAAAAAAAAAAAAACACTCAAAAAGCTATAACATAAAATATCAATAGAATTTATATAATAAATAAATAAAAGGAAAAGTAATTATGTATAAATTAATAATGTGCAATATATAAAAATAAAGAAACAAATAACGTTAGCTATTCTATAAAAATTATTAAAAATAAAGTAATAAGAAGTTATATGTATACATCTTTATAAAATTTGATTAACTTAATCCATGATTACATGATTTGAACTTTTAGAAGCTTTTAGTTCATTTTTTTTAGTTAAGTTTAGTTTGTTTTTGTTTAGGAGTTTAGTCTGAGTTTAGTTTTTTTTTTTTTTTTAGTTCCTAAGTATAGTTTTTAATAAACCGATTTATAACAAAGTGCGAAAGAACTTTTATAAGTGTTATAATCAATATTAAACCAATATATCACTACTTTACACTTAGTTTCATATTATTTGGGAAAAGTACCATTTTTTTTTTTTTTTAATTTTTGCTTTTCTTTTCACCAGCACATCATTTCAATCATCAGGATTTATACTATGATTTCTAGGATAAAGAGCAAATTTTAACACTCCATTTTTAAAAGAAATAAACTGTAAATCACTAACAATTGTCCCTCCCCCTTAAAAAAAAAGGCAGATGTCTTCAAGTTATGATTATTATTTATATTACATTAAAACAGCTTTGAGTGAATAACTTCTATTAATTTTCATCATCATCAAAGTTCAGAGGGGAAAAAAACACAATTACAGTACTGTACTTGTACTTTCAATAATCAGGACTGGATTTAAGTTTTAATGATATGTGTGATGATTTATCATCAGGATAGAATGGCAGTTGCCTATGTAAATATTGCACGAGAATAGGCTGCAGAAAGTGAATTAAATTTTAATAAAATATAAAATTAATAACACACATCAGTTTCTTGACTTTCTACTTACAGTTTACAGTAGATGCAATAAATAAATAAATAAAAAGGTTTATATTTAGGCGAATATAGTGATTTAGAACTTAAGAACTGGTTCAGAAGTTCAGGAAATTAGAGTGCACAGTGAATACAGTAACAAATGTGAATTTGGCTCTTTTTTTTCAGGAGCCATTATTTTTAAGTAAATTAAAAATTGGTGCCTTCTTCTATCTACTCAACAAACATAGCTTTTTAAATATAAAAGTTCTTAATAATTAAACTAATTTAAATATAAGGAATACATTAATTATATAGATGAATTTTTCTCAGTTTTTATTGGTTTCAGAAATTATTTTAGAATAAAGTACGCGAAAAGGATATGTCAATGTTCAACCCGTGATTAAATTCAAATTGAAACTGTTTGGTATCTTTCCACTTGATTTTAATTACATCATTATTAAAATTGAGACTTAAAAAATCAACTTAAAATTGAGAATAATAACATAATGAATGGTTGAAAATTTCAGTATTTTACATTTTAATTATTGCAAATGTTTTTAAGTAGGAATAATCACATCAACAACCTCGCATATAAATAGCAGATTCAAACAAAAATTGAACAAATAATAATTATTATTATATTATTAAATAGCAGATTGATTATGGTAATATAGATACAGTATGTCCTAGATTTACGATGTTTCAATATAACGTCTTTTTTCATTTTAAAATTTTAAATTCTAAATATGCAAACTAAATATGTCAGCTTTCCGTATTACATATTCTCTAGATGACTACAAGATCCATTAAAATTAACATATTGTTATTTTTTTATAATTTATAAAATGTATAATTTTTTATAAGCTGATTTAATATAGTTTTCTTTAATTTATCCATCTGGATCTTTCTTACATTAGAATTTGATGTGATGTCCTGTTTAATAGATTTAGTAGCTGGAAGTGCAACCAGAGCTGGAAAATAGCAATCCTCATGAGATCATGAATGGATAACCCAATCAATGAATTCATCAATCAATGGAATAACATTTCGTATATCAATGTAAAAAAAAGAGCATCGTGCAGATGAATTTGGTCACGCTCATCTTAATTATTCGATCCTTATATGAAGTCTTTGAGATATTTCTAAATATTTATAACCGAGTGTCCTCCTTATGCACATTAGCATCTTCTCTAGAAAGAAGAAATCTTTTACCTGGATTCATGTCCTACTTTTATTCCAAGTTATGCACCGCTCTCAGCGCAGAATCTTTTCATGTAAATGATCTTTTTAGAAGAGACAGCGGACACAATAGGGCAGAGGGTAAAGCGTGAGTCAAGTCCCAAAGAAAAATCGTGCACAAATAGATAATAAAATTAATAAAAAATAAGCGTGGAAGAATAAAAAGTATTAATATTACAGGAACTGTATGTCTCTTTATTATTCGAAATCCTAATATGTAATGGATATGAGCCTTCTTTTCGACCTGCTGTGGATGAGCTGACAAGAAAAACATTACTTCTCAATGTTTAATTTCTTCTTGGTAAAGTCATGTATTCAAATTTCGGGTATATTCAATAAAATAAGATAATTAAAGATTTTAAAGAAAAAATAAATTGTAAATCAAGAATAATAATATAATATTATTATTTAAAATGTATTTTATAACAAATGTTTATAAAAGAAGGAAATATGAAAGCTGAGATTTTTTTATCTGTATCACTCAATTGACCTCTTATTCTGCTGTTGGTATATAAGATGAGATCCTAGTGTATTCTGAATAATTTGTTAAGGATTTTATATATTTAATATCTATTTTATTATTTAATTTTATTTAAAATATTATTACACAAATGATATTGGCAGTAATATAATTAAAATTTAAGATTAATAAAAATTATTAAATATTAAATGATTGAACATTCGAACAGTAATTATGCTCATCACCGCATTTTGTGTGCCTGGGAAAAATTTGGACTTTAAATAATTTATTTTGGACTAATAGGTCATTTTCTTATGGTGTACAATGGTGGTGCCCCTATTTATTATGAGAACGCTGGTCTAGAGTGCTAATCTTATTCGCGGTTATAGTAGAGATAAAGCTATATGGGAGCAGTAAAATTATAAGATGTTCATAACTATATTGTCCTTTCATCTTTTTGTGACCAGCAAGATTTAAATTACATTGATAATATAATGGCCTTAATTCTCACAGCAGAAGAAACTGGCTTTTGTAACGAGTTTCCTTGATATTGCTCTACTTTTAAAGAGATGGACTCATTAAAAGATAAATTGGCCATTTGCTTATAAGCCGAGACACTGCCATGAAAGCTTGTTTCAGGACTTACTGGTCCCTCATCAGAAACAGATGGTCTCTAACGACATCACTCACAAAAACGAGTTAGCTCTGCTACAACTTGGTAAACCAATTTTGTACATCGCGTAGCAGCTCACACGAAACAACTTTATAACTGTTTTGTCTGGGTGTTGTCACTAGAGGTCATCTGCTATCTGATGAGGGACCAGTTGGTCTTGAAACAAGCTGTCATAGTGGTTTTATCTTTTTAAACAAATGACCAATTAAACTTTTGGCGTGACTATCTGTTTGAAAGTAGGGAAATAATTAATACGTCAGTTTCGAATGGAAGATGGAAAATAAGAAATACGAATAATTATTTCATCAAATGTGACAAGTTTAGTGACGGTAATTCTATTATTCGTAACTGCAACTGTTGATCGATTGCACCTATCTAAATGTTCCAAAGAAGAATTATTAACTAGATATGCATTATCAGATTATTTAAGAGGAAATTTTCAGAGATATAGAAGAGACATTTTCATTTCTTTAAAACATTTAAATAAGGAAAAATCACGTACTCCATTTACAATTGTATTTGCGAATTTCAGTGGGAATTATTACCAATTTAAGGAGATATGTCATAGTCTGGTTATATCTTGATGAATATAGGGAAATTCTTTAATTTGTGAAAATTTAGCTTTAAATCCTGGCCAAAAACAGCTATGCATTAGATTATGCACATACAGTAACATTAATAAGAAGATGTAACTAACTAGGGAGTGCAGCTGTGCTAAAGTTCTAAATTTAGTGCCTTCGTAATCTTCAGATATAAACGTATAAAATATTCCATTCTATATTTTATTCCATTATAGTTTCTTTAGATGCAACCAATTTCATGGTATTGTAGTCGCGGCCTGTGATTTATTTCCCCCACCGCTAAGATTTCGATACAGTTAGGCTCCTTAGTGAGAACCAAGTCTAGGATATTAGGGCCCTCTTGTATTCTTAGGACATTCCAGGATAAATAGCAATCAGCCAGTTTATTCAGAAACTACATATAGTATTTCCGGCTCATATGTTCCTGAGACCATCTAACAAGATCATTATCTTGTTCTGACCGTCCAATAGCTTTCTCATCTGAAGCCAAAATCATTGAAACGACAATTTTCAAATGTCTTACTATATTCCTTCATCCTTTTAACGATTGGCCCCAGTATGGTTTCTTTCTAAAAATCCAATTTCGCCATTTTGATTCATTTTATACATACCAATCTTTTTAATTTCTACTTATAATATGTTTTTATTTACTGAATCTGCCTGAACAGCTACTTAATGGCCATTCTTCTATTGTTGTTGAAGTCCATGGCCACCGTCAGATTTACACATTTTTCCCATCGATGGATGACGCTAAGATATCGTTTTTGTAGAAGTGGTGAGGTTGGTCTTTGAACCATGATTCTGTTGCAGAAATGAGTGTCTCGTCGTCAGGGAAGTGGGTCCCCCAAAGAAATGATTTGAGGGAAATAAACAAGAAGAAGCCAGATGGCGCAAGATCGGATGAGTAGGCTGGATGGGGCAGTATTTCATATCCACAAGTGGCCACTTGTGTTGTTGCAATTTCAGAAGTGAGAACTGGGGCATTGTCATGAAGCATTCTCACACCTTTGGACAGCATGCCACGCCGACATATTTTGTTTTTCTCCCGTAATTTTGGGAGTAAGTTGGCATAATAGGCACCTGTAATTGTTCTACCTTTTGGCAGGTAATTAGTCATTATTACGCCTTTCTAATCCCAAAACACTGTCAGCAAGTCCTTTCCTGCTGACGCTTGGATCCTTGCCTTCTTGGGGGGGGGGGAAGAACCACGATGTTGCTATTCCATAGACTGTTTTTTACTTTCAGGGTCGAAATGGTGTATCCAACTTTCATCTTGATTAGACGAGAAAAAAAGTCTTCCTCATTTTTTTGGCACACGGCTAACAACTCTTGTGATTTCTGTTGTCGATCAGCCTTCTGGAAACCAGTCAATAATCGGGGAATCCATCTTGCACTCAATTTTCCGTAAATGGCGTTGGTCATGAAGGACTGTTTCAACAGAGCCCACACCTCCTGGGACAATTCATGTACCTGGGATATCCAGTGATCTTCCATGATTAATGACTCCACTTTTCTGATCATGCTGTCATCAATGGCTGCATGGGGACGACCTGGAATGGGTTCAGATTCTACTGATGTCCGGCCACACCTAAACTGTCTATGCCAGTGCTTCACAATACCATAGAATATTGCTTCATCCTTATATACAGCAGTCATCTCCTTGTGGATTTCTTTAGGAGATTTCCCCTTCAATAACAGATACCGGATTACAGATCTGGCTTCAACTTTGTCCATGATGCTACTTCGTCACACATTCAGCTCTGTAAGAGAAAAACAAATTAAGGCACAGGGGTGAAATTTTACACCTTTAGTACAGAGATATGTATGATGCTACACACAAAATATCATGATTCTGCGATGTGGAAGTAGGTGAGGACGATTCTTTATTGAACCACCCTCGTATTTCTAAATCCTCGAAGTTTTTACTCAAATTAAGAAAGCAGCAAATGGCAATGTTATAACTGTGGAGGAAGTTGTATTCCCTTACAATCAGCCCTAATGTCATTTACAACTATGGAAATAGTTGTATCCTGTGACAATTGGTCCTGGTGTTATTTACAACTGTAGAGACAGTTGTAATGGGTTACAAAAGGTTTCCATCGTCCTTCCAATCCGGGTGGAGGGTGAAAAAGACCTGGAGTCGAATTCTGTTAATGACGCGAGGAACTTTGATGGACCATTTTCACAATGTGGCCGAGTTCTTCGATCTCACGCAAAGATAGCATGGTTTTTTCTCCCGCAAACTCTTGTTTTTCATCCAGCAAACATCAAATCGACCACAGAACCGCAATTTACAGATAGTATATGCTCAATATAATCTAAGTTACTGATGTGTCTAAAACCCTTCAACAACTTTCGCGGCACTCTGGTCTGCTGAGAAATTCTTTAATAAAAAGAAGATAAATGTCATCCAGTTATGAAAATTTGATAACGTCACATAATATTATGTCCACTTATTAAGAATTCTTATCTCTATTTTCACACTTATCCATAAAATGTTGCCACCCCACCAATACCGACGCTGTGTGCAGTTTTTCTCCAAACAGTCTTTGTGAAATTTAGCGTACCCCGGGCTCATAAAGGTTGCAAAACAGAGGCCGAAGAGAACCGTGTTTAGAAGTACTGGTAGATGCTGGCTAGTTCAACAACCACGATTTAGTAGGCACCGTAATATTCAATTGGTTTGTATCATGATGAGGCAGCTGAGAGGAATTAAGTCGCGTTTGTATGGGACTCATGTTCCTGCAACGAGAAATTAAGACATGATTCATGTTTATTTCAGAAGATAAAGGGGAAACGAGAAATTTACTGAAAGGGGTCAATGATCCGTTAAACAATTAGATCCTGTGTGGTAATTTCAAAGTATACTCGCGTGCTCAGGTGACTTTTAGGTTGTTTTAAAATATAATGGCACGTTTCACTTGCCCAATCCGGTTTCGGCTCTCTCCGAATCGGTCTCTTAATGCATTCAAATTAGAGCAAATAACGAGCTTTGACGACCTTTTAACCCATCCTCAGTTTGAATTTCGAGAAAAATTCGCAGCCACTTGACAGCTGAGTTTAGGATCGTGATGTGTTTATGCATTTTATTATCTCATCGATAACCAAAGTGTTGAGTATGATTAATCATTACATTCGCTGATATTAATCCCCATCGCCTGCGAGAGATAGACAGGAAAACGGACGAACAAGGAAGTGCTTTCATATTATGATAATCGCTCTGCTAGTAGCTCATTTAATTTTCAACTTAAGTTTTGTTATTTGGTTATTATTTATGAGCGTCTGTCAGGCTCGTAGTCTACTGACCAAAGGCCTTATTGCTCAACAACTTATTCATCACACAAAGGTGACAGTCATAAATATTGCCCAAGTCATCACTCTGGGCATTCCTTAGCAGTGATTGAGTGACAGATCTGACGTTTTCTTAATTGGGAAATTAAGAATTTCTGAACTGATTTAGATTTTGTAAATAATGCTCTGTGCCAAGAGAAAGAACCTGGTTTTTTTTACCCTTTTTTTCTTTTCTTTTAATAGACACTGTCCAACAAAACCTTTTTTTTTTAGAGATAAATGTTAAAGAGGTTTTACAAATGTTTTGTGCGACATCTGGCGGCAATGAAGAGATATTGTTGTAGGGTTTTAGGTGCATCAGCGACTTAGACTATATTGCGTGTTCTGTGGTCTATTTTCTGGATGAAAACCCCGAGTTTTCGGGAAGGGAAAACCACTCTATCGTCCTCAGCAAGTTGTGAAAAGGGCCCATAAAAATTCCTCGCGTTATTGACAGAATTTGAACCCGGGTCTTTTACATCCGGTGTGGGAAGAGTGGTAATTATATCTGCTGTGTTACCAGCGAAGGAAATGGTACAATATGACTTACGTTATTATATACGTTCATTGCCCTCGCTGGTAATACAGCTGATACAATCACAACTCTTCCCACACCGGGTCAATAAAGCAATGAATTTTTATGGACCTTTTTCAAAAAGTGCATGGTTTTCCCTCACCAAAACTCGGATTTTTCATCCAGCAAATAGACCACAGAACACGTAATTGCAGAATTAATGGAGCAGTATGGTCTAAGTCGCTGATACGGCTCAATATGGCCTAAGTTGCTTATGCGCTTAAAACCTTGCAACAACCAACTAACCAACTATTGAAGCAATATTTTGCACCTTTTGGGCCGTGAAAGAAAAGAGAATCAACATTAAATTGCCAGTGAACTTAGTTGATTTGAATTAAATGACAACGACAACATATATTAACATCTAAGACCATTCTGCGCTATGTATGCTATGTCTGTACAAATTTCAGCAATGAGCAAATATTGAGAAGAAAATAGACGTTGTTCTTGGGTTTTAGGACCGTAGGCGATTAAGGTCATGTTGCTATGTGTAAATTTTCTGTTCGCTGGAGAAAAACTCGAGTTTCCGGGAGAAAAAACCACGCTACCTCGCCTGAGACTGACTAACTTAGTCACGTTGTGAAAAAGGCAGATAAAAATTCCTCAGGTCATCGACGGGACTCGAACTCGGGTCTTTTGTACCTAGTATGGGCAAGACGGTATTTCTTCCAACTGTGCTACTCATAAGGGCTGTTTATTATTAAAACGAAGTACATTTTTGAATAATGTAATGATTTTTTAAAATTATTTCTCTTGTTTCCAGTAACTAACGTTGAAAGATTATTTCATCATTAGTTAAAAAGATTAACATTAATTATAAAGATTAACGTTAAAATATTAAATATCTACCTTTATTCCAGAAAAATTTTAAAAATATATTAATATGTAGCTAAATTACGTTTAAAAAATCTATTATGATCATGAATAATATACAGTATTTCATTTTGATGAAATTTATTGTATTAGCCAAAAAGAAAAAAAGTCAATCTCTGTATTAGCCAAAAAAGAAAAAAAAAGTGAATCTCTGTGTTAGCCAAAAAGAAAAAAAGTGAATCTCTGTATTAGCCAAAAAGAAAAAGAAAGTGAATCTCTGTATTAGCCAAAAAGAAAAAGAAAGTGAATCTCTGTGTTAGCCAAAAAGAAAAAGAAAGTGAATCTCTGTGTTAGCCAAAAAGAAAAAAAAGTGAATCTCTGTGTTAGCCAAAAAGAAAAAAAGTCAATCGATCATGATATCTATATTTATAATATGGCCATCATAGGGTCACATTATAAATATTCGGTATTTATACTTAAGAATTTTTAATATATTTCTTTAATTAATTATAAAAATTATTTAAATGTGATAAAAATAAGAATTACCCGGCATGCTAATACTTATATATAAAATTTAATTGTTATTTTTTAATTCATAACAAAAGTACCTAATTTAATGGGTGTTTTATATTATTTTGATTATCATATAATATCATAAGGAATCGTATTATATTATATGATTCCTTATGATGAATCAAACGTAGGAAAATATTTCTGTGCGAGTTCTTTAACCGAATATATATATTCGGTTAAATTCTATAAAATCACATTTAAATAATTTTTATAATTAATTAAAGAAATATATTAAAAATTCTTAAGTATAAATACCGAATATTTATAATGTGACCCTGTAAATATTAATTTGTGTTTTTATCGCTTTTAGTCTCTATATTTTTATTTTTCCTTATCTGTATATAATATTTTAATAGGTTTCCATATATTTTCTTTTATATTTTTAATAAAATTTTATTTCACCTTTTCGTCGGTTGCGACAACATTTATTCTTAATATTGGGAACTTATTTCCAGGATAGTGTGCTTGTTTATTTTAATATTTTTACATATATATACAAAGCAAAACAATTTTATTACACTCACCTTCTCAGAAAATTGAGTATAAAGAAAATGTAGAAAGCAGATATCAGGCAATTAATGAATGGTACTGCTTTGAAGCAGTTTGACTGGAGAACTGTCTCGAGGTGTATATCTCTCTCTCTCTCTCTCTTTTCCATCGAGGCTCTTTACATATTCTCTTCCATCACTGTTCACCGAACCAAACCCGCCAGGATCTCTTCACCTCCCCTTCCTTCCAGATCACCCCTACCTTTCTTCCCTGAAAGAAGTACTCAGGGCTGGCTGCAACTTGTCACGTTCTGATTTGTATACTTCTCTCTCTCTCTCTCTCTCTCTCTCTCTCTCTCTTGACGCTTTTTGAGTGACCTCTACGGAGGGTTGCTGCCTGCATTTGGACTCTTATGACTAGGATTAAGGTCTTCGTCCTGGCTTTCGGCCTCAACATTCATATGGCAGAATGGAATTTAACAAATGGCTGCCCTTCGTACGGGATGACCAGTACATCACCTGAGCACCATTTATTCCGGAACTGAGCATATCCTATGGTCTTTAGCTCTAAGTTGAACTAAAGAAGTAGACTGCGTTTAAACACATAATTAAAGTCATCAATGTTTGGTTTGATTGACTCATTCCTCATTCGTCACATCAAGTACTTCATCTGTAACAAGCGATATTTCAATCGCTCTGTAATGAAAAATCTAACTGGAGGTTAGGGAGAAGCAAAACAAGTTCTTTACATCATACCAAATCTCCTTTTCCAACCTGTAACCCCAGAAAAGATGTCCCATTAGGAAGAGAACTTATTAAGCATCTTTTCTAGAGGGATGATCAAACCGTTGCCATTACGGAAAGGTTTGACCCTCTATCCTCCCTTAAATTTGGAGGTTATTGCCTTGACCGGGATGATTTTCCTCCTTGTCTTCAGGGCCTTGAGTAATCTGACGGCCCATGCAGGCCGTCAGGTAGAATCGTCGTACTCTCCACACGGGGTGAAAAAGACTTGAGTTCGAGTCCCATCAATGGCCCGAAGAATTTTTACGGGCCTTTTTCTCTTAGTCTTCTCACGGGAGCTTAGCATGGTTTTATCTCTAGGAAACTCGAGTTTCTCGTCCAGCAAACAGCAAATGGACCACAGAACACACGCAGTTTACAGACATATTATATATAGCTTAAGATGCGCCTAAAACCCTACAACAACCAACCAAAGATATGACTATAGCCCTGTAGAGTATGGAGGGTTTGGTTGCAGCTGTTTTTCTTTGATATTTTAAAGCCAGGCGAGGGATTTTCTCTCCCGGATGATGTCTTATGTGAAACCTTATTGGATGGTTGCTCTACGCAGCTCTACTGCAGAAACCAATAGCCCTACAGAGCAGCAGCCAGTCAACCCTAGGACTTAGGGCTTTGAAACACTTACTCACTGCCTTAATTCGTTGGCGCCCTCTGTATTTCTCAATTGGCTTCTTAATTTTACAATGCATAGCGGATAGCAACTGTGTATGGAATACACTGGGAATATGAATCCACAGGACTGCTGCGTCTCAGATTATTTAGTTTTTTCCCACACATTCCTGAATGCTTCTGGCTGGGTTTCAAGTGAGAGTCATAAATATCGTTGTAATTCTCCAACAAATTTAATGCGATACTTTAATGTGATATTTAATTGTAGTAAACTGCAATGTTTATGGTATATAATTAATGGCATGGAGGTAAGATTAATAGAAGACCATGCAATTCTCTTGCTATTGCAGATGGTTGAACATTGCCGATTCTTTGATAATTAGTGATGAACAGCTGGAAAGAGTTTCTCATTCTCTGGATCCTTAGAATTAGGCTAAGACATTCCCTCAAAAGCAAACAACTTGTACATCTTTTGTATTAGATTGCTGTGCTTGTAAACAATATTGACGCAGGAACTTTCATCCAGTTATATGAGTTTGGGACGATTAATATAATTCTCCATGACAGATAAGTTGGCACGATACATCGCAGCCTACCACTCCTTCAGTGAGGTCTGAGTTTGATTCCTGTCTGTGAGCGGAGGAACTCTCCAGGGCTTTTCAGTCGGGGCTGCATTTAGCTGATTTCTAGTGGAGGGAGCAGATTTTTCCCATTAGTTATTTTGGGTTTTTGCCCATTCAATATGCAAATTTTCCCTGAATGCACTCGCACACACTGTACAAGCAAAAAGACACGTGACTGGTATTAATATTAATACAATATTATCGTCCAGACAAAAGCAAACTTTGCTTTCCCAACGAGTTGCCCTGGATTACTCCCAAGGCCAAATAGACTTTTTTTAATTTTATAATTTTAACGCTCTAAATTCGTATAGTTAATTCAGAAAATAAAACGACTATATATCTTAGTTTTATATATTTTAAATTATTTTATTGTATATAAAATAATATAAGATAAAATATAAAATAAATATCGCACAGAGAAACACAAAACAAAACATTTTATGAAGAAATTCGAGCGCTGTACGAAATATTTTGCATCTACGTTCACACATAAAGAATTTTTTAGATATAGGGTTAGAAGAGGTCTATTTAATATGGACTGGGTGGGAGTTACATGATTCTATAATAACTGAAAGGAAGCTGGAAGAGAAACTGCTGTAGCTAATTTCTCTTCCAGCTTCCTTTGAGAAAAAAACACTTAGAGCTTATGGAACCGTTGGCCATAATAATGAAAACATTCTTAGATTTAGGAGTAGTCCCTATGGGTTCGAAGGGTGTAGTGGGTAACTGCAGACCGAAGTTTAACCTCTGTTCCAGGGAAAATAATGGAATCAGTAGTTTGGGTAGTAATCAAAGATCATCTTGATAGGATCTGGAGCCATAAGGCAATTTTTGGTTAGTGGAATTGGTTTTCCTTAGAAATATAGAGAACTTAACAATGACGAACTTCCTGTTCATCCAGAAACCTGGTCATTAGAAGAGGAAAACCACAGATGACCCAATGGAAACAGTCCATATGAGCACTAAATCAGATGCGGATGCCAAGATCCAAACAAGCTTCATCTCAATAACTCGAAATGAATTAAATGGGTGTGTGAGTGATCTGAATCCATCCAATCTGTCTATGGCATTGCAGAGCTTTTGATTTATAGGCTAAAGGAATGGAATTTACCACAAAAAGATAAAAATACATCTGCATTTCGCAAACAATCAAAAGAGCTTTCTTCATATTTTTCTATGGAAGATTCACCTTGCTATTGTATGGCGTTGATGGACTGCTTAATGCCATTGGAAAAGAACAAAAACCAAAAGAATGCAGGCATCGACTATTCGAATTTCAGTCTAAGGGATGCGTGTTTCTTCACAAGGGAAACACATTCTTCTATACCAATCAGTCATACTGTTCACGGGAAAGAATCCTATGAGAACATGGAACTTCTCTTAAGAAAAGTATGTCCATAAATTGCGTATGTTCTCTGCTGGGTTTACTGGAAGAAAAACCCGCGTTTCCGGTGGAATAACAATTAATAAAAACTCTTTCATCGCATTTTTAAATTCCGAGGAAAAGCAATGTTCTAATGAAAATTATTATCATTTTATTTTGACACCAATTGGAATCACCAAAGGCCGCTACTACCAAACTTTCTTTTGCAATATGTGTTTAAAAATACATTTCCACCATTCTAATTTAGATTTTTAGCAGTTAACCTTGGACGAATTAATGATGCACACGATGTACGTTTTCATAAAGATATTGGTACCATGGAGAAATGTTATTAAGGGAGGTGGAAGTCCAGTAGGCTAACAAACTATTGAGAGACATTAAATATATTGCTGTATTTTTATGAAGATTATTGTAATACTTCTGCAATATGACTCTGCAATATGACTTCAAATTTGAATTCAATCACAAACTTCAATCAGACTTCAAATTCGGATTCATTAAAATCCAGGAGATGCACCATATTTCTGGAGAGATAAAATTAAAAGCTTTTCTGAATAAGCCTGCTTTAAAAATGGGAATTTGGAACTCGTAGGTGAAATGGATGCTTCCATAGACTCATAGTTGACTCACGATGCTGTCTCGAAGTATAAATTCTCAGTTAAAAATTAATCTGTTTGTGTCATCATAAACTCAATTCGCTGTTAAGACCTTTGTGTTTGTAAATACAAAACTTTGAGAGAAACATCGTGGACAAACAAATTTAAGAACTGTTTTAGTAAAGTATAATGCTGTAGACTGATTATAAAGTTAATTTTATAATACCATAGTATCATAAATAAATTGTCATATTAATGTTCGGTATCGAAAATCACTTTCTGGATGTTTTTTAGAATTAGAATTGTATCTTTGGCAACTCTTTGAATTTTTATGTAGGTTGATTGAAAAGTTCGTTTATTTTCTTTTGTTTGGTTGGTTAGATATTTTGGTTCGAAGTCAACTACGAAATAAATAAAATCTGGTGCTAAAAAGTCTAAAATAATAATGTACATAAATGAATATTTGTGTGCATTATATGCGTTATTAATAAGTGATAAAAAACAGGTCAACACCGTTGTATTTAAAATTCGAAATGCTTTAGCCTTTGAAAAAATATTAAATGAGTATTTCCCTAAGGCTAACTCCACTGTTGACTACTTGGTACTCAGGTTATTTGATGAGGAGGCCCCTTTTGTGGGCCCTCTTTACTACAACCTGTTCTTTCAGAAATAGAAAAAAAAAAGTGTTCGAAGTCTCCAGATCTCGAGTCTTATTTTAACAGTAGCCAGGAGGTTAGAGTCCAAGCACGTGGCTGCAGTTCCGAGAGAGCTAATGGCAGTCATTAATGCCTCAGGCGTTGTGCCGTACGGTTTCCCGTCAGGGTGTGAATCAAGATAGATGGAGCCAGTTCGTCACTGGAGATGAACAAAGGGAAGAGCTCTCAGCATCTCTATGTGGTGGTCTGAAGCGTTCCGATGGGCGTTGGTCACCGTCGCTTCACCGCCACCCAGCCTGTTATTACCTGAACTCCGTTCATCAGTGCTGGCACATCGCTGGGCGATAAGACCGAATCACTTCCTATGACGTGCTGCGGCGAACTGGGCGCAGCAGTGCTCATGTGACCCAAAGTGTAGTATCACCTGGTCATCCATCATTGTGTGTTTGCCCTTCCCCGGCTTTGGGGAATATAAACATTACAAAACCAAGCCATACTTACGTGGATGCCTTGAAATATTGCATTGTACGCGGCTGTTGAGGTCGACTGATGAGGAAGCTAACCGAACATGGCTGGCCACAAAGCTCTGCTGTGCTATTTTGAGTTCACGTGATCACCACACAAACTCACAAACTCATTTAATATTTCAAAGGAGCATGCGGCGTGTCTTGATCAGATAAATCACACACACACACAAACACACACCGATAGACAGACAGATTATTGGTTTCAGCGAAAGAGTTATATATTTGGGGTGTTTCGAAACACCATGAATATATAAGTTGATTACACACCCTGATTACAACGCAAAACAAATTTAGGAACATATTCTACAATTAAACATAAGAAAAAAAAAGTTCCCTTAAATGTATGTCTCAAAAGTTTTTATTTCCGAGATATTAAGCATTAATTAAATTACAAAACTGTAAAATAGCAAAACACTTTTATGTTCGGATTTATGTCATAAAAGTTTGACTGTGTTTGACTTTAAATAGTACCAGCACTGACATGAATCATATTGAGTACCCAGTGTGGCAAAGCCGTGTTCAGCTGTCTATTTACTGAGTTTCAGGTTTCACGACGATTATAGTCTCTTGGATTATAGTAGGGCATTTGCTAAATTGATATTATTGGAGACGTTACAAAGCTGTTTAGTTTCCCCAAGTTAATTGATATGATTTTAATTTACGGTAGGGTTCATGGTTCATGAGAATTCTGTAGCTGCTGTTAGCAGATGCGCCAAAACATTCCAACTCGAAGAGTACCGAAAGGGGTACGCTGAACTGAATATGTTAAAAAGCAAATACTTCGTGCTATAGACGTGTTTCCTATCACAGGTACCGAATGGTGGTCAGGATGTGCAAATGTTTCATCTGCAGGCGTATGGAGAACATTCTACGAAGAGCAATTGTATCTCACATTACGCCTGTAGAGGAATTTTTTACCACAAAATATGAATAAACGAAGCAACTTTTGTCATAGGCTCATTTTGCGATGTACACGTGATCCTCAATTTCTCAGCCATATCCTTGTTAGAGGTGAAGCAAGTTTTACAAGAAATGGAACTCTCAGCTTTCGATATACCCGTACTCATAGCTGAAGAAACCCATGAACCATTGTTAGTATTCATTATCAACATCAATTTTCCTTTAATGTTTAGTGTGGTGCTCATGGGCACAATTTTGTTGGTCTTTACTTTCTAGCAGTAAAGCTTTCGGGAATGGCATGCCTACGTTTCCTGAGAAACAGTTGGTCAGGGAGTATGTTTTCATAGGATGTGGTTTATTCATGACTGTGCACGAGCCTACTTTTCCTGTGATACGACATTTTAAACAAGGAGTACAATAACCGATGGATTGGTCGGAAAGGCCCTGTACAGAAGTTACCACGATGATCCCACCTCTCACCCTTAGATTACATCGTGTAGGGTCGCATAAAATCCATAATTTGTTCTACGCGTATTACTATACAAACCGAAATTGCATTTTGAAAATTCGTGAAATCATTAAGAATAAAAAACTGTCATATTAGGACCACCTGAGAATTATCTCATCCACCAATGTGTATTGTCTGTAAATAGCGTATGTTCTCTGGTCGGTTTGCTGGACTGAAAACAATTTCCAGAGAGAGGGGGGGGAATCTTACTACCTTCGCTTGAGACCGACTAATTAAGTCGCGGAGTGAAAAAAGCCCATAGAAGTTCCCGTCATTGATGGGACTCGAACCCGGGCCTTTTCCATGCGATGTGGGTAGGGCGGTGGTTATAATCACTGGGCTACCCACAAAGATACCATTAACAAGAGTTCTGAAACGACAAGACATGCCGGGGAATTGTGGAGTGTTTGCTCTGAATGCTGAATTGGAAAAATGGCGGTGAATTTGAACAGATGTTTTCTTTTTGAGGTTTCTTTCAGTTTCTTTTCATATTTCATAATTTGTGATTAAAGTTTAATATATTGGAAATGAAGACTTTTGGGACAAAATATAAGAAGATTTTTCCATATTTTTAGTTGTAGAACACAAATGTGCTCCTACATTATGCATGTTTAGTGCGCCTTATTATGTTATTTATTAAGTAATTCAAATTTCTCCATTAGAAAGTTAAGCGATACTTTAATCATTCAAAAACAAAATGAAAGAACTTGTGATCATTGTGTGATAATAAATGAGAATGTCTATCTTCAATTGGGATATACTCACACGGTTTCATTGGCCTCAATTTTTGATTGTGAACTATAATCGCACCTGTGGCTACTGTAAATTAGGTGATATTTGCAGTATCCGTGTTTCAAAAATCTCCACGCTACCTCTTTCCCTCCAATTAGCCTGAATACTGTGATTCGAAGTAGCCCGCACAGAAACTGAAAAAGAATCATATTAAACTTAAAATTCTTATTGTGTTATAACAGATTCAATGGGGAGGGATACCGAATGCAATTTTTCATTATTTAATGAATGATAATAACAATCTCATCACGAACTTCTTCATATAAACAGGAAAATGATATAACAGACATTCGGCTGATGGAGATAAATTCATTGTCTATGTACAGTAATCAAACTTCAACCTCCATTTGTCAAATAGGGAGAACTTTCATTTTCAAGCCACAGTTTTATTGTCTCGCATAGTAATTACAGAATGAATTTTGTATAATTAAAGATCCCACCACGTGAAAAAGAGTTTTTAAATAATATTCATCCCATTACAAGAAAAGTATATCACTTCTTCAAATTCCAAATACGTATCAAGGAAATAGCGTAATTGGAGAGTAATATAATTTAAATATGCGATCATAAAGTAATTTCATAACAAACTCCTATTCAAATTACACAGAAGATATTCACTTAATTTAGGAGACCTAAAAGACGCCATGTTTTCACTCAATAATAAACAAAATGGTAGCGCCTCTAGTGGCAATAAGTAGCAACAAGCAATTTAATTATATCCATTCTCAGTCCTGAATACAGAAAAGAAATTACATGGAATCAAAAAACAAAAGAGAAAAAAGTTAATAAAACGAAAGAAAGATAAGGCAGCGTTATGATCAAAGTTCGGGATTAAAATATTCAAAAGTTTCAGCTTTATAAACATGATTACTGTAATATATTTCGTATATAATTTCTATTTAAGAACACAATATTTAATTTACTTAATTTACAATACTTAATCAGTTTATATATATCCAGATCTAGGTGATTTGCAAACCTTGAGAAAGGTTTGCCTTGTGATATCCAAATTTGCCTGTTCAATGTGAAATATTTTCTTTTATCGAGCAGTTACGGTTGGGACGTGAAGCATGAATTTTTTCAAGCAACCGTGAAGTAGAGATAATTCCAGTGGAAAATCTGTGGAATGATTTCAGATCGAGAATATTTCTCCTCTTTTTCAAGGGCATGAGTTACAGATGAAGCAGTCTTTGTCGAAAAATATAATTTAGCTTGTAGTAAGGTTTTTTTTATGAGCATCAGCGAATAGGGCCATATTTCTCCGTGTATGCTACTGTAAATTGCGTGTGTTCTGTGGTTGATTTTCTGTTTTCTGGACACCCGAGAACCAAAATTTCAGGGAGAAAAAATCATACTATCCTCTCCTGAACCGACTAACTAAGCCACGTTATGAAAAAGGCCCATAAAAATTCTTCACGTCATTGACAGGACTCGAAATCTGGTCTTTTCCACCCGGTACCATGGAGAAGACGGCGATTCTGCCAACTGTGCTACCCACAAGGTCATAATTTATGCCTACACACACCTGAAAATAAACATTATACTGAGGAGGGTGTGCATGTTAATTGAGCGCACACGTGTGAAATTCGGAACACTCACAGTGAACTGATGTTTATGGAGTTGGGTTCCCCCATTTCTCTCTCTCACTAGGTCAGGATATATTGAATATCAGAATTTCGACAGAATTCTATTGCTTTCGGGTACACTGGTATATTCATGACATCAGTTGAAAGTTGATCTTCTATGACACGTATTTGAAACGTGGAAGAGAATTTCTGTGCTGTTATCTCCCCACGTCATTGTAACCAGGGCTAAATATCGATCATCTGCTGGATTTCACATCTTGGGGAAAATTCAGGAACCTCCATTCCATCTGTGATTGGCCACTCTCATTCTGTTGTCCTTTCCCCTCATAAAATCACTCAAACTGTTCTCTGTGCCAATGAACTTATGAAATATTATCTAGATGGTATCTGTGCAGAATCTAAAATACGTACAGCCACACTGTTTTGCTTAAAACCATCCAAATTTGAACATCAAATTTGGATGGTTTGATTGGCATATATTTTTATTTACATTTGAATGAGATACGTGATGTATGTATACAAGGTCGTCCTGGAGTATAAACGAATAAACGAAAAATTTATTTGTATTTATTTATAGATATGAAGACTGCTCTTGAGAATCAATATGTACACCGAAATGTAGGTCGAGTCATTCCATTGGCAGTACGTGTAAGAATTTTTTTAACTGTCTCAAAATGGACGTCTACTTAACATACTGTAAGAAGGTTGGTGTGTACAAAGAAACAGCGCCTTCATCTTTAATAAAATCTTCATCTTTCTAATTATGAATTCATCAAAAAAAGACTACCAAAATTCATCTTTCTAATTCAATTATGAATTTATCAAAAAAAGACTTTACACCAAAATTCATAACTTTCTATTTATAATTATGAATAAAAATATTTTATCAAAATTCATAACTTTATAATTTATAACGATCGTATATACCCGATGAATTCAAATCCCAGAAAAGTTTTTTATAGATTGTCATCGGGATAGTAACCTTAATCATATCGGGATAAAATTAGTGCGAAGTGAAAATATTAAAAAATACATTTAATTAAAATATATCACTATTATAATTAATAGTTTAATTGACGTATTTTATCTTTTACAACATTCTATTATAATATACTGAGCTATAGAATATAAAAATGAAATATAAATCAATTCATCATACCATTATCCCATCAAAGTTTAAATATCATATTTTGGAATTTTCTTTAAAACGATTCAACAAGACTTAATATTTTCTTTAAAATGATTCAACCAGACTGAAATATTTTTACTTATAATAAAATATTATGAGAAATTTAGATATATGAAGAATAAAATATAGCATTCTAAATATATATTTTTCAAATACACCATGAAATATTACATTAAATGTTTGTATATAACAATGCGAAAGTTGTTTAAAAATTAGTGTGATTTACGCAAAATTGCAAAATTAATTCCGGGGCCGTATAATACAGTGTGTCACATAACAAAGAAAATAGAAGAAACAACCTTTGGCTTCTCGGTGGGGACGGCGTTTCCTTCCCCACCTCGAGTTTCCGTCTCTACCACGAGGAGGTAGGTCGCCCCATGAAGGAACCCTATCTGACATCCCGTCAGAAAAATAATAGCAAAGATAACTTGAACAATTTTAACTTTAATAAGGAGAACCAACTCCATTGACATAATTGGTTTAGTGGTACTATCACCCATCACAACATAATATCAAGACTTTCTCGATAATTTAACTTTTCTTGACAATAGCACAAAGGGCAAAGCATGCACACGAGTGGGCCAACCGGCACACGACACAGACTTCTATAACAACAGAAGCAGACAACAACTCACAAAGGGGGATCGAAGGGTGACACGAGTAATTACAGACCAGTTAGTTTAACTTCTGTTCCGGGTAAAATAATGGAGTCACTGGTTAAAGATGCATTGCAGGATCATCTAGACAAGACTGCAGCAATAATTAAGACACAGCATGGGTTTGTTAAGGGAAAGTCTTGTCTGACAAATTTGATTGGTTATTATGATGTGGTTACAAAGGAACTGGATGTAAAAAATAATTTTGATATCATATATTTTGATTTCAGGAAAGCTTTTGACACTGTTGCACATGGAAGACTATTTTACAAAGAGGAGCAGAATGGTATTAAGGGTAAGTTGCTACAATGGATAAAAGGATGGTTGAGTGGGAGAAGACAGAGGGTGGTAATCAATGGGTGCTGCTCTTCGTGGACTAATGTTATTAGTGGAGTCCCACAGGGTTCGCTGTTGTTTTGTATATTTATCAATGATATTGATGAAGGTATATCAGGCTTAGTGTCGAAGTTTGCAGATGATACAAAGGTTGGTAGGGTTGTTAATGACAGTAATGGCAGTGTGCTACTGCAACAGGATCTAAATAATTTGGGCAGATGGGCTAAGAAGTGGCAACTGAAGTTTAACCTTGTCAAATGCAAAGTACTGCATATGGGTAACCCCAGAGAAACGTACCAACTGTGTGGTACTACACTTAAGGTGGTAGAAAATGAAAAAGACCTGGGAGTAATTGTGCAGTCAGATATGAAGTTTTCTGAGCAATGCAGACAGGCTGCCAGGGCAGGTCATGGGGTTTTGTCAATGATATATAGGAATTTTGCTAGCAGGGAAAAGGAGGTGATTGTCCCTCTGTATAAGGCAATGATCAGGCCACGCCTTGAGTACTGCGTACAGGTCTGGAGGCCTCATTTTAGGAAGGATGTAGGTTTGCTTGAGCGTGTACAGAGCAGGGCAACAAGATTGGTGAGGGGAATGAAGGGATCCTCTTACCAAGAGAGGCTTAAGTTCTGCAAATTGCAGTGACTGGAGACTAGGCACCTGCGCGGTGATCTGATTGAGGTGTATAAGGCCTTGAATTGGTTGAGCACGCTGAATTCTGATGGGATCCTTCCACTTGTTGTTCAGATTACGAACCTAAGGGGGCATAAATTCAAATTAAGAAAAGACAGATGTAGAATTGATGTGCGGAAATTTGCCTTTAGTCAGCGGGTGGTTAATTGCTGGAACAAACTTCCATCTGTCGTTGTGGAAGTTGATAGGTTGGATAAATTTAAGGAGGAACTGAACAGGCATTTGGAGGGAATGGTGTGATTTTTTTTTTTTTTTTTTTTTTTTTGGGCTGATGCTGCATAAGCTCATACACTTGCTTTCTTGCATCACATACCACTACTACTACTACTACTACTACTACTAACTCTGCAGCCATTCGCGGACGAGGCCATCATTCCAAAATGTGATTTGAATCATTCCAATCTCTGGAATATGGAATTGGAAAGGTATATGATAAAAAATGAGTCGAATAAAATGAATTATAGTAAAAAAAGGGTAAACTGGAGCCATTATCAATCGGCTGCAGGATGGAAACCGCTTCAACCATTCATGTTGAAGGAAACGGATAATCTGCCATGCTGGTTCAGTGCAGGTTGACTATTCTGCACTCGACCATATTTAGCAGTCAGAGGCTTGTTATTTGTTTGTTAGTTATTTGGTTTTTAGGAGCATGAGCAACTAAGGCCATATTGCTCCGGGATATGCGGTGGTCATTCCCTGACCTTTCCGCATCCTCCGTATTTGGTGGTGACGGGCTCGAGCCCCGGTCTAATCAAGAAGAGTGTGCTACACACTACTGCTCCTTCCCACCTGGCTACGGAGGCGGCAGCAGTCAGAGGCTTGAACTCCGGTATACTCTAAGAGTGTGTGCTCTTTCAAAGATGAGACACTGCTGTGACAGTCTGTTTCTGGACTTGTTAGTCCCTCCTCAGACAGCAAGAGGTTTCGAGATACCAGTTGCTATTTAAAAGTGCGATGTCAAGGCAACTCGTGATAAAGATGAAGTTTTTTCTGCTGTGATTATTTAGGCCATTGTGAAGCTATACGTGCAATAGCTTAGGTATCAAAATAAAAATATGTAAATTAAACTTATTTTATTAGTAATGAATACAATTCACTGTGTGCCTTACATTACGATCCTTTTTCGGAATTTTCGTTGGAGGCTTAACTTAAGAGAAGTTAACATTCCCTGCATAATTTACAATAGAGCCAAAGTACGAGTGAGCAAGCATGTTTTTTTTTGGGTATGTTTATTAATTAATTACGTAATTTTAGTATCTTCCTTTCTTAGATTAAAGTTTTTGTTAATTGCAAATACTTTTTTATTTTATCATTCCTTATAACCACGGTTTTGAGCAATCGGAGATGGCGTCCCGTTTAATTCGAATTATCGAGACTCTTCTGTAATAATATTTACTTATTTATTTAAAATAATTTGTGCACAGTTTATCTTCCATTGATTGTGAACTATAATCAATTTTTTTTTATTTATTTTTTTTAAATACAGTTTCCCGTTGTGTCCAACTAATGGATTGATTAGGGCTTTGGATGGTCCATTTCCTTTCAAGACAACGACCCCGCCTCTACTTAGTCGAAGCTTCGATTTGGACTCCAGTCTAAGAAAAACAGAAAACCACAGCTCTCCTCCTGTACTGGGGGACCAAAGGACTTTACAAACTTACAACACAACAGAATTCCCCTCATCTCAAACACTGTTGAATCTCGTTCGAACTGCTAGTGCCCAAAGTGCTTCTCAGCTGGAAAACTATTTGAGGGGAGCCACCAAACGCTCCGGTGAAGGAGAGAATTACACCGATCCATTGGACTTATCGCTCAGTGCAAATAAACGGTTAAGGACAGAGAGCCCCTCGTCTTCAATTAACCCTAAAGTACAATCTCCTGGGATTCTGGACTTGAGGGAAGCCTTGGGGTCTGTGAAAGTGGAAGGAGAATCAAGGACTAGTCCGGACATCAGTTTGAATCCAAAAGTAACATCCAAGAGGGCTTGGCTGGGATTTACAGACGTACACAGTTGTAAAAGTGATCTCTCTAAAGTTTCCCCAAAACCAAGAGGGGGATGTGTGTCTTTGTGCCTTGATCACTCTTGTTCTGCTAAATCAGAAGCCGGTGACATTGCCCAATGGACTGTTGACAACGTTGTCAGATTTGTTACGTCTATTGACAGTTGTGCCGAATATGCTGAGGTAAGTTACTTGCATGTTGATCAATGACCATATTTTTAACTTGCTTTAAGTTGTATTTTTGGGGATCATAAATTAGCATAATTCATAATTATACACAATAACGATTAATTTGTTATATAATATTTATTGTATAACATGTGGTGCCTTCGTGGGCAGCACAGTGATTTTAAAAATAAATGCTTATTATATAAAATTATTATATAATAGTAATAATACTGCTTTACTTCACTTGCCAGTGAACAGACACATACATTTTAAGGCTACTTAACGCTTTCCTTCTGTAAAAGGTAATAATGGCTTCTTTTTTTTGTGTTCATAATCACCGAAATCTCTATTGAAAAAAGCATCTAAATGCTTTTGAAAAACCTGAAGGCAGTAAACAAAAGGTAAATATAATTCCTTTATTTTCTTGATTAACTGTTTCCATATTTTTGGAAACAATTTTCATAATTTCTCAGGCTTATATAGTCACAGATAAACTCTCTTACTTCCTACAGATTGGCTATTTTCGGCTTACTGAGACAGGCACTCACAGGATCACAAGGAATTAGGTTATTTTAAGTTATTATTACTTGTTTGGATTAGTAGTATTAGTATATTTATATATAATTTCAGATAATCTTTTATAAAAGATATTTTAGAAAGTTTATTAGGCATTTCCTTATCTCATAACATAGAAATATCAAAAAATACGTATACACCTGATTTTTAAATCCTGTTATCAGCACCAGTTTATACGCATGCTCAGTAATCAATTTGGCAAATTTAGTATCAATTCTATGAAACTATTGATTGGTATAGTAAAGCACTAGATGTTTTTCTTTCTTTTTTTTGTGAGGGGAGGGGGACTTGTACGTTCCACATTGGTAGCTTTTACAACTATTAACAGTAACATTATAGAATTTTCTTGGGGATTTATTTCCCTCAGCTCTCCTGTGGTGCCTATTCCTTGATGTAACCATTCTTCCATACTTCAATACACACCACTTCATTTCTCTCCTAATTGACATCGCGGATTCTTTTCCCATGGTTATCTTAAACAAGTCGTGGGAAACTAACTCATTAGTTTGGTGATAAGTCAAGGCTATGTGACCTTTTCGCAATTTAATTTGAAAACAATCAGGTAAAATTAAATTTTCTTTATTTAGATAATTAAGATTTTTAATTTTGATTTTTAATTTAATGCTTTAAATCTCAGTTTTGATTTTTGAATTGGCTTCTTACATTTCTTACACTAAAATGCTTTTTGACTGTTCACTATTTCTTCAAGAAAGAGTCAAAAATTAAACTGTCAATGTTTCCAGAAATCCATACAAACTATTAAAAACAAATAAACAAAATATTAAAATCAAGAATTAGAAAAAGGGTTAATGCATGACTGTAAAACAGTCAAGTTGGTAGGCATACAGATACGGTACTTTCTTTCACGAAGCAACAGCAGTAACTGGACACTCAACGCGAATTCAACGTGAGTGGGACTTCAAGAAGGAATCAGGATAATACGTAATTACTTCCCTTCCATTTGCACGTGCGTAAACTGCCATAAGGCAAAAAAGCGATAACAAAAATCGAAGAAGCGCTGATTACAAAAAAAAAAAAAAAAAAAAAAACGACTCGGCTTTCTCTGAGAGCGACACTAGAAGATTCAAAGGCAACAGTCCCTTCCAGCGAGTCAAGCTTTCACCACTCCTGAATTACACATTAGGAGGGTATTTTCACATGATTTTAGGAGTGGCATTGAGATATCAATAAAATAAATTATTATTATTTTTTAAATTCTGTTTATAATCGATTTAAAATTGGTTAGTTCAGGAATATATTTGTGGTACCATGTGCATTGAAACTCGCGACTAACTCTGTACTTAAGCCCTCGGCTATGGCCGCTTCGACAAGAAACTGAATATAGCAAAAATTATAAGCGTTACATTAACTATATTTTATGACTGAGATACAAAATTTAGCAATATTTGTTCGCTAACACCCTCTAGTTCAATAGACACTACCAGCGAAATACGAACAAATCAGTAAATACTGTACCTCAAGAATTATTGCCCTTCTGTAGGCAAAAATCTTGAGTTCCTGGTTATTATTTTAGCAATAAGCAGAGAAAAATTGTGATGGAAATCACAGCAAGTTTATTTTAGCTTTGAAGACGCAGTAAGCTTTTAAATAGCAGAAAAATAAAATATTTATTCATATTAAGTTCTGGTCGCTGACCATCCTAATAAGAAGTGACCCTATATTCGGTCATTATTGATCTAATGTGATCAATAATGATCTTGGATGCTGGAGCTTTGAAATTTCAACATTTCCGGTTGCAGATGGTACATGAAAGGCCTCCGGAGCCGAGTGGTCAGAAGTGGGAGTGCAGTAGCACGTGCTCTTTAGGTAGACCAGGATTCAAACCCCTGATTGCTAAATACGGTCGATCTTCTAATCCTCACTGGACCAGCGTGGCAGATTATGGTCCATTTCCCCAACGTGAATTGTTAGATACATGATGTATCTAACCTGTTTAGTGCCAAGATGAAGATATTGGCTTTAATGTTATAGCACCAACTGTGCTACCTCGTGGGTAGCACAGTTGGTTTTCACCGTCCTCCCCAAATCTGGTGAAAAGACCTAAGTTCGAATACCGTCGATGACGTGAGGAGTTTTTAGGGGCCTTTTTCACAACGTGCCCGAGTCAGTTTCTAGGCGAAGATAGCTTGGTTTTTTTCTCCCGGAAACTTGGCTTTTTCGTCCAGCAAACAAAAAACCAACCAAAGAACATACGGAATTCACAGGCAGTATATAAGGCGCAATATGGCCTTAGTCACTGATGCGCCTAAAATCCTACAACAAACAAACAAACAAACAAGGATATCGGCAGACTTTCAAACGATGTTGCCAATGTTGATGGAAAACAAAAGCAAATTCGATCTCAATAACCAACTTAGAAATGAGGACTTTTTCTTCCCATGAGTTCATTACTTCTACTGGAGATCAAATGCTACTCAGCACCCATCTTGCAGACATAAGTTTCTTTAATAGTTTAAACAAGCTGTTCTTTACCTTTTTTTTTTTTTTTGGAATTGAGCCTTCTTTTAAGCACCTTTTCGATTTCTTTAAGATAGCCAACTTCTTTAGGTCACTAAGTTTAATATTTTTTATGCTTTTTATAGCCATACGGCGTGGAAAAACAATGAGCTAGCCTCAACGGAAAAAAAAAATACAACAAATAAATAAAATAAAAATTTAGCAGTGGTTAACCCGAACATGACAAGGAAGGATACCTGTTGACCTATGCGCATTAATAATATGCACATATCCAGTAAACAGGGCAGTATCAATGTCTTTGCTGGCTCGTGACTAGCCCTCTGACAGAGCATTACCATGACCTGAGCCTCAATTTTTCTACCTTTCCTTATGTAGATGATCCGTGAAAATAGCTCTAATTGCTATTCTACACTTAAAGAATAATAAAATATTCTTTTTACCCACTTCGATATTTACTTTACTCGATTAAAACCCCGAGGCTGGCATCCAGTTCCTCCACTGTCATAAACTATGATGGAGTATAGGCTACTACGATTATTATTAAAAATTGGCTAAAGCTGTAGGAGACATTAAAATGATCGCGGATGAGGAAATATATCTATCATAGCCTCCTGGTATATCATAATAAATTCTAGGAGCTGGATTACTCTGAACCTCTTTGGGGCTCGCAAATGACTTAGAGATTTCAGTAACCTCGCTGATTACTGAAATCGTCTCTGAGGGACAGCAGCTGTTTCTGAAACGACACTAATGTCTCAACCCCCCCCCCCTAAAAACACAATACGTTAAGTCATTCTGGCAATACAGAAATCGTATCTGTATCCAGGAAATGGGAAGGAAAGGTGTTATCAGGTGCTTTCTGTCTCAAACAGGGAGGTACTTCCTCTTGGTGTTAATCTAGAAGGGATGTTTAAAAACAGTGGTCTCTCTCTCTCTCTCTCTCTTTGAATATCTGAGCACCTGACCTGCTTTAGCCTCGGGGCAGAGTAGCCCGTTGTCTTGTGATCTGTGTCTCGCTCCACCAGTAGCTTGAAATAGGCTCTGCAAAGCAACATTCCTCTACACACACTCTGACGCTTCCGTATTTAGTTGGGCGTTGACCGTAGCAACATCCGGCACAGAGGGGGGCACTGTTCTAGTTTACCGCAGTTTGAAGAGCCGAACTGTTACATAAAGTTGACGTACAGAGTCCGACTTGCCTTGTTCCAGTGGGTAAAAGCCAACGTTTAAATTGTAATAATCTAGTTTCTTTCTGCATCAACTAAACACTGATTGCTGCACGTGAATGAAGGGTATAACCTACAGCTTTGTGCACGTGTTTCTAGAAGGGATAACTCGGAAACATTTTTCTTTCTTTCGAAGGTAGATAAAGAAACTTCTAATAGGATGTTTCCACTACTTTAAACTTTCGAGAGATCTTAATACAGTCCTTTGGTTGAGGACATAAACAGTTCTTTAAGGTCTAACATCTTTTACGGTATTATTAAAGAGCATTATTATTTTTACGGTATTATTTGAACATTAAATTGAAAAATTATGTATAAAATGATTTAAATATTAATATAATTTATACAATATATAAATAGTCATTAATATTTTAATAATAAATGAATTTTTTGGATATTTTAGATTTTTTCTTTATATTTAAAATAATTTAATAAATAAGTAGGAGAATTTTTATTATTTTTTATTATTTTTCGTTAATTTTTATATTTTTTTTATTTGTTACAAATATTCAACCAGAAGATGCGATGCTGCTGCCATCTACTCTTTTCAACCGAATAATTTATCTTATAAATCAAATTTTATCGAATAAAAATCAGATTTTATTTTCATTCATTTTCAGTTTAAGGTGAAATCAATAATTGCTGTAATTATGCAAATGAATGTGCAAAATTAGGATAAAAGTTGAAACACCATTTCAAATATTCAAGAGATGTTGAAAAAGAGGATGATGGGTTTGTTGATTTTTGATTTCATGTAACAAAACAAATAAAGCTTAATTCAAAAATTATCAGTTCAAATTATTACAAAATTTCTACTGTTAGTTTTACTACTATCCACTTTAAGATATTATCAGAAAAAAACAAAGGAAAGTAGATTTAGAAAACTAAGTAATATAAGTTAAATTTTCTATGTACAATAATAAATAAAATCCATAAAATAAACTCCAGAGAAAAAGTCAAAATTACGGCGAGAGTCTGTTTCTGATAAATTCACACAAAAAAATTAAAAATTATATGCATTAAAGTTTTAAATTGTTCTGTGAAAGTGGTTTGGCTCTTCTTCATTGGCATTTGAAATCTGAAATTGCGTTGGCATGCAATTTCGAATTTTAAAGGCAGTAGACGTGTTTCATGGATGGATTGAAACAAGACTATAAATTGCACGAAGCTATTTTACTTTGTCTGAAAAACTAAATTTGCTTCTTTTTACTTTAATATGTTGTTGGTGTTATGCGCATTGAAATCCACCACGGGCATTGTGGAAAAGAGCCCTAAGCCCATACCTTTCTCTTCCATTCTTTTCTGTAACGTGTCAGTTGTCCAGCTCCCACCTCCCTCATCCCCTACAAGATGTCCCTATCTAGGGAAACCCGTCTGTTCTCCTCTGTTGACGCCCTCCTCCGGCTACTGTCCCATTTTATAAATAAATTGTGCTAATCTCAATGAAATCAAAATCCGAAAATTGCAAAAAAACAAGGAAATACAATTCAGTTTTCAAACGGCTGTTTCAAATGATTTCTCATCAACTGAAGTGGTTGATGAGCCATCTAGATAGAATATCTCACAAAAAAAAAAAAAAAAAAAAAAAGACCAGAAGCTCTGAGGGGCATTAGGGGCATCTTTTGTTAGCATATTATATAGTCATGTTGTTTGTTTAGGGCATATGAGCCAACCCCTTTTATGTTCAAAATCAGACCACATGCCTTCCTCTATAGGGCAAGGATGAGTATTGGGTTGAGAATTGTATGTTTATTTTGTCTGTACTGTAATTCGCGCTGGGTTTTAACCATCTTTTGATTAAGATTCTAACTTTAAAAAATTTCAATCTATTCGAAATATTAAAGTCTAATTTTTAACTATATTGTCCAGATTGGAAGACTCGTAATCGGCGTTGAGGACATTACTCGGCTAATGTTATTACCAAAAGCAAGTGAATGAACCAGCCATTTTTAGTACAGTGCATTTTTGTATATTTTTTAATGCCTGGTACAATAACATTGTAACGCTTGACTTAACTTAACATAACCTAAATATATGCTTATTTTCCTCTTTATAATGCCCTTACCTGCTTTTTTTTTCTCTTTCTTTTTTATAAAACCTTAAAATAAGGAGTCGATGACTTGAGCATTAATTCCATGTGAGCGTCTGTAGAATGCTTAGAACCGAGTTATTGTAATGATAACAGCCTTAGTTCTCTATGATGATAGGGACATCTCAAAATACATTCCCCTCTAAAAGTTTGTAATCACTTTTCATTTATTATTATTATTAAATCAGTTTATTGAACCAATAAATATGGTCTGCATCCCTTGGACTGCATTTCAGAAAGGAGGGTGATAGCTAATACAATTAATTATTTACATTATACATAAACAAACAAATTTACATTATATATAAAACATAAATCGATGTTTACAAACAGCAGTTTTCACTAGGTAAATTTACGTAATTAATTGCCATAAATAAGAAATATTTACAAATTTAAGTAGCAGATTTAACCAATACAAATTTCGATACAACTTTAACATCAGGAGTCAGGGGCGAACCTGGACACATTCTTGGTTTCTCGGGCTTTTTCAGTGGGTAGTTGATGTCATCCACATGAAGGAAGAAGAAGAAGTTTTCTTAATTTTTCAAAGTTTTTATTAAAATAGAACCAACTTGTTTGCCAATTTTTATTAAAATATTTTCTATTATGTATAAAAATCAAAAAAACTTAAAATAATATTTAAGAAATTTCTAGAATATTCGAGAATGATCCAGAAATGTGTAGAAGATTCCTTAATGTGGTAGAAAGTAGTAGATGATTCTAGAATATTTTATAAAGTGGGAGTATTGAAAGATTGTAGGGATTCTAGAGTATTTTGTAGTAATACAAATTAGGAGTAAGAGCTGTAACATATAAATTCGAACATGCGTCTTTTAGAAAGAGTGTTTGGTGTTAGTTTTGTGTGTTTCGTGATAAACATTGCAAGAAACAATGAAATAATAAGCTTCTTTGTTGAAAAAAACAACAGGAGAGGAGTATTGCAAATTATGGTATAGCCACCTCAATCTCCTGACTTAAACCCAATAGAGCTTTTATGGGATCATCTATTCTAGACCGCCAAAATTTCTCATCTTCACAAAATTTATGGGAACCTCGCAGGTTACTTGGAATAATGTTGGTCAAGACACTATTTTAAAATTAATCGCCAAAATGCGACGTCTGTGTAAGGCAGTGATAAAATCTCATGAAGGATATTTTGATGACAAAGCAGTATAGTTCTTAATATTAATAGTTAATACTGTACTTTAATAATTTAAAAAATGCTCAATAAAAGATCTTAAAATTTTAAATAATTTGTTAATATATATATATATATATATATATATATATATATTAAGCTTAAGCAACCAATGTGATGAACCCAAGTTCGAATCCCTCAGCAAAAAAAATCACGAAAGTCGCTCCATCGGAGTACTTTCCCCAAGGTCGAAGCGATGGCTGAGGCAGAGAGAGGCGCCATCTGATGTCGCCCCCAATAACACCCACCCACCACCGGATGCAAAAAGCCAAAGTTAAACAGGTCTACCTCCATAGCTAGAGGATGACAAGTAAAAATGCTGAACATACTGCATCGAGTGTGGCGCAGGACAAAATCACTCCCGTTCAGGCCTTAAACAGAGAGGTCAGCTCGAAAAGTCCGAGAGTTTCCAGAGGAAGATATTGGAGCAAGTGGTGATGTCCCCCGTATGGCTATCACAAGAGAACTGCAAGACCATCCTGCCCAGCCAACTGGAAGTGCTTCCTACACACCTGCGCTAGTGATCACACAGGAAGGAAGAAAAAGCCAATGCATGAAGTAGAGCAGCGAAATGAATACGCTCATCTCATGGGCATACTACGAAGTATCATCTCCATATTTTTGCTGATGATAGCACATTGCATTCCACCTTTCAGTTTGAGAAACCTTGCCCTGCACAAACAGCTTCAACTTCCCGAATATACACTGACAATTCCCTAAATGCTGATCTCCAGTGTGACAAAGAAAACTTAGTTGATTTCAATCCTTCTAAAACTTAGTCCTGTCTTATATCTCGCAAAAAGGATACTTTTGCTCCTATGCTTATCTTCGATTACACTCGGATGTCTTGACAAGTTTACATAACTCTATTAATGATTATCCTGACTTCTAATCTCTCTTGGTATGAGCACATCACAAATATTTCTTCCTCTGCATCTAAAAAACTGGGTTTTCCTCTTTCGCTTTTGCATTACTTTTCTTGTAAAGAGCTACTCACTGTGTACGAATCTCGAATGCTCCCTACCATGGAATATTGTTCCGACATCTGGGGTGGTGCCTTGAAAACCCTGAGGCTTCTACACGAGAAGCAGGAGAACACGTACCGCAACTAATCAGCATCCTTTTACTGTCCAACTTCACACACAGATGCAACTTTTCATCTTCCTCATTTATTCCTTCAACTTCCGTTTTCTGGAACAACCTCCCTTCACACGTCTTTCCTGAAAATTACAATCTACAGAAATTGAAGTCTAATATCAGCGAGTATCATCTCTCATCTTCTCAACCTTCAGCCCATACACCTTACTAGGTACCATAGGTTCTAATACCTTTCGTGGTTGGGGTTTTAATAATAAATAATAATAATAAGCTGAATATGCGAAGTTTATTTTAACATTGTATATCTGAATTTATTTTGTAAATTCATTTTATTTTATGACCAAGTTAAGTGGCCTCAAATAAAATTACAAATAAGCCATTTAATAAGCTATTTATGATTTTATTTGGGGACACTTTTGTCTATCTATGGGAACGAATTCTGCATTAACTCACGGGCAGAATCCTGCAACTTTTCCAAACTTTTATACCTCGGTTCTGCCTTAAAATATTTCATAAATTTAATGCCCCCCTTCTAGAACAAGTGTAAATAAACAGATCTGATATAAAATTTAGCTATGAGTACATTTACGTTTATATATTTCAATACATTTAATCTCAAATATTGAAATAAAATAAGCTTGGCACCCCGTATGGCTACCACAATCGGATTAGTGGGATGGCTTGTCCATATATCGTTAAAAAAAAGTTCATAGAGCAACACACGTTCCCCCAACAAAAAACAAGCGCGCTCCGAGGAGGGCATGCCATACCTAAGGGAGCATCTGTTAATTCCAAAAAATGAAAGATTAATGTAGTGATGGCAAATGACGGAATTTTTTAAATTTCGCAGTAAAAAAAAACCCAGATCATTGTCTAATCATAAATAAAAAGTTTCCCAAAACCACGTGCTGTAGTAGGTAAATGACCTGTTGAGAAAGATTATCGAAGACAATTGCGAAATGGGCAGTTTAACAAAAAATAATGGAGCACGGTTAATATTCCTTCGTTGTACGCACTTAAAGAATTTCGTGAAACTATCCCCCCCACCCCCCAAATATTGGTATTTCCCCAACGTAAACAGCTGGTTAGGAATCTCCCATTTCCTCAGCTCCCTGACCCCCACATATGCGGATATGGCATTTCTTCGAAAATTCCCCATTTGGTCGGCAATGAGTCACTCATCTGCGTGGTGAGTCATCACCAAAGACATTCCCTGTCATCATGACGCACGCACTGTGACTCTGCATGATAATTTCGATACACCCCACCGGTTTTGCCGACAGACCGAAGTTATGGAAAGTTATTTTTGAGATGTTTATCAAAGAGGAAGATCGGACAAGATTGGAGAGAAATTTCCCGCTTCGAGTGCACTCCCTGATCAACCCTAGTTACGGCAGCAGCAACAGCAGCCGGCAGTCAGTGTCATGCCCATTTGAAAATTCACGCAAGAAAAGGAAGTTAGCTTAAGGGCATCCACGCGTCGAGCTCATGCCCCTATCTGTGTATGTGAACCCTGGCAGGTAATACGGTAGGGATTAATGACCTGGGCCATAGAAACAGGCGAACACAGCGTGAATGAAGAAAACAGAGAGAGAGAGAGAAAATCCTGGAGAGTTTTTTTTGATTAACGTTCTAGTTTATAATGGAGTTCCGCTGTCTTGAACTGGAAGGACAAATCAGATGTAGTCTCATTCTTGGGCATTTTGGGATATGTCCACGCAGAGAGGTTCTTTGTTCGCAAAAACTGTATGCACCGATGCATTCAACCAATGCTATCCTGCTTTTGCATCCGCATTTATATCGTGTACCAAAGTGGAATATAAAAGGTCACTGGAAGTAAGGTACAGTAACGCTGAAGGATAAAAACGAAGCGCACAATACTCCCTGTCCTCCGTCCCACCCTCCTCTACAAAAAATATAAGTTGCTCGATTTAACACGAAAATTTACTCACATCATAATCAGACTAACCGGATTTTTTGTACATTTTTTCGTACTAAATATCCTGTTGGCACGCAAAAAGGAGATTTAAAATTTTTTCTGTCATATTTGAAAATTACTACCTACAAATATTACGTCCTTTACATTTTCTGCTGATATTTGTTATCAGATTTTCAACGTTAATTAAATATTTTCTATTTTCTTTTGCAGAAGTTCCGTGAACAGTCAATAGACGGTGTTAGCTTACCTCTGTTGACAGAAGAGCATCTTACAACCTTCATGGGGATGAAATTAGGTCCAGCGTTGAAATTAAGGTCTACAATTGCCCGACTAATAGGTCATTGTGTGGTGTGTCTTCACTGCATCCATTGTCACAGCGACGAACAAGACAGGAGAAGTGACATTTCTCGTTCGCCTTCTGTGAGCAAATAAATAAATCAAAGAACGTTTGTGAATATATCGATTTGACTTAAAATTCCAAAATGGTTTACCAAAGTATAATTACATACAAACGCCGTTAGAATTCATTAGATGGAATTCTCGTTATTGAAGAAGACATTGAGCTTTTCTTCAGAAATATATTCCATGTTGACTGGAATCCACAGATGTGTTCATCGCTGTGCAAAATGACTTTTTCTCCCGACCAACCGAAACTGTCCTGTTGGAGTGAAAATGTTCTAAAGAACTCCAGTATATAATCGAGAGATAATATCAAAAACAGAAACAGATTTTATATATACAAATACTAGACGCGCTTTTAGAAGAGCGCTGGATCACGCAAAGATCAACGAAACAGCTTGATCCATAAAAAGCATCGTGAACTGTATATAATTTTATCCTTCAGAGCAATGCCTTCTGTGAGTCCAATAACCACAGTCTTTCATATGATCGGAAACATCTTGCCAATCTCGGATGAAAACATACTAAAGTAGGTAACATTCAAGCGGATGATGATGCAAAGATTCGATAGAGTTCTATCCTTGAGGAACTTCTATATTAGCAAGGAAATTCTGCCCAAAAAATGAATTTTTTATAGGAAACCAGAGAAGATGGAATTCACCTTGTAACGCACATCAAATTGCTAATAGTGTGGTGATCTAGACCTCATAAATTGTAAGCGAAGACAGAGAGTTTTCAGTTGCCACTTTATTAACACCACCTTTCGATGCGTACTTAACTGAAGCCTTAAATGGTAAACAGTTTGCCAGATGTTAGATCATTTTTTTTTTAATTAATTGTGCCTCATGTTATTCTGTGATCATTAGATGTAAAAAGGTCAATTTAGGATGATGTTTAAGCGCACTGATGCCTCCTAAAGAATATGTTAACTGACACATTATTCTACAGATTATTTGGTTACAAAATGATTTTCAGGGATGTTACCTACTTTGTTTAAGAAGACAGTGTAATCTAGTTAAAAGTAAACAGATTCTCCATCAGTGCAATGTCTATGAGTCTGCACTCGAATGTATTTTCAAATTTTGTACAAATGTTTTATTTAAAAAAATCAAATAAAGAAAATAAATCGTGTTCTTATTTAAATGAAGTGTTCGTTTTTTGTTTATACATCCTTCATTGAATATCTGTGTCCAAAAGTGAAATTATGACTGTTTTTATTTTGTTTTTAAGAGTAATTGCACAAAATTTTGGCATCCTGGATTAATTTAATGTGGTAAATCATATGATGCCAGAATACGATATAAACTACGAAAAACCAGAGTTTCCAGGAGGGAAAACCATGTACCTTTGCTTGAGACCAACTTACTCAGCCACTTTGTGAAAAAGGCCCATAAAAATTCCTTCCATCATCAACGGGACTCGAACTCAGGTCGTTTCCACTCGATGTGGAGAGGATGGAGATGCTACCAACTGTGTTACCTACAAGGACAATGCGGCGTCCAAAGATAGCTAATAGCAAGATGATGGTAGAACAGTCGAAAGCAAGGAGGCGAGACTTAATGAGTGCTTGAATTACATAGGACTGGTGTCTCAATTTTTGGGTAGTCAATATCTTACGATTATGATTCATAAAACCAAAAGGATATTTATTTTTAAATTTTTCTCCTTAAAAGTTTGAAAGATTTCTCAGATTTTAAGAGTGTAACTTAACTTTAGGACACTGTTATAATATCAAAGCTATTTATTAAGAATAGTTATAAATTAAATAGGAAAATGTTTTGTCAATTTTCAATGTAATCCAGTTTTTTTCTAATAGAAGGATTACAACGCTACAGTCATCAACTGCAAGAATTCTTCACCGTATACATCTAGGCAGGTTTGCCCTGCATCCATCACTTGGATATCATCATAAAATTGTGGTCCTTTCAAATTCTTAAGTATCCAAAATTCCGAAGGAGCCAGGTTAGATCTATAAGATGGTTCTAAGATTCAAAATCGAAGTTTTGAAATGGTGTTAGTATGTTTAAGGGACATGTTTCTTGGAAATCAGAGTTGGGTTGTGGAAGACTTAGTTCATAGTCTGGTAGGTGGATTATTTCGGGGGTTGGAGATATGCCTGCCTCGCTTGTTCCGTTTAATAAAGATTACCATTTATTTTGTTTCCTTTTGCAGAAAAATAAAGCGGTTATAAACTTTTAAAGTTGTAAAGTGACTTTGTTATCATCCTATTTTAAAAACGAGACATCTATCAGTAGCTTTGCAGTGCGAGAATAGGTCACGCGAAGAAATCTAGAGAATAAGAGAAAATGTGATTTCGTAGTGTGTCACTGAATTCATTCGGAGAAATACAAACTGCTTACAGAAACCAAAAAGAAGGAATTAGAACAGGTGAGCGAAGTCAGCCCACTTCTCAAGACATACGTGCCAAGACCGGAAACGGAAGGGTTGGTAGGGACTTCCCAGAACTTTCAAAATTTCCTTATTCATTAAGAATAAACATCACGTTACATGATCCATTTATAAGAGCACGTACGAATGCTGTAATACATATGTGGGTGACTTAGCATCGTTGTTTGTTAAAATTTTGGAATATTGCTGATGGCAACGTTTAATATTGCGCGTGTTGGTGTAGTGCAGCGGTTCCCAACATTTTTTGACTCGCGAACCCCTTTCAATGTAATATTTTTTATCGCGAACCCCTTTCAAACATAATATTTTTAATGCGAACCACTAAGGCTATGTTCTCTGAAATCGTATATTTCCGAATTTTTATTATAAAATATTTCCAGTAGTACGTTTTTATAAGTATAAAATTTACATAATAATAAAAATTATTATTAAGTATTATTTATACTTTGTAAAGCGGTCATTAATCAGTCCAAACTAGATTTCGAACAGGATAAGAGTAGAAAACTTGCTTTTAGTCCAAATGGTAGCTGAGCATTCTGGTCTCTTGTCAAAGCTATTGGCTGCAAATTTTGTCCAACTCTGACAAAACCAGATGGTTCTGTTGCCACATCAGCCAAAGATAAAGCTGACCCGCTAGCATCCTATTTTACTTCCAGCTCGTGTGTTGATGATCTTGCTAAATCACCTCAAACCATTCCCAGCACATTCCATTCAATGCCTCCTGTGCGGGCTTCCGTCAAAAGGAAGGATTTTGATTAATCTGATTCTAAGGTCATTATGGTATTTCTCCACTTGTTCTCAAAACCTGTGCTCCTGAACTTACTCCTGTTCTTTGCCGCATTTTTTCACTTTCTTATTCCAAAGGTGTTTTTCCTTCTGCTTGGAAATTTGCTCATATCCAGCCAGTTCCTAAAAAGGGTGACAAATCCCTCCCATCCAATTATCGTCCCATTGCAATTACTTCTACTCTTTCTAAAGTAATGGAGAAATCAATTAACCGCCAACTCTTAAACTACCTAGAAACCTTCCGTCTGATCAACGATCGCCAGTATGGATTCCGTCAGTGTCGATCCACTGGTGATATTCTGGCTTATGTTACCCATCTATGTACAAATTCAATGAAAACGTTTGGTGAAACTCAAGCCATTTCTCTTGACATTTCAAAGGCGTTTGGTCGTGTTTGGCATAAAGGCCTTCTAAATAAGTTTCCATTCTATGATTTGCCAGCTGTTCTTTGTAACAGGGTATCCAGTTTTCTCTCTAACCGCTCACTGCAGGTGATGGTAGATGGCTCTCTGTCTTCTAACTTGTCCACTAATGCTGGTGTTCCCCAAGGTTCAATTCTTTCCCCCACTCTTTTCCTCTTGTATATTAATGACCTTCTTCCATTGACCGGAAACCTATTCATAGTTTTGCTGATGATAGCACATTGCATTTCACTTTCCAGTTTGAGAAACCTTGCCCTGCTCAATCAGCTTCAACTTCTCGAGTATCCCTTGCAAAATCCTTAAATGCTGATTTCCAGATAATTCTACAGTGGGGCAAAGACAACTTAGTTGATTTAAATCCTTCTAAAACTCAGTCTTGTCTTATATTTCGCAAAAGGGGATTCTTCTGCTCCTACGCTTATCTTCGATGACGCTCCAATTTCTAGGCAAGATCTTGGGGATTACCCTGACTTCTAATCTCTCTTGGTACAAGCACATTACAAATATTGTTTCCTCTGCATCTAATAAACTTGGTTTTCTCTTTTGCTCTCGGCGTTACTTTTCTTCCAAACAGTTGTTGACTCTGTAGGAATCGCAAATCCGTCCTACCATGGAATATTGTTCACACATCTGGGGCGGTGCTCCCAAAACCTCTGTCAGGATTCTAGATTCCATTCAAAAGAGGGAAGTTAGGCTAATTAATGACTCATCTCTAACAGTCTCTCCACTTTGTCTCATAGATAGATACAAATAGTATCTATTTACAGAGTATTAGATATATAGTATTTATTTGTTGTTGTTATTGTTGGATCTTTCCGATAACTCCTTGGATTCTCGATTGGATTCAAATCCGATGGTTGTTGGGACCAAGAAGATGCAGCATATACGAGGTGTGGAAATAAGGTTCTCGGATTGTTGCTGTTTCGATCATATTCGATGAGTTTGAAAATAAACGGAAGTGGTATGTTATAGTTCAAAATACCCCCAACAGATGATGGTACAGAGATTGTCCAGCAGGCTGACAGATTGCAAGTAACAACCAGTTTCGTTAGTAGCGTTAACTTTTCGTGTCATGTTCGTTGCTCCATGCAATGGAGCAACGAACGAATGTCAAATTTTGCTTTAAACCGGGAAAATTTGCAACAGAAAAGTATGAAATGTTAAAAACTGTTTATGATGAGGAAACTTTTAAGTTGTACCAGTGTGTTTGAATGGTATAAGCTGTTCAAAGACGGATGTGAGGATCGCGATCACCCAAGAAGTAACAGTCCGTCAACCCCTCGAAATGAGTAGAGTTGCAAAAGTTTAGGAAATTGTGGCAAAAGATCGTCGTTTGATCCTCAGAATGATGGCTGATGAGTTGGACATGAATAAGAAGGCGATTTGTTAAATTCTGCATGAAGATTTAGGGAAAGGAAAGGTCTGTGCAAAATTTGTGCCGCATAGATTCACGGAGGAGCAAAAGCAAAGAAGAGTGTCATCATGCGAAGGCTTCATCCAGACTCTTGTCAAGGAAATACTAATTTCCTCGACTGTATTGTCACTGAAGATGAGTGTTGGGTGTTTCAGTACGACCCAGAGACGAAGTGTCAGAGCATGCACTATACTTAAAAATCACCAAGGCCCAAAAAGTTTCTTTTACAGACGTCTAGGATCAAGACGATGCTAATCATCTTTTTCGACACAGGATGTGAATTATAAGGAATTTGTACTTTAAGGGGAGAGCGTCAATGCTGCATCTAAGTATTCTTCAAAGACTTCAATTTCCCGAGTGAGGCCGCAATTTCGAGAGAAATGCAGCATGTTCTTGTTGCACGACAATGCCCCGTCCATTCTGCACTTGTTTTAAAGATATTTCTGACGAAACATGATATCGTACAGATCAACCAACCAACCTACTCTCCCGATTTTGCACCAGAGGACTTCTTCCTCTTTACCAAGGTGAAAACTGCCCTCAAAGGAAAGAGATTTCAGGATGTTGAGATCATAAATGTATTTTGCTCCAACCATGGCATTTGCTGTTCCAACGTTTTGCTCCAACCATGGCATCTGGTGTAAGTACAGATATTGGATATTCAACATCGAGTTGCCTTCAGCCCAGACCTGCCGCCCTACGACTGGGACAAATACGGGCCCTTCCTGGAGAAGGCATTCAGTGGTTGTCGTGTTCACTAGGAAGATGAGGTGACGATCGTCCCACATTGGTTTCGCAACCAGCTGGCAGATTTCTTCGCTGAGGCCATATATCTTCTTCCAAGGAACAAAATAAGAGAAGAAAATTTGACCGGTACAATGGTAAAGTTTTGAAGAAAAATCAATGTAGCCAATATTACCAAAAATGGTACACTAAGAATGACCAGGACTGGGCTAATATTACACCAAAAACATGGGAAATTTACAGCTAGCAAGAGTAGCCGAAATTACTTAAACTGTTCTGCTTGAAAGCCCGTTTTCAGTACCTTAAGAATTTTTCATGAAAGATGCATATTAACAACTCTTGTCACCGATCACAAGTTACCTAATTCTCTTGATCTTGAAGATCTCTAGCAATAAATGATTCTAGTGTTCTTGATCTTGAAGATTTTTCTGAAAATATTTTCTTGATCTTGAAGATTTTGTTTTAAAAAGTAAAGTAAAGTGCAGCCATTATCAACCCACTGCAGGATGGAAGCCTCCTCAACAATTCATGCTGAGGGAAAATGGACCATAATCTGCCACGCTGGTCCAGTGCGGGTTGGCAGATCGACCGTATTCAGCAGTCAGGGGCTTGAACCCCGGTCTACTCAAAGAGCGTGTGCTACTGCACTCCCGCTCCTGCCCACTCGGCTACGGAGGCCTTTTGATTTTGTTTTAACCTGAATCCAAATATGTTTTTTCTTTGAATTTTTTTTTTTTTCAATACTTTCGTCTGTCATTGGAATCAGATATTTTGAAATAAGTTAGGCTAAAAATCATATTGCTCCTTTTTCCATTTATATTACCATTTTGTATATGGGGTGAGGCACTAGTTTATGAACTGAATAAACAGATAAACAAACAGTAATGTAATAATGAAATTTGTTGCCCAATCAGAAAGTACACTGAGTGGACAGAAATCATGAGATACGTATCCAGTAAAGGGCAAGCTCACTTTTTGACCGAAAAAGGGTAGTCACACGGCAAGGCATTGAATCCACTAGTTCACGAAAGCGTTCCACAGGTATTTCCATTCAGGCTTGCTGCACCGCTGTCCATAATTCCGTTGCATTCCTGGGCGGAGGATCCAAAGCTCGAACGGACCTTTCCACAGCATCCCAAAGATGCTCCACAGGGTTCATGTCCGGTGAATGGGGAGGCCATTCCATAGTTGTAAAATCTGAAAGAAAGAAATGCTCTTCGAACCATGTTCTAGTCACCATGGCTCTGTGGGAGGCGCATTGTCCTTCTGGAAGAGTTCATTGCCCTGTTGGTGCACGATGACCATGGAGGGATGCAGATGGTCTAGACTCTACAAGGACGAACACGTAACCTGGACCGTTCAGAGATGCGACTAGACGTACCGGAGGTCCCAACGTGTGCCAGTTGAACACGCCCCAGATCATTACCGATCGTACACCTGCCTGAATAGTTCCTTGTTGACACGACAGTTGCATAGCTTCGTGCTTCGTGCGGTTTCCGCCAGATACGCACCCACCTGTCCGCTCGAAATAACTGGAAACGAGACACATCGCACCAGGAGACCCACCTCCAATCATCCAAGGTCCAGTGTCGATGTTCTTTCGCCCAGTTGAGGCGTAGAGTCCTGTGTCGTGATGTCAACAATGGGACTCTGGTAGGCCGGCGGCTCCCATGACCTATTGCGGATATTGATCGCCTGATGGTCTTGGTGGAGACGTTTCTGGCACCTCCCTCGTTGAAGTCGGCGGTGATTTGTGCCACTGTCGCTGTCCGGTTGGCTGAAACAATGCGAGACAGACGTCGACGGCCACGTTCATCCACCACCTTTCTCCACCCACAGCGCTGTCCATGATCAGATGTTATTCTGGAAATGGACTATTCCCGATACACTCTTGATGCTGTCGAACGGGGATAGTGCAATTTCTGTACCACCTCGCAATAGAGTGACCCATGCGTCGGGGACCCGCTATCATCATCTCTCTTTTAAAGTCGGTTAACTCACGACGTTTGTCCATACTGACATCAAATTACCGTCTACGTGAATGCAGTGTACCTATATACTTGTCAAGCAGTGGATTCGTCCAGTAGCGAAAGGAGTGGTAGCGTCGCGTTGCCCAGAAACCAGGTAATCCCATGAATTCTGTCCTTTCAGTGTACAGTATATCGATAATCTACATGGTGTCAACAGACAATGCAACGTGCCACTGAGCCAACATAGACATAAAATTCCTGAAAAACTTATTTCAAAGCAGTTTGGATCATTCAGGCTGTATGACTTGAGCTGGTACAACTCTTACTTATAAAGAATTTCTTAAGAACATTATTTTTCCTGACAACTCACATGATTTTAACCAGAGTTGCCAACACCTTTCACCTCAATTGAGCGCCCAAAAATTCCCGATGAAATAAAATACAAAATACAGTAGTTTTCAAAATCAACTTTTAAACAGGAGAATGAAGTAGAAATCAAATTAAATTTTACTTTCTTTTATTAATCAAATGGAACAGACTTTTGGAACAAGCTGTCCAGGAATTCAGCTAGTAAGCGCTCTCAATGTTGGGATATTGGTCCCGTGGTGTCTCCCAGGCAAACCTAATCTGTCGCTCTGCTATTACTAGTTTGTGGATTAGCAGAGCGACAGCTCAAAACTGTGGGCTGGGTGTTCCAACATTCTCCATCTGTACCATTGTGTTTGAGCCTGGATGCCAAGGGCTGAGGTTTCGTGCGTGGAGTAACATTATATCACGTGTTAAATTGCCGACCACTTTGCCTTAGGAATTTCTAAAAAAACTTGTTAAACACATTCTGTCTGCAATAAGGTACAGAAAGATATAGGCCAGATGGATCCCCAGGAGGCTTGCAAAGAAATGAAGAGACGAAGAGTGGAAGTTTTTCCAACGACTTAAGCCCCATTTCGAAAGCGGATGCAATTTTCAACGTTATTGTAACAGGAGATGAATCTTAGATTCATCACCAATTATCGGAACTGAGTCGATATTATGAACCCTGAATTTCTGAAGAAGAAAAAAAAAAAGGGACCACAACCAATTGAGTCCAATACGCTGACTGAGACATTGGACAAGCTGTAAACAACAATGAAACGCGCAAGACTTGGTCATAATGCAATAGTGCCTCAACATGACAACGCGAAACCAAGTTGTTCCACACCCTCCTTATAAACCAGATTTGGCACTAAGTGACATTTTATTTTTCTTTCCAAAGCTGAAATAACATCTCCGATGTAACAGATATGATTCTGATGAGAAAGTTAAAGTAGCCGTGTGGGGAGAAGTTGCCTGAATTGGACCCCCCTAACTTTGCAAGCTAGTTATTTCGAAAGACGTTGTTATTTGAAAATTTATCACGTGAATCAGCATAAATACTGTTACCATAAAGTAATCAATCATATGTGCAATGACTGTAGAACAACTTTAAATAAATACATTCTGAAATTGTCCATTCTAGGAGTCGTCCCGTTCAGGCAACCTTCCCCTATATATGTATTTTGTTTTCTTCTTCTTCTTTCTGCAATCTCCATCACAACGTTTCGAGATTTCTTCAGCATCTTCCATGGAAAGTTTTCGTCTGACAGTTAAGAAAACAAACAAAAAAATCGTAATCATTTCGTCTGATTTGTTTTCAGACTGTTGAAGCTGCCTTCCGCTGTAGTCATTAAATCGTCTGTCCTAACTGAGAGAAAGGAGTGGACACACATATAAGTAAGAGAGAGGTGAGAAAATTGGCACTTCCTCAACTCTCTGATGGAACCAGTTTTACTACCTCCTAAGTAGTTTAATCAGGAGCAACAAAGAATTATTCATATTGCTTTTGGCTATTTTTCAACCCTCTTGAAGAGTTTCATAACAGGCAGTGGAGTCATCATGGAGATTCTGTTTGCTTTTCCATAAATTAAGTGAAATATCACGCATTATGGCTACTTGAACACATCGATCTCGAGTGTGTATGCAAATTACATAATAGAAATTTCTCTAACTGATTGGAATAACTGAATTTTATAAAGTGTCTCACCAGTTGAGTGTTGGGTAAAAAAATCGAAAGGTGTATACGATATCTGTGGTCCCCAATGAAAAAGTAAGTCCCCGTAAAATACTATTTAAATTTTTTTTTTGCCTTTACAACGAGTTCCTTGTCCCGGTATTGCACTAATTTCTAACAAACTACATTGTCAAAAGGTTAATTTGCCATTTATTTCAAAGATGGGACATTCTATGATAGCTGTCTGAAATCGAAAAGGTCAAATCTCTACAAATATCATCTTGTGATTTTTTAGTCCCTCATCAGATAGTTGATATTCGATGACAATGTACATTGACGAATCCTTGGGCACCCCAACTCCAAAAAATCTCAAAGGCTGAATTTCCATTATTTCTCTTGGAGGTGGAGAACTCATAGTTCCAATAAGTAAAATTATGCAATCTTCAATTAGATTTGCTGAACTTCATGGATCCAATTTTTCTGAAATTGGATCCATGGATAAAATTAGAACTCTAAACACGATACGAAAACTTTGGTCCATATTGTAGAAAGCAAATTTCCAGGTATTCATTATTAACGACAAGGTAATTTCAGTGCATGTTCGAACAAAGACATTTATTTGGATTAGACACTTAAATCAAGTCATACCATTTAAAATGTTTTCTAAAATTATGTTGAAATCAACCCAAGCGATAGTTCGGCTGTAGGAAGAGCCTGTCTTTCAAGTGACGTCACATTCGGGCAGCCTATCATAGGGTGGCATTCTGGAATGGCCTACCCTTATACACTTTTGTGTACCTTGTATTTTGCATTTCCAATTTCCATCGTTGACGTAAGAATGTTATAAAACATAATAATAAAAACTAAATGACTATTTTGTTTATAAAAACATTTTAAACTTAAAATTACAAATACATTTTTAAAGTTATTTAAAAATTTTAAAAGAAAGCCTAAATGAATTATTTATGCATAAAATATTTATTTAAATGAAAGGGCTTGCTAGCTTTTATTTGAATTCAAATTGCTGTTATTTTGGGGTTATGTAATGAACTTTTTAATTAACTCTTCGTGTATAAAATATTTATTTAAATAAAAATGTAAATAACTCGACTGATCGGAATTAATAACTTGAATTAATTAATCTCCATGCATAAACAAAAAAAATGGTGGACTTTTGGGTATCATCCATCAGAAAGTTTGGTTAGACTTCATAAAGGAAATCAGATGCCCCTGGGAAGTGCATCTAATGGAAATGCAACAACATCAACTCAGAGAGAAAGAGAGAGAGAGAGAGAGGACACATTAAATAGCGTGTTATAATGAATGAAATCTCCTTTTCTCTATTTTGCTATGCTCTTCGACTTCTAATTGCAAATCGACCAGGTTATGCAGAGGAGATGGCTTCACAGGTGGAAAAGAAGCTTAGAAAAAAAGATGATGGCTGGTATTGAAGCAGGAGAAATCATCTAGCTAGGGCGTAGGCTAATGTGACCTCCGTTTCAGCTTATACATGTGGCCCACCTTGCCCTGCTGTGGCCGAGACCTTCATCCCAGCTTGTCCTTGGTTTTCCGGCCTGCTTCACAACCGGATCTAGAAGCTCTCTCTCTCTCACACACACACACACACACACACACACACACACACACACACACATACACTGTACGTCTATTGAACCTTTTTGCTTCAAGGTACACGATGGACCTCACCTAAATCTCGTCCCGCCTTATTCGGAGGCACGGCGAACTTTCTGGATCGTCTCCACCCTGACACACCTTGGTCGCTGCCCGCGCGCACTCTGGTATTAGGAAACTAGAACCTCGGTGTACGATAGTACGAGTCTTCACGTAGATGTACAGAATGGAAGGGGTCGTAAACTCGCTGATAACGAATATCGTTGTCTTTGCCTTCACAACGAAACTTTCCACATTTCAAGGAAGTGTGATCGGACCATGCGAAAAAAATGTTTGTCGTGTGTCGTTAATCATACGAAATGTGGAAAAAAAGTCATAGAACAGGAAAGTAAGAGAAGAGGAAAGAATAAATATGGCTGGAAGCGAAGAGGGGGAAACAAAAGAAGGGGTTGTGAAAAATAAAATCCTGCTGTTTTATTAGAAAATGGAATGCTCTAGTTGCCTCGATATAGTATTGCTTTTAAACAAGCGATGCTGTGGAAATGTTAGTCTACAGCGAATATACACTCCCACCTAAAAGTTTGGAATCACGTTTAATTTTTCTTAACTTTCAAAGTTTTTATTAAAATAGAACCAACTTGTTTACCAATTTTTATTAAAATATTTTCTATTATGTATAAAGATCAAAAAACTTAAAGAATATTTAAGAAATTTCTAGAATATTCGATAAAGGTGTAGAAGACTCCTGAATGTGATAGAACATCGTAGAAGATTGTGGTAAAGTTATTATAACTCTGTATAAAAAAAAAGCTAGTCCATGAAAAGTACTGGGAAAAAAACTAGGTGGTTCATTTAAAGGAGAACAAACTACCATTCAATGATTCAAGTAGTTCAAAGAACAAACCACGATTAGGACGATCGCGTAACAACGGAAGCACAAGATAAGACCATGAAACTGATTCCTAAAAGCAATCGATGACTTACTGAACCTCAAAACTTAGCTGAGTTCAATAGGAACAGAGAAACTCCATGCGTACATCCACTGTAAAACTTCGTCTTAAACAAGTAGAACTTAATGGTCATGTATCAGTCCGAAAACAATTATGGTTCGGCTAAAAGCTAGCAACATTGGACAACTGAAGAGTGGAAAAACGTACTGTGGATGGATGACTCCAAATCTGAAATTTTTGGATCATTTGGATCTCACATAAACATTTGAATGTTTATGTGAGACGATCAATTGAGGAAAAAATGATGCTACATTGTTCAATGCCTACAGTCAAGAACGGTGGAGGTTCCATCACCAACTTTAAACAGAAAAATTAATAAAACTCAAATTTTAATCAAGTTTAACTCAATTTGAAATGGGTGTATATATTTAAATATAAAGTGATGTTGTTTGTTAGAATACCCAAGGGTATTCTTAATGGTATTTTTAGGATACCCAAGGGTATTCTAACAACACCACTGCTCTTCAAAATAACAAACAACGGAGTCAATAGAGCTTTTTATTCATATTATAAAACATTGCATAACAAAAGGAAATAAATAGGGAACTAACCAGACCTGTCTAATTTAAATGTATATTTTGGGATGTCTTGTTTGACGTGTAGCCTCATTCCGTTAGCCTTAATAAGAAAGTCTGAAGACGCTGCACTTCATTTGTCGTCTGCCCAAGTCGGTTCTTTAATTGTCGATTGTTTTCTACGTGACCCTAAGGAGATAAACAAAGCCTATTGAAGGCACAGCCGAAGTAGCGCCTGGATATGTATCTTAAAACACAGAACGACTACAGCAACGACTACTAAGATAGTAAGTAGCCTTTAGCCTCACTCGACAGCGATTGTCCATTGTTCCTTCAGGGCGTAGAGGTCATGACTGCATAATTGGCCACATCGTTAGAAGCGAATGGAATAAAACGTGCTCGCTACCAGACAGCACGAACAACGCCAAAACAATCTCCTTGTTATTATAATGTACAGAAGGCCTGACAAACTAATAAACATTGATCGCACAGATTACGTTCTGTTCTCAAAATAGTATCATTTGCTGAAGACCGCTTTGGACGATGATAATTGTGTTAATTTGACGTCACTCATAATTGACTACCCTTCCAGTCAGCATTTCGAAGTTACATTTCTCAAACATGAAGAACTGCACGAAATTTTAAACAGTTTTTTTTATGTATGTGTGAGTTTAATTTAAAACCGGGATGAAAGTTCAATGAATCCATGTTGTTCCCTTCAGAAGTAGCTCATTAAGACAGCAAGAGAGAGATTTCCAAGTTACTGATTTCAAAATTTCTGTAATTTATTGTTAATTAAAATTTTGGGAGGTGCTTTTTCAAGTATTCAAATCTTTATTGGAATTGGTCACTAAGGTCTTTGATTTCATTTATTACAAACGATGGGCACCCCTCAGCAGTTTCCTCCAAATATTTTTTAAGAGTAGGAAAATGAAGCAAATTTCCTTTTAAAAGCTGATTCTGAAACACGAAGTTTTTTCGCAAATGCAATCTTTTCCCTGTAGTCTCAAATTTAACTCATTTAAATAGCTGAAGATGTCAACCATGAATGAAAGTATAATCTTGAAATCTTCAGTTAAAATTTCATTAAAAAGTTTTTATTTATTGCTTTCTATTAGAAAAGCTTTTACTTCTTCAAATACCTCTCAAATTCTCGAGAGCTCCTTTCCACGACTGGGCCAACGAACCTCTGTGTGGGTAATAAGATCAGAATGCGGTGTTTGAAGATCTTCCAAAAATATTTTTAGAAGTCGCTTATTTAGGTATTTAGCAATAAAATGGTTGATGACTTTAACAATGACTTCGAGAGCACCCATTGTAGGAGCGGTCGCGAGCAAAATTTATTTTTTGAAGAAGAGAATGGTGCTCGCGAGCACCAGGTTAAGAACCCCTGGTCTAGATGAGCCCATAAAAGCTTTATTGGGTTTAAATCAGACGATTGGGGTGGCCACAGCATAATTTGCAATACCCCTCCTGTTGTTTAGTTGCTAGAAAGGCCCTGTACAGCTTATAGCTGTGTTTCAGGTCATTGCCTTGTTGTAATATAAAATTTCTTCCACAAAGTGGAAGTCCAGAGGATATTGCATTTTGTTCATAAATGTCCTTATAGCCTTCTTTTCTTAAAATTCCTTCAATTCTAACGATGTCACCGACTCCAAAAAACAGAAGCAGTCCCAGACCACGATGGAACCTTAACTGGCACTAGCTTTTCTTCAGTTGATCGACTCGCATAAACTCTACTCTTGGATTGGATTTATCCGCCTCAGTAACGTTTTTCCACTATTCAATTGTCCAATTTTGATGGTTCTTAGCTCAAGACAATCTTTTGATTTTCCTGTTTTAATGAGATTTTCTGATCGCAACAAGACTACAAAGTTTTGCTTGTTTAAGACGAAGTTTTACAGTAGATGCAGAAACGGAAATTTCCGTGTTCCTGTTGAACTCATCTCGGTCTTCAGGTGCAGAAATTCGTCGATTGTGCCTTCAGTGTTATGGTCTTATCTTGTGCTTCCGTTGTTACTCGTCAATTTATATTATTGCCCCCACTTTCTAAAACCATCTACAATGCTCTACCACATTTAGGAATCCGTCACACCTTTCTGGAATATTTTCGAATATTCTAGAAATTCCTTAAATATTATTTCAGTTTTTTTTATTTTTTTTAAACATAATAAAACTATTTTAATTAAAATTGGTAAACATGTTGCTCTTACTTTAATAAAAACCTTGAAAATTAAGAAAACAGAAACATAATTCCAAACTCTTCAGGAAGGAGTGTTATATATGTTTCTATTTATTGGAAACTTGTAGACGCCATACCATGGAAATGGCAACACAACACTGTCAGGTACAGCTCTAAATATCGAAGGAGACTGGCAGACTTAATGGCGGAATTGATAAAAGGGCCCCTCCCTCCATAACAGATCTGTCTGTACATGACATTTCAGCGACACTGAGGAACCCTAAGTATAATGTTAGTAATGTGATCTGCAAATTGAAGCGGACTGGCACTGAAACCGTCACGAAATGGACCCATAAGACCTCAGAAGCTAAAGGAACATAATAGGAGAGCTCTGAAAATATTCGGCCGCTCAGAACGCAAATTGGATGTTGTCGTAGCATACACAGGCCCTCAGTGAGACGATTGGGACACATGTCAGCACAATATATGCGCAGGTTGCTGCACGACATGGGTTAACATGATCGTGCAGCCTTCCACAAGCCACTAATCACCCCGAGTAACGCCAGCCGCCATCTGGATTAACCAGCCCAGAGTCCTGATTTCAATCATACAAAGAACTTCTGGGTTGAATTGAATCATCTGGTGAGTGTGAGGAGAGAATGCTCAAAAAACAGAGCTGAACTAGTGGCCTCCTTAAAGGCCGAATGGAGAAAAATACCGGAGGATATTTACAAAAACTGGAGAGTGTTTTCATGGAGACTAGAGGCTGTCCGGATATTAATGGTAGAGCAATGTAAAAGAACCGTTTGAAATTTAAAAAAACAAAAACAAAAAGATTATTGAATATTGGTTATGTTACAAACAATACCATGGTCTTCCAGTTCAACGAAATTAAACTATTACTTTATTGTCGCAATAGGTTCAAATGTTATCAGATATGGTCAATATAGTTGAGGCAAAGCAGGCATATTAAGGACTGGAAGACCTGACTGAATAGTAAGAAGATATTTGATAGAATCTTAAAAATCAGTGGTCAGATAGAGTCGTTGAGATATTTTTGTAACGGTAGATGTAATTTTGGTGGTTCTTGACGCATCGACTAGTTCATATAGCCCTTATCGTTGGTCAGCGGCTCGATTTTCGTGTTGTTCGGGATGAAAAACCCTGAATAGCTTACGGAGGGTGGAGAATCCTGAAACATGTTTCTGTACGTTGGAAATTAAATCCAAGATAAGGTACAGAGCCATCTTTTGATATAATCTGTTGTTGTTGCTTAGTATTTACACAAGTTTTTGGAATAAAAGAACCGAACAATTCAATCACGATTGAAAATTCCTCCTATCTGTAAAGGATTTGAACCGAGGTATTTTCTAAACCGTGTGGAAAAGCACCAATCCGCCACTGTGGCTATTCTGTTTTGCATATATCGTATATTTTCAAGTACTTTTTCAAGAGTGAAAAAAATTTCAGTCTTGAAATTTTTTCAGTCTTTAAAAAATTTCAAGACTCAGTCTCCCACCAGCAAGATCATACTGGCCAATTTCTGGGATAAGGAAGGAATTCTTTTGACAGCCTACATGTCACATAAGAAAACAATCGCTGGAGAAGCTAATGCTGCTGTTCTCTTGAAATAATTCAAGTTTTCTGTTCTCTTGAATTAATTCAAGAGAACAGAAAACTTGAATTATTAATTCAAGAGAACGAGGTTATTTTAATCGTGTCTTCCAGAAGGAATTATATTCCTGTAACATGTAGCCAACTACTTAGAATGTTCCCGTATTATATGTTTAATTTCCATTCACCATAAATGAAAAGAATTAAACTCAATGGGGAAAAAATGATCAACCTTTATTCAGTATCTGGAAGGGTCACCTTTTGCCCGTACACGTTGTAGCATGGATTTCGCTAGGCGCCTGAGGGAATCTATTTCCAGATTTCACCGTTCTTCCATCAATATTTGTCAAGAATATTTGTCAGCTGCTATATAATAGTTGGTGGAACACTACAAAGCCAAACCGCCCTTTCCAACATATCCCAGACATCATCAGTTGGGTTCAGATCTGAAGAATAAGGCGGCCAGGGTAAATGTTGGAAAACTTGGGAATGATTCAAACCATTCAGATACAATTTTTGAACTGTGGATAATTGCGTTATTGTTTTAAAAGAAGCCATCGCAACGCGGGTACCAACGTCACCCCACAATGGTTGGTTGGTTGGTTGGTTATTAGGATTTTTATGGCGCATCAGCATCTAAAGCTATAGTGCGCCAATCCCACAATGGTTCATTGCAGGGTGAAGCTATTCCGGTACGACAGAAAGATATTTACTAGAGGTAGTACGATCGTCTAACGGTATAAGCAGACCTGGTCCGTACCAACAGAACATACTCGATATCTCGATACCACCTCCAGCTGTTTGAGTGATGGATTCGAGACAGTTTGGATGAATGACAGTATGAGGTTCACGACACTGTTTCATCCCACCATTGATGCAAAACAGTGTAAATGGAGACTGGTCAGACCGCGTGATCTTTCTCCACAATCCAGTTTTAGTATTGGCGACTCCACTCCAGTCGAATCTTTCGATTTTTTATAGAAAATTGGTTTCGTATAGGCATACAACCACCAAATCCAAGATTCTTCAACTCCTGTAGCATAGTTCATTTGGAAATAGATTTTTCTTTGCCTAAATTTAATTTTTCAATTGCTGCAATTGGACCTTCTATTCCGACTCACGATTCGCTTTAAACTCCTGCGATCTTGTCCTTGGAGTATCGACATTCTGCAGCATTTCTTCCTTTTAGAGCTACCCTTTCCTTTCGTCTTTCACTTATTGTATACTTTAGAGATAGTTGCTTTCAACACATCAGTGATTTCCTTTGTTCTTCCAATTATGGCTCCTGCTAAACGGGTTCCAACAACACCTTTTTGAAAATCGGAAAGGTCACTTGTCTTCCCATGATCGATCGACTACGAAGCTCCAGGAAAGCGTACAGTATTTATCTGATACCAAGGAGCATGTGATCATACCATGTGACAACTTAAATTTGCATACCTACCACACGTTTAATTATCTTTTAACGCCAATTGCAAAAAGGTGTCTAATTATTTTGGCCAATGAGTGTAGTTTGATTCAGTAGAATATCCAGGATGGTGTGCGATATGCAAAAGCTAAACAGTCAAAGGAATCCAAGTCAATTCTGGAGTAACCGAATGAAGTTTCAGCTCCTCTTCTCCTATTGTACAGAGTATAAGCAGATATTAGGTGTTAACAATTATTATTATTATTTATTCCATTTTGTAGGAAAATGATGCCCCATGGCGCATTTGCCAGGAGAGTGTTTCTATTGGTTCAAAATTAGGATAACTGGTCTACACCTGGACAGCAGATGCGTATAATACGATTGGTACTGTGTAGACATCTGAAGATTTTCTTGGATGGCTCAGGACTACCAGTTCTTGCCTTGTGGTCCACATGGTTTGCTGCGAAGATAATAGTTCTGGAATGTTAGAGTATGTCCCATTTAAAGGGGAAGTGAGTTTTTTACTTGTTTTCCTTGTACTGTAAGTTTTGATTCTTTTGTTGGTGACTGTGACTTGAGCAGCCTTGTCCGGGTTTAGAGGAAACCCGATAGACTGTAGATATTTTCCCATTTGGAGTATTTGAATGTTGAACTCAAGATTTACTACCACAAAAAAATTTAAGTCATCAGCATATGAAAGATAATTAATACTAGAATACATTTTAAAATTTAATGACGTAAGAGTTAACTACTAACCACACGTCCCCTTTGTAATTATAGGAAACATTTACGGGTTACTGCAATTCCAATGTTATGTTTCTTACTATTTTTTAAGATGCACTCTGTTTAACTTAAGAACAGTGAATAAATAATATGCCTTGTGTATATCTTAAATAATAATTATTTAATAATCTTACGATATCTTAAATAATAAGTTACATTTATATCTCCAAAATTATGGTGTTAAAATAAACTTTTATGCAATTTTAAAAAATTATTTTAAACTGTTTTTAATTTCTTAAATTAAACGGGTTTTTTTAAGGCAAAAGACTAAAATCTGCTAACCTTCTATGCAGTGTAACAAGCAATGCGTTGAATGTTTTCCATGTTTGTTTTACTACTTCGCCATTAGATGGAGCCACATGCTACATATCACAAAAAGAGATATTAATGTAGTGTTTTAAGGGCTTTGTTAAGATGGCCACATACCCTTCGTTTCAGTTGAGAAGTACCATAAAAGAAAGATCAAAAATTGGATGACAAGACAGCATGCAATCCAAAATAGGAGCTCTATTATTATTATTATTATTATTATTATTAGTCATATGGTACAAGGAAGCCTGAGGCCTAATTGTACCGCCAAAATTCCCGAGTTACCTTGAGAGAAAGAGAGAGGAATCACCAAGAAAGAGAAGAACGATGATATCCAGCTCAGGACCTTGGGTGTGCCAAGTCCATACTCACAAGATGTGAGCCCCTGGGGTTGCTCAAATGAATGCAAAAAATGCAGAGTAGATTCATGGATTATTCCCCTGGACTAGAGAAGTGGCAACATCTACTCAATCCACAAGGAAGGAACCAAAGAAGTAATGGCTAATTATTGACTAGTAGCCTGACTTCTGTTGTCGATAAAATTAGAAGATTAGTAAAATGAATGGGGAAGGAATATGCTCTATTGAACATATTCCTTCCTATGCCCACTGTACCCACAGGAAGGGGACATAGTGGGTATAGGAACAGCGATCCGGGTCCAGTTGTTGCATGCTGGCGGTAGTGGTTCGTTGGTAGTTGTAGGGTTTTTGGTGCATCAGCAACTTAGGACATATTGCGCAGTATATAATAAGTCTGTAAATTGCGTGTGTTCTGTGGTAGATTTGCTGTTTGCTGAACAAAAAACAAACCTGAGTTTCTGGGAGAAAAAACTATGCTACCCTCGCTTGAGGCAGGCTAACAGAGCCACGTTGTGAAAGGGCCCATAAAAATTCCTCGTATCATTGCTGGGATTCGAACTCAGGTATTTTCCACCGGTGTCGGGAGGACAGTTATTATTCCAAATATGTTGCTGTCGAGGACCACCGTCTGAGTGCCATAGCCTATTTGAACGTTATTGTCGACCAGGTGCATCCTTACAGCTGGAGGTTACTTGCAACAGATATGGAACTTTTCGGGAATGGTTCCAAGAGCATGGCGGTTACTTTACAACGTTTCATTGGCCGGATCTCAACCAGATTTAGCATCTGCCTGCGAAATTGAGATGAAACGAGTTGTTTGCAACTAGGATCCACTGCCGTCTATAACCAATACCAAACATCTCTGTGGAATACTTTCGGTACCTCGTGCAATCCATAGTTCGCGGTCTCTCGTTGGAGGTGGGGGAATTTGTAGTGTAAATTTTCGTCGTGTAATAAGGGGCCACAAATCTTGAAGGTAAGGCCTTCTCTGTCCCCTTCCGTTATTTTCCAGCGAACTTTTTTGTCAATTCTATTTTTATCTGAAATTCCTATTCTTACTAAAGATGGATTGTCTGGTGGCAGAGGGCAGAAGGCAGAGAGAGCTGTGATTAACCAATATTCTTCATATTGGTGTAATATCAAATAGGGGTTTCCCAAGGATCCGTTTTAGGACTACTGTCATTTTTGAATTTCATAAATGACATCGAAGAAGGGATAGAAGGGGTGATGTCAAAATTTGCATACGATGTAAAGATTGGGAGAGTCGTCAATTGTTAGTGCCAAGTAGCGATCCTTCAGGAAGACTAGAACGTGCTTCAAGAATGGCCAGAAAAGTGGCAGCCATGTTTTAATGCAGCAAAATGAGAGATGTTACACTTGGGGAACAGCAACCCTAAAATAACTTATACACTTGGTAGAGTTGAAATAAAAGCAGTAGAGGAAGAAAGGAAGATAGGAAAAGAGTTACGATACGGCTGATATGAAGTTTTCTGAGTAGTGTAAACAGGCTGTCAGGTCTATAGCGTCCTGTCGATGATTTATCGAACAGTATCTTCTAGAAATAGGGAGGTCACAATCGCCTTATACATAAGCGATTGCAAAAAACACATTGAGTTTCTTGAAAGGTTCCAAGGACGGGCAACTCGCATGGTGAGATTGGCAGAAGGACGACCAGATGAGGAAAGACTTCGATTATGTGAGCTACAAAGCTTGGAAACTAGGCACCTTAGAGGAGATCTGACTGAAGGCTCTGAGGGTTAGTAAGCCTTGGGCTTTCTTGCACTGTATGGCTAATACTCCCTCGTGGGTAGCACAGTTGGTAGGATCGACGTCCTCCTCACACCGGGTGGAAAAGATATCAGTTCGAATCCCGTCGATGGCAGGAGGAATTTTCATGGGTCTTTTTCACAAAGTGGCTCAGGCGAGGGTAGTGTGGTTTTTTCTCCTGGAAACTTGAGTTTTTCGTCCCGCAAACAGAAAATCGACCACAGAACACACGCAATTTACAGACAGTAAACCAGGACAACATGGCCTTAGTCGCCAATGCTCCTAAAATCTAATAACAACAACAATAATGGCTAATACTAATTCGTTTCTTGAACATTGTACTCTTAGATGCTTCATCATGTTTTATCTACAAAAACACATTTTAATATGATTTTGTAATTCCAAAATGTAAAATGGTTTGAAAGATAAAAAATACCAGAACGTTGAATAAGTAATTAACTTGTGATTTAAAAGTTAAACATTTTCAATGCTTTCTTGTAGTTTAAAATTAGGGTGCATTTGAATAAAGCTATAAACGATAGACTATTCTCCACCCATCTGTCCTTCATAAGTACATCTCGACATTCCTTACACAGAATCTTTAATCCCTTATTAAATTCCCTAATTTATAACTACATGAAAATGATAATTTCGTATTTGTTTCTAAAAAAAGTCTTCAAGGTTTGTAAACCTAATAAACACGAGGAAGAGATAACCATCTTTTTCTTTCAAGGTTTAAATCTTGGTTGAAGTGTTCTACTTATAAATACAGTATTTATGGAAAGATGTAAATACAGGAATAAAATTACTCAAAATAGATTTGCTACTAAAGGATGTCCACCATGGTTTTCCGATAAGGAGAACAGTTCAGAGGAAAACAAAATTAATTTTCACAATAATCAGTTTTCAATCAATGCTCAAAAAGAAGGTTGGCTGTCTTTTCCTCATATTTAGAAATGTTTTAAAAAAAAAACAATCTTAAATTAGCATCTTATAGCAGTTGTAAATTAGGATCTTTAATAAGGAAAAGTATTCTATTTTGTTTGAAGGCATTCCCTCATGACTTTATCAGATCAGGAAACTGTATGGATGCTTATTTAATGAAAGAGAGATTGCATTAACATGCCGGAAGTATCGAAAGATACACGGACCAAGACATTGAGAGCAATGTCTTGGTCGTGACATTGCTGCCCACAAATATTATTTATTTTCTGAAGAATTCCATGCAAGGTGCCAGAAACTATCCACGCTGTTGTCCAAAGCCAAGTAGAATCAAAAGACTCTTCATTAACGTCGCTTTAAAACTATTCCACTCTACAGATGTAACTTATAAATTATGTAGTCTTAATGATTTAGCCTAGACTTCAGTTTTGAAACGAGGTTCTTTGCCCCTACCACTCTGGCACTCTGAGGAATTACAAGTAAGCAGAACGTGCCTTGGTATCTTCCTTTGTGACATTCTTCGTTTCAATCTACTGAGAAATTTGTAAATTATACCTAATTATGGTTTTTTGAATGTGTGGTACTGAGAACTCCTTAAGAAACTTCGTGAGCAATCTTTTCTATAGTCAGTTTGTGTACATGATTTTCTTAAAGAATATATATTTCAAAATCTACAAAAATTACGCTAAGGTTCTGGCTCTATTTATTTAAAATTATTTAAACTTTTTTTCGACTAATAATTACTCCTGATTTATTTATTAAAGAATGGTGCATAAATATCTTCCAATTGTAAATTTTGCGTATAAGAAACCCTCTAAGTTGAAAATAATGGTGTAAGAATATTTCTCAAAATAAACTTGTAGCAGTTTGTTAATATTCTTGGAATTTTCTACAAACTTACCAAAATTTAACTTACATTGTGCTGCCACTTTATTAGGTACACCGACCTAGTAGCGTGTTGAGTCTCCTTTAGTCTTCAAAACAGTCTGAATTCTTTTAGGCATGGATTGAACAAGATGCTGAAAACGTTGTGCAGGAATGGAGTACCATGCAGACATGAGTGTGTCACACAGTTCCTTGAGATTCGACGGAGGTATAGGCAGGCAGCGAACATCCCTTTCCAGCTCATTCCAAAGATGTTCAATAGGATTGAGATCCTCGGACTCAGCGGGCCACTGCAGTAAAGAAAAACCATTGTCATGTTCCTGGAACCATTCCATAGTGATTCGGGTTTTACTTCCAGCAGGATAATGTGCACCGGGCGCATTATCCTGCTGGAAGTAACCATCTGACTGAGGAAAAACTGTCAACAAGAACGGATTCACTTGGTCAGCAACGATGTTTAGGTACGATGTGGCATTCAGACGTGAATCTATGGGTATCAATGGACTCAACGTGTGCAGAGAAAACATTCCCCACAAAATAACACTGCCCCCACCACCTTGCACAGTAGTCGTCAGACATGACGGGTGCATGGATTCATGTTGTTTTTGCCAAATTCTGAGCCTTCCATCAACATGATGCACCAGGAACTTCGACTCGTCAGACTAAGCAACTGTTTTCCAATCCTCGATAGTCCAGTGCTGGTGTTGTTGTGCCCACAGGAGGCGTGCTCTCTTGTTCTTCCCATTCACGACAAAGTGCGACTAGTGGTCCGTTGCGATATTTTCTTCTGCGCACCAAGGTTGTATTCTGACGTGATGTGCGACATTGTGGCCTGTCTGTTTGCTTGCACAGTTCTAGCCATCCTCCTCTGACCTCTCTCATTAACAAGCGATTTTCTTCCACAGGAGTGCGTTGAGAGGATGATTTCTTTTCGTTGCACCATTCTCGATACACCCTTGAAACTGTGGTGCGTGAAAAGTTCAGGCGAACTGCCATTTCAGAGATGCTTTGTCCAGCACGTCTTGCACCTACTACCATGCCACGTTCGAAGTCCGTTAGATAACTCTTTCTCCGCATTCTTGCTACGGTTTATACGCTTAACTGATACTAGAAAGGTTGTTCTGCTGCATTTATATCCACAACTGTAGTCATGTGACTTGCAACGTTGTGGGACAAACCATGTGTGTCCCACAGCAGGGGATACCTAATAAAGTGGCAGCACAGTGTAGGTTATCTCATTTTAAAACACTTTATCGTTCAATTTTTTTGGAAATAAACAAAACAGTTTGAATAAACTCTTGTTGCTACCAGAAAACAAGCCAAATCTCAAACGATTCATATTCATTACGCTGAATTAACACGCCAACAGGCACAATTTGGCCCTTGTGCCAGAACACCCCCATTAAAAAACCAAATACGCAAAATATTATTTTTAAGTATAGTACCTGGTTGATGTGGCATGTGCCTCCATCTCATAGGTGAATTATTAAAACTTTCGAAAATTAAAGCATCTTTAATTAACCGAATGAGAAATATTCAACACAATATAATACAATGCAATACTATTTGAGATGATTATTGTTTCCATGATATTTATGAATTTTGTGAAATCATCTTTACAAACGTATAGAGTATTTTGACGATTTTTTGTTGGCATTCATGTCTCCATGGAACTTTCATCAAATCAGAGAATTGATATTAATAAGGACAAAGTTTTTAAAATATACTTAAATAAACATTAATGTAAATGTAATATAAAATAACATTGTTAGCACAAATTTTGCAAATATAACCAGGGCCTTTTCCACCCGGTGTGGGGAGGACGGTGACTCTACTACTGTGCTACGCGCGCAGACATATAGATGATGCATAGCGTTAGGGGAAAGGCGTTCCGATGTGACACAGATGCCACAGAGTACATATGGCATCTCTGTGGAGACAAACAATATCACTCTGAAAGTCAGAAAGTGTTGTGTTGTAAATGAAGTATTGTGTTGGGTTCCCTGGCTTTTGGCCGCAGGACCCCACTTTGCCCGCACACACACCACTAGGAGGTAGCCAGGCTGCCCATAAATCCCTGACTAGTCTCCTCCAGGTCGCCTGAGCTTCCTGGAAAGAGACCAAGTAAAAAAAAAAAAAAAAAAGATGTAGCATTGGGTGGAATTTCTCCCACCTAAGCGGAAAGTGGAAGAAGAGGGCCCTCGAGAGGGTGGGAAGACGGTATCAAGAGAGAGACACGGATGAAACAATTCAAGCGACCTGAGTGTTAAGTCCAGTAGGCAGAAGTGGTCAGAATCTAGGTGAAGGTGTTCACAGTCGGGTTAAAATAGTCGAATCTGAGGTGGAGATGTTCAGTATATGAGAAAAGGGTGTCGATCAATGTGCATTGATTCCAGGACGCTGTACCAGTGATCTTCTTCTGGTGAAGAGATCATGGGCGAAGGCAGAGAAAGCGTGGTACTGGTCTTCCTCATTGATCAGAAAATGTTCATTTCCTCGAGACAAGGCATGTATTTTTGTTATGAGCAACGGTCGCAGGTCCTCGTAGAGCGGGCAAACATAGAATAGGTGATCCCAGTCCGTTTTCACCACAAAGACAGCGAGGGTCATCCACGATGTTCATAGAAGCAAGTTTGCGATTTATGGATCGATGGACTGTAATCAGGAAAGTGGTGTATAAACCTAGGCTGTACCATGCTGGAGCTTTAGGGTAGATGTGGGCCATTTGAGGTAAGAATTTTTTTATTGATGGAGCTTTTGGGGTGGTATTCCATCTGTTTTTCCAGGTGTTAAGAAGGTGGACTGCAAGGCGCTTTTTTTCTTCTTTGATGGTGTTTGCTGGGTTTGTAGTGAAATCCAGGATGGTCGTAGGGAGTCCCTTTGCGAGCCGGTAGTGCACGTCTTTGCGAATTACCTGCAGGTCCAGAAGGAGAACTCCCGCCAGGACTTGGAGCACTGGGTTGCTTACCGTGCAATAGGTACGGGTGATAGTGAGAAGGATATTACGCTGAATGGAGGTGAGCTCCCATTGGTTACGAACAATGAGTGCACGATGATACCAGAAACCTGCACAAAACTAAAAAAAACAAACCAAACTATTATATTTAGTTTGCCGTGATGTGTGTCTTATGTCTATTAATTGCGTGTGTTCTATGGTCGATTTGTCTGTTTGCTGGACGAAAAACCTCAGTTTCTGGGGGAAAAACCTTGCCATCTACGCCTGAGACCGACTAACTCAGCCACGGAGTGAAAAAAGCCAATTAAAGTTCCTCGCGTCATCGACAGGATTCGAACCCGGGCCTTTTTCACCCGGTGTGGGGAGGATGACACCACTGTACTACCCGCGCAGACCTTCGTAGTATGCAATGGTCTTAATTCTCACAGCACAACAAACTGACCTTTGAAAAGAGTTGCCCTTGTATTGCACTAATTTCAAATAGATAGCCATTTACTGTACTTTAAATATGGGACTGCTATGACAGACTGTTTACGATCTAACTAGGGTCTCATCAGATAGTATTTAATGACAAGACTCAAGCAAAACAGTTGTAAAGCAGTTATACGATGTGAGTTGTAATGAGTGTTGCCATTAAAGACCATCTGCTGTCTGGTGAGGAACCAGTTAGTCCTGAAACAAGCTGTCATAGCCGTATTTCATTCTTTTAACAAGTAATCAATTCATTCTGTTAAAAGAATGATTGAAATAATTTCAATCTAGCAATAGTGGTAAAGTGGTAATGGATTCCAAAAAGCATTTAAATTGGCAATGTGTTGCTTAAATGAATTGGCGCTAATTTTTTTTTTTTTTTTTAATATCTAGAATTAAAAAATATATATGCATATACTGGAGGGTCTGCGTGTTTTTAGCCTTGTTGTTTCACATCCGGTCATATTGAAGCTCAATCAGTTTTATTTGTGTAATTAATGTATAATTTTTCAAAATTTCTTATAAATTTCATTGTAATCGTAGTATTATTACTTTTAATTATTTACTTATTTTCAAGAATCGTTTAAAAGATCCAAAACCACTTCAAAATTTTAATACACTTCTTAATATTTTCAATAAATTTACAATTTGCGCATGCCCAGTGAAAACCGTTGCATATTGATGTCTTGATCATCAAATAAGATTAAAATTGACTCAGCAGTCATACCACGACTATAAAAGCTAAAATAAAAATGTCTTCCTCTGCTGTTAAAGAATTATATTGCCACGAGAAACATTTCGTCACTGGGAATTTTCTAAGGATTTTTAGAAGCAAACAGGCCTTAGAAACAGCAGTGTATCATCGTAGCCAGTAATTGCTGCCTATTAATATTTTTATTAATTATAATTTTAATTAATAATTATGCAACAAAAGTAACTCAACGTATTGTACCGGATTATTTAGTCAGCTTTGATTTTTATATTTGACATTATTAAGTTCTTAACGTGTTGCATTTATTGTGCAATTAAGTCTTCTTCAGCCTCTCCATTTTTTCTCTCTCTCTAAACAAAAAAAAAAAAAAAATCTTTCTCCAGCGCGTACTTCCTGATTAATTATCCGTTTATGTGCTCCTTTACAATTTTTTTTCTTCCTTTTTTCTGTAAAATTTACCCCGGACTTTTTAAATCCAATTAAATCGCTATCATTAGAGGTCTCCCGCTTTCCGAAATATATTTTTTTATTTTTTGATCGAATAGAAGTTTTAGATGCAGAGCAAAAAAAAAAAAAAAAACAGAGATTGGTGTTACTAGAAGAAGCAATGACTATAGAGTCTATTCGTTGGTAATTAGGGATAACGATCTAATAAAATAATCTGTTTCTCCTTCTAGAAGAAGGTTTCGTAGACCTAATCATAACTGAAGGAAGGATGCTCATTTTATATGCATAATAGTGCATAACATGAGAGATACTTTGTAAAGCATGCACTGCTGTCAAAAATATTGGAACACAACAATAAATCTTTAAAATAGAAACTTTCTAACAACCATCAGCAATCTTGTTTGCATGAAGGTGATTAATGAGTGCATATATTAACTTTATTTGCTCTTCGAGTATCGATTATGAATGATTTCCTGCCCCTTTTTGTTTTTAACGTGACTGGATGTTTGAAGCGAATCACAGAAATGCCACGAATCTAACGTCCATCTCTTAGATTTCTATTCTTATCGAGTGGAATGCTCACAATTACGACGGTATTTGCTTGCCTATTATATTCGGAGAGATGCTCTCGGAAATCACTTCACGGGTATTTCCACTGATTGCCTCTGGACATTCTTTTAGTTGAAAAGATTCGAGAATGCACCTTTGGTATCGATGAAAGCAACTCCAACATTTTTCACTTCCAACTTTTGTTTCATTGTTTTCCGTTTCGATTTCCACGCATTTCTTTAAAATTTGCATATGAGGCTGTTTTGTTTTAATTCTAAAGGATACCATGACACCCGACTTCTTTACTTTTTCTTTTTTCGGTTAATCTGTCCATCACATAACTTTCACTTAATGCAATGAGCGAAACAAAAGAAACAGGACGTACTTCTTAAACACTCTTAGTTAAATTAACATTATAAATTACAAACGAAAAACTGATGGCAAATTTTAATGAATACTAAAAGTAATTATTTATTTATTTCTATTATTTTATATCTTTTATATATTTCTATATAAAAATAATAAACCTTGGCAAAAGTCTGTCCAAGATGACATTGACCGTATCTGTCCAATTCACAGTTTCCACAAACTCAGAAATTACAACTTCATTTTAAAATATATCTCCAGAAATATTGGAGGTATGAATCTTATTTTTGGAATTCATGTAGAAGAGGACCCACGGATCTGAATTTCCAGAAGCCTGAACAAAATTTATTCAGGCTTCATATTTTCTGGATACTATTGGTTTATCGTAGAATTTCTTTAGAACTCTATACTTAGTAGCACTGGTCCCCCACAGAAGACCAATGTCGATGTCTCTGGAAATTTCTACAACCTTATATACTTGCTTTCTAAGACTCCTTTCAGATCTAAGACTCCTTTCAGTCCAATCAGAATCCTTTCTTGTAAGGATTCTGATTGGACTTATTTCTAAAAATTTGTGGTCTCCAAGATCTCCAGGCTTAATATTGCTGAACTAAGGCAGAGTCTTTTAAAAAAATATCTCCATAGATCGAAGGAAATGAAAGCCAATATACAAAATGAAACTGTTAACCCAGACATCCAAATATTACAAAAGATGTAGTGAAATCAATGAAAAGAGTCCGTACTTCCAACATTTATTATGATCTTTTATAATAGCTTATTACCATTAATGGATACTTGATTGCATACTCTGATAGTAAAATAATTAATAAATTTTAATCGCTGATATATGTGCGAATTTTGAATTGATAATTGATAAAAACAGGAATTGATAATGGATCCAAAAAAATTTGGATCCATTATCAATTCCTGTTTTTGCAAGGCAAACAGCCAATGAAGAGATGTCTATGGTGTATGGGGATATCTGTCCATCGCATGACATTGTAAAACTGGTGGAGACAGTTCAAGTGCGGACGAAAGAGCGTCCACGATGAGGAAAGAAGTGGGCTGCCACCCACATCTCACACTACTAAATTCGTTGAGAAATTTGAACAGCTGATCCTCAATGACTGTCGGATAACAATTAAACAGGTAGTTGCTGAGAATGGGATAAATATGAATAAGGTCTCAGCACGATGGATTCTTCGCTTGTTCGCATGTCGTCAGAAAGAAAAAAGGCAGGTCTTCTCTGATGAATTGATCGCCATGTGTGACAGCGATCCTGATCTGTTTCCTTCCCGAATGGTGAATATAGATGAATTGTGGATAAGTCACTTTGATCCAAAAGCAAAACAGGTTTCAAAACAATGGAAACATCCATCATCACTAACTCCCAAAAAAGGCCAGGGTGCAACCATTTTGCAGGAAAGACGTTGCCGTCAGTTTTCTGGGATGAGATGGCCATTTTCGCACAGATTACTGGGAGAAGGGGGACCACCATCAATGTGCATTACTACAGAAACTTACTGAAGCAGTTACATGCGGTAATCAATAAACAGGTAATTTCTGCGACAGAAGCATATTTTCAAGAGCAAAGTGAGACCTACAAAAATAGCATAAGGAAGTGCCGAAAAAGATGAAATAAATGTCAGTAGCGATGCAGTGGTGATAGAAACATGACATCCTGAAGACTAGGAGGAGAGACAATGGGTTTATTTTTATTTTTTGAAATCAGTTATTTTTGTGTACAGAAAATAAATTCTTAGTTTTATGCAAATAAATTTAAACAATTAGGGAAAACACTTTTTAAAGTGGGAAAATCAAATTCAGTTCAACAAAGCAACACCCTTCTGGCTATTAACATATGTTTCGCTAATATAATATCGCGCACAATAGCTTAATTAAATGCTTATCCACTTAAGGAGAACCATTCATCGCATTTACATCAACTGAGAAATATTTAATTAGCTCCTTTTTCTTATTTCAACACAAAAGTGGTGAAGAGATTCACACTTTCTAAAAAGAAACTGCACGCACCACTATTCAAAGCAACAACACCTCGGCAAACAATTTAATTAAGATAAAAAAACAACAACACATAAACAAGTACAAAAACTACTGTATAGCCACCATAAACAAACCACGAGGCAGTCTTTAAAATGCATTTTAACAAAGATTTGCACAATACTTTGAGGATTACCACACGAGGAATTTATGAGCAGAACCTTTTTTAAAACACATTTAGTAATCTGCACAGAGTAACTGGATCTTGCCATCTAAATTGTTTATTGCCAGCACAACTCATGAAATACTAAATTGCTCTGCAGGTCTCCTAATAACGAATCGGTACTCCACAATCTTCTTGTCTAAGAAAGCGATACTTATTTCTCTTTTTTTTGCATTCCAAGAGATGGCCAACGGAATTTAACTTCATTATTTCGTAGGATTATTGCCTTTCGTAACATAAATAAAATTAGAAAAGCAGCTTTAAGGCGAAAATGCATTAAACAACTCAGCCGTGACCGAAAGTGGATATTTATATTAAAAAGAAATTTTCCTTTTTTTTTTTTTATTTGTGAGCAACGCCAATTTGAAGAATGATTTATAAATGTATCGTTTGGCACCTACCCAGAAACGCGCAATGACGTACCGTTCCAATTATGTTAGCCCTAATTATATGTAATACAGAATCGTCTACCGAGTAGAATAACTAGTTTTAGTATTGTAAATCTTTTTTTAACTAGATGGTGTCGTGATGGAAGCCCAAACGGTTTTCAAATAAACATTTCTTTCTTTCACACTGCAGTTTTTGGGATACGTGACAAAATTTAAATTATACATTACCGAGCAGATATATTTCGTTAATATCCCACTATGGTTTCTGAAGGACACCATGAAGGCACCCAAAATAAAAAATAATATTTTTTTATTAAATACTATAAGAAGAATAAAAACACACTTTATTAAATTATTACAATGCAAAATATACTTAAATATCATGACTAAAGTATTACACACACTAGAAATATATTTTTAAAACTATTCTTCACACCCAATGATCCAATTCAGTCCAGAGATTCTTTATAAGGCTGAGTGAGGCAGGGTTCTGGGCTGGGTGACAGAATTCTATCTTTATAACCCAGGGTGGTCTTAGCTTTCTCAACGATGTTCCACCAGTAAGCCCTTCCAGAAGTCAAACTTCTCAACTTCTTATTCTCATGATCTTTAAGTCCTCTTCTACGTCGTCCATCCATCTTTTCCGCGGTATTCCTCTTGCCCTTATACCGGTAGGTTTCCATTTCATTATCCTTTTAGTTGTTCGCTGTCATCCATTCTCATAACATGTCCCAACCAGGCAAGTGTCTGGCTCTTCACAAATCTGACGATGTGCGCACCCTGAATAAGATTGTCAAGTTCGTGGTTCATTCTGATCCTCCAGGATCCATCAACATCTTGTAAGGGTCCAAAGACTTTCCGCAAAATTCTTCGCTCGAACACTCTCAATAACTGCTCATCTTTACTTATTAATTACACAAAAATTAAAAAGCATATAAACAAAAAAAAAGGAAAATATAAAGAGAAAAAAAAGTATGAACATAGCAGCACGTAACAATAACAATGAAAAACAACGGCAGGAAAGGTAAAAATCAAACCGTGGATTTTGGTCAAACAAACGAGAACTAATTGTGATTGCAGTTCAAAACACAGCGCGGTACTCATTGGAGAGTTGGATGGTTGATGTCGAAGTTTAGTAATCTGGCAGTTTTAAGCCACAAAATTTAGGAGTTATTCCAGATTAACAGGTTTAAGTCACAAGATTTGGAAAGAGTCATTCGATTTGAACAGATGCGATCCACTCTAGGAGACTGCGAAGGTATTTGTAATCCGTAGCCGTTTTCTGCAGATTAATTCCAAGACGCAGCAGTGCCTGTATTTTAGGGAGCGCCGGGATAGGAAACGATTACAAAGCTTCAGACGGTGGCATTTCAAGATTAGTGTGTGGTCAGACCTCCATGAAGGCGGAGGATTGTGCCACTGACAGAAATCCTAGACGTTCGGGGCGTTTATCACTCCTGTCAACGTTTTCACCGTAGTCATTAAACATCTGAGGTCAATTAGCTTTAGAAATCTGGGTGCATTTAGCTGCCATATCAGTGGTTCTCAATTGAGGGGGAGGGAGGCCCATTTCAGGGTCCAGTATTCACATGTGAACACCGGTTTTTGACGTGAGGGAGAAGTAGATGCCCAGATGTTAACCACTGGAATGAGGGTGAGTGCTGTTGGTCACTGTTTGAGTGAATAAATCATTGTTGCAGATTTAGAAGGGTTAAGATTTAACCCAAAAATCTGCAAGTAAGTTGAAAGATCTGTCAAGCTCTCTGTGATTGTAGACGCAATTGCCTTTGGGTTTCCTGACGATGGGATTAAGGTAAGCAACTTAATATCATCGGCATATACTAAAGCATCGTTACAAGGAATAAAAGGAATAAAAACTGCTGAGAACATGAAGTAGAAAGGACTGCACCTTGTAGGTCTTTTGCAGTGATCTTCCGCGGTATTTGTAGTGATCTTCCGCGGTATCATTGAGAGGCGATACTTCTATTACTCAATAAAGCGGCGAAGAAAGCTAATAGATCGCATTAATCCTGAGAAGGATTGCTAGGTAGCTTCAATATCAGCGTACACAGTAGCTAATTCGGATTTCGTTTCGAAGACTTGAAGAATGGATGCCTTCGCCGCAATGGAGTTTTGTTATGGTTGATCTTTTTGCGACTGTGAAGTGGAACTGTTTCGGTTTCTGTAGCATGAGCTGTTGTTGGGTTAATGCTAGGAGTACTAGGGTTTGAGGAGGATGGAAGAAGTTGAGATTACTCTGAAATATTTTGGGCTGTTAGCACTTGTAATGTATTGAGAGGTGGCAAAGTGTGTCATTTTGTCTGATGACTACGCTAAAAAATTGTAATATATGGTGTTTGTTTAAGCCTTATATCACAACTGCTTCTGGGTGAATACAATTTTTTTTAACTTCCTTCTTAATATACAAATAAATTTATTTTTAATTAATTTTTAAGAATAAAAGGTTTTTGTATGAATTTAGAATATTAAAAAAACTGTTTTATGAATTTAGAATATAAAATAAACTATTTATTTTTGGATAAATATACATTAATTAATACTTGCGCCTTATCTGCATTGAATGAAAAGAAAATGAATAAATGAATGAATGAAAATGTTCAGGATGCTTTCTTAAAATTCTTTATACTTTATAACTTCAATTAGTTCTTTCTTTGTTGTTGGCTGTAGTTAATAAGTCTGGAGGATGCCTTTTGGGATCCTTAGCAAGCATTAAATGGTAGAAAACAACCGGGCTCCCACTCTTCAACGTTCATTTAATTTATTTGGAGCCACTTCTTGGAGTTTTTTGAACTGTAGGTAGCGATAAAAGTGTTTAAAAATTAAAGGCATGTCTAGAAAATATTCCAACAGAAAAAAAAAACACGATTCTTCAATGGAAATACCCTGCTTTGCACGTGAATTAACAGTTCTCCTCCAGAAGTCAATCAGTCCAAGATCATTATAGTAGTAGTAGTAGTAGTAGTAGTAGTAGTAGTAGTAGTAGTAGTAGTAGTAGTAGTGGCACATGATGCAAGAAAGCAAGTGTAGGAGCTTATGCAGCATCAGCCAAAAAAAAAAAAAAAAAAAATCACACCATACCCTCCAAATGCCTGTCCAGTTCCTCCTTAAATTTATTTAACCTATCAACTTCCACAACGACAGATGGAAGTTTGTTCCAGCAATTAACCACCCGCTGGCTAAAGGCAAATTTCCGCACATCTATTCTACATCTGTCCTTTCTTAATTTGAACTTATGTCCCCTTAGGTTCGTATTCTGAACAAGTGGGAGGATCCCATCAGAATTCAGCGTGCTCAACCCATTCAAGGCCTTATAGACCTCAATCAGATCACCGCGCAGGTGCCTAGTCTCCAGCCACTGCAATTTGCAGAACTTAAGCCTCTCTTGGTAAGAGGATCCCTTCATTCCCCTCACCAATCGTGTTGCTCTTCTCTGTACACGCTCAAGCAAACCTACATCCTTCCTAAAATGAGGCCTCCAGACCTGTACGCAGTACTCAAGGCGTGGCCTGACCATTGCCTTATACAGAGGGACAATCACCTCCTTTTCCCTGCTAGCAAAATTCCTATATATCATTGACAAAACCCCATGACCTGCCCTAGCAGCCTGTCTGCATTGCTCAGAAAACTTCATATCTGACTGCACAATTACTCCCAGGTCTTTTTCATTTTCTACCACCTTAAGTGTAGTACCACACAGTTGGTACGTTTCTCTGGGGTTACTTCTACCCATATGCAGTACTTTGCATTTGTCAAGGTTGAACTTCAGTTGCCACTTCTTAGCCCATCTGCCCAAATTATCTAGATCCTGTTGCAGTAGCACACTGCCATTACTGTCATTAACAACCCTGCCAACCTTTGTGTCATCTGCAAACTTCGACATTAAGCCTGATATACCTTCATCAATATTATTGATAAATACACAAAACAACAGTGGACCCAACACCGAACCCTGTGGGACTCCACTAATAACATCAGTCCACGAAGAGCAGCACCCATTGATTACCACCCTCTGTCTTCTCCCACTTAACCATCCTTTTATCCATTGTAGCAACTTACCCTTAATACCATTCTGCTCCAATTTGTACAGTAGTCTTCCATGCGCAACAGTGTCAAAAGCTTTCCTGAAATCCAAGTATATGATATCAAAATTATTTTTTGCATCCAGTTCCTTTGTGACCACATCATAATAACCAATCAAATTTGTCAGACAAGACTTTCCCTTAACAAAACCATGCTGTGTTTGAATTATTGCTGCAGTCTTGTCTAGATGATCCTGCAATGCATCTTTAACCAGTGACTCCATTATTTTACCCGGAACAGAAGTTAAACTAACTGGTCTGTAATTACTCGTGTCACCCTTCGATCCACCTTTGTGAATTGGGGATACATTTGCACATCTCCAGTCCGTGGGAACCTCCCCTGAGTCCAAGGATGCTCTCATAATTATGGCTAAGGGTTTGCTTAGTTGCTTTGCCGCCTCTTTTAAAATAACTGGATAGATCCCATCCACCCCAGGTGCCTTTCTTATGTTTAACTTCAACAATTTCTCCTCCACTTTGCTCTCAGTTATTACAAAATCATTAAGCACACTGCTACAATTTGATAACCTTCTTCCATTTTCAAACTGTAATAATTCCTCATGTGTGAATATGTAGATGCAAAATACTCATTCAGTTTGTTTGCTATCTGAGCAGGATCATCAACAGTCGAACCATCGATGTCAAGTGGACCAATCATATTTATCCCCTTCCTTTTAGAGTTTATATAAGTAAAGAAATCCTTGCTGTTTTTCGTAGCATCCTTTGCCAAACATTTCTCGTAATCCTGTCCAATTATCTTGTCCGAATGTTTAACCAAACCCATTAGCTTGCCTAACTACCTGAGTAACTTTATTACATACTAATTTATACACATCCCGGACAAAATTATTAGTCGCCTGTGTAGTATTTCAATTAATAACGCGTAACGCCTCGTTTGACGCCAATCATTTCATGAATTCTCATCGTTAGAGATTCAGCTAGACCCTCTTAAACAGTTTATATCAAATTAGGTCATTCTGAAAGCACTATTGAGCCTTTAATTCATTTAGCTTTCATGGATGCTGCTGTTGTTGTATTTTCACGTTCCGTTCAATCCCATACGTTCTTTATAGGATTTAATTCTGCTGTCCAATTTAAATGTTCTTCCATTCCCTTGTGTTCCTCGTGCCGGAGGCCCTGTGAACCTGGGGAAGTTATCATATGAAATACAGGAGTGTCGATTCATCAGTGTCCTTCAAATGTTCAGCAGCCCAAGCTGATCATCCAGAATATTTGTGCTATCAGCCTGATTCATCCTAGTTTGGTATTTCAAGTAGGGTACTCGGTTCACAATAGTTAAAATATCCCCAAATAATTTAAACTTTAATATTTAAGTCGATATATTTAAAACACAAATTAATGTTTTTCGTTTAACTAAGATTTTTTCCTTAACGTTGATTCTTAAAAACGTGCTAGTTTAAGAGGGATTTAGCAAGGGACCGAGAAAAATGCGCACCCCAAAAATTCAATAAAATTCGACAATAAAAATTCAACCACAGAAACAAATAGTTAGCATATTAATTTTGTCTTGTCTAAAGTGTGATTAATTATTATAATTATTTCTTTTTTTAATGGATTGAAATACATATGGTCATGTAACATTTTCTTTTTTTATTAAAAAGAAATATTTTAAAAATTATCGCTTTTTTACACCTTTTATTTTTAAAAAAAAATATTAATTCTGCTGAAAATTAAAAAGAAAAATTACCCAAAATATAAAGATAAAACTACTAGCCTCTTACATTCAGTATCGGAATTTCAGACGTACGCATTCGCATATACTTCTGCTTATTATCTATAGTTATAATTTTTTTTTAAAATAAATATATAATATAATAAATATACACTTAAGTTAGTTATAATAAATATTATTATTTACTTCCATTTTCAATTTTTCCAAAATTTATTTTAAATTTGGAGCTCTGTGAAAACAAACTGAACAGAAGAATCTGTTTTACAGAACAAACTTTGTCTTCAGAACGAGTTGCACTAGTATTGCACTACTCTCAAATTAAGACAAGTTCCAGTCAGTTAGTAGTGGCAAATGATGCAAGAAAGCAAGGTTATATAGCATCAGCCAAAAAAAAAAAAAAACTACACACTTTGCCCACCCATTCCCTCCAAGAATTTGTCTAGTTCTCCCTTGAATTTATTCAAACCATCCACTTCCACAACAACAGATGGAAGCCTGTTCCAACAATCAACCACTCGCTGGCTGAAGGCAAACTTCCGCATATGTAACCATCCTTCTTCAACTTGAATTTATGCCCCCTCATGTGTGCAGTCTCAACAAAAGGGAGAATGCCATTCACATTCGGCTTATCCAATTCATTCAAGGCCTTAAAACACCTCAATCAGATCACCCCGAAGGTGCCTAGTCTCCAGACGCTGTAATTTGTAGAACTGAAGCCTTTCTAGGTAGGCGCACCCTCTTCCATTCACCAATCTGGTTGCCCTGCAGCCGTTCCGGCATATCTACATCCTTCCTAAAGTGAGGCCTCCAGACCTGTATACAATACTCTATATGAGGCCTGACCACGTCCTTGTACAAAGGAATAATTACCTCCTTATCTCTGCTAGCAAAGTTTCTGTATATCATTGACAAAACCCTGTCATGGTAGCATGTTTGCACTACTCAGAGATTTTCATATCAGACTGCACAATTACCCCCCCCGGGGGGGGGGAGATTTACCTGTCTATGAAGCCAAATAATTCTATACAGCACATTCCACTAATTATTTTAATATTAAAAAGCTGTTTTTTAATAATTTTATGTGCAATGAAAAAAAAATCTAAAAATGAAAATTTTACAGTTTAATACTAGTTATTATAAAATATGCAATCTTTTTTTATAGATGTTTTTGTAATATACAAAAAAAAATAATAATAAATTATCTTTTATGTCTGAAGCATCTGTTTATATTGCACATTACTGCTTTCACTTCAAAGCTCAAGAACGGTAAGAATCTTTATTGATCTGAGAAGAAATCTCTATCCTAAACACCAGCATAAAAGGAGAAGAAAAAAAAAAAACTGTGTAACGTGCTAGGTGGCCCGCTGAGATCTCGGATTATTGGATTATTGATAGGTCGATAGACTATGTAGCTTAGAAATCTAAAACTTTGCATGTATACTAAAGAAACCCAACGGATGTGTCCTTTCTTATTTTTCAACTTTTGAAGAAAATTAAATACAAATTTAAATTAATACCTTCTACCCGTATATTCAAGAAGTACTTTAAAGCCACAGATGGAACCAAGCCATTCATAAAAGAGGTATGGAAGGATTAGAACGTCCTAAATACCACCAACGACTGCAGACTTCTGGGGATAAAAAACACTGCAACGCATGAATAGTTGTTAGTGTAAAATACAACCAGAAGGTTAAGAACGTTGTCCACAAGGAAGTCACTACTTTAGCTGGACCAGCTGGCCTTGAAGGAATCATAATAATTATTATTATTTCAACGATCCCCTGGCGTAATCCATATTTGTGCACAGATATGGATTACGCCCCATGATCAGCAATTTCAGTCTCTGACTGCAAAGAAATATTCAGACCTGTCTCATTACCATTATTACCTTGCTCATTATCATAAATACGTATAAAGGTGTTACATGTATGTAAATAATCCCATAAATCTCAATTTAAAGAGGAAGCAACGCTGATGGTTCTGCAAGCCACCTGCTGGTCGCGAATTGCCATAACAGAATGATAGACCCCGGATATGGTGTTTGCATAAAAACATATTCAATTCTAAACTAGAGAAGGCTAATGAATTTTTTTTCAAAAATATGCATTATTTTGATATCACTGTTGCATAAAATAACGAAAACTTAAAGAAGATATTGTAATTTTTAAAAAAACTTGTGAATGAGCAATTTATAACTAATGAATTTTTTCCATTTATCAATTAATAATTTAATTATTATAAATTTTTAACAACAAATAATCAATAAAAACAATAAAGTGTATGATTTTTTGATATGTTTCGATTAAGATTTCCATAGCAATTGCCGCGAACTTCAGTACACTTGTTCCATTTTGATGGCAATTCTGTCCATCAAATAACGCAGAAACATTATCATCAGCAAAGCCATGTCCACGTATGTTTTTCTTGAGGTGTCGTAACAGAAAATAATCACTGGAGATCCAGATTCGGCCTGTAAGGTGGATGGATAAGTTCTGTAAAGTCACAGTCTCTCAAATCAGCAGCAACAGCATGTGACCCGTGCGCTGTCCTGAAGAAGCAGCACACCCGGCGTTTTTCCTTTATGACATCCCTTTGGTTGTATAGTAGGATGCATATGAATCCCTAGTGACTGTCTGCTTGTGTTCCAAGTAGTAAATGTACAAAATTCCCTCTGCATTCCAAAAAATGGTGGCTGTAATCTTTCCAGCTGCAGATTGTGTCCGAAATTTTTTGGGTGTTGGAAGAATCCTTGTGCTTCCATTGCATTGATCCTTGCTTGGTCTCAGGATCCCAGTGATGGACCCATGTTTCATCACCCGTAACAATCCTGGAGATGAAAGTTTCAGGATCTCTTCCATAACGTTCTAAATTCTCCTCACAACACCGTACTCCGAATTGCTTCTGCACAGGGGTCAGGAATCTGAGGACCCACCTTGCACTGACCTTAGTCATCCCCAAATGTTCATGGAGTATGTTTATAACTGTTCTCTCAGATATGTCATATTCCCTAGAGATTTGGGACACCTTTAAACGTCTCTCATTCAGTACAAGGGTTTCCACAGCTTGGTACATTTCTAGAGTGGTTGCTGTCACAGGCCTTCCTAGATGTGGATCAACTTCGGTAGATTTTCTACCTCACTTGAATTTTTTTCGCACTGATTCGAAATAATTTCAGTGTCGGCAGAAATACAAAAATACAAAACTAACTACTTATTAATGGTATATCGAAATTGGAGTACTTGTTCATACTCTAATTTCGACATATTTCTCAAATAATAAATAATTCGCTATTAATCCATAAATGCGCTAAGGAAATTAAAAACAGCGAAACATTTAACAAGAATGGCTCTCTCATAAACGTGTTATTTATGGTATTTATTTGTTCCTTTTTTAATACAGCAGAAATATGCATTCTGATCAGAAATAGCTTCTTATGAGATCAACTATTATTGAATTCAAAACGACCATTAAATTTTTTAATAAAATACGTCTTATTTTTATTTTTCTTATTTACTGTTTTGAGAAATATATATCATGGACACCACATTTTTAAGAGAATAACATTGATTAACAAATCTTTAATTTAATAATTAATAAGAAGTCAATAAATAAACAGATATGTCCTAATATCTACGTAAGAAAATTGTTTCTACCAACATGATGAGCACCTGGACTTTCTCGAAGTTCTTTGTCAGCTATGAGGTCAATATCATTGCTGTCTTCATTTTCACTTGGAATAAAAATCTGTGGCTGCCTTTTGCATTTTTTAAATGTTCCCAATTTAGGAGTACGATTATAATCAAAATGTTGTTGCCTTTTATTCGCAAAAAGCTCGAATAATGGAGGAGGAGTTGCTAATCGAGTTGAGGCCGCATTTTCCCTGTCCCTTTTATAATCCCACCGTTCCCGACGCCTATGCCAAAAAGGTAATCTTCCAGAGCGTGCTAGAGCTCCTATGTTTCTTTTGTCAATCATGTTTCTTCCAAGATTATTTTCATTACCATCTGGCTCATATTCTACACAATCATCGTGCTCAAAAATATTTGGTAAGATTCTTGGTTTAAATGACTGCCTCTTAAGATCTGAATCGTATGGTATCAAGACTCTAAAAGATGATGTGGAAGGACGATCACGAAAATTTGAAAGCCATCCTTTCCTTGCCAAAGCTGCAACATTTCGTTTCACTGTACCATCATTAGAAATGGAGGGATTCTCTTGAAGATTTTGGTCTTTTAAATAATCGAGGTTATCAGCAAACAGGCTACGATATTGCCGATAATGAACTTTTGAGTTGTTCGGAAATTTTATTTTTCCATTCGACTTAAAAGAATTAGGGTTCGGATTCAAATTTTCATTACGTGGAAACCCTTTATTAATCTGTGGTTGTTTGTTTTCTACTTTACTGTTCACTGTTTTATCAATATTTTTTAGAACAGGAGTTCCGTTCCAATCACTTTTATTACTAGCTTCATCTGTGTCCTTTTTGTGCAAATTCTTTGGTGATGCATCCTTCAATCGAGGAGAAGAATTGATTACTCTTCTATCTTGTGCGGGATAAGCAAGTTTTGAAATATTTTTGATAAAATATTCAATTTTAGAATCGCCTGGCAAAGTTTTTGATGTTTTCACCGGATGAAACTTTTTATTTTCTTTATTGGTAGCAAATACTCTTTGCTGGTTTGAGTTGGAATAGCCAGATTCCGGCAAGATATTTGACTTCTTTAATAGAGCACGCTCTTTTTTGCTAGAATTTTTTCCTTTATTACCTCTTTGTTTTTTGTTTAGTGGTTTTTTGTACGAAATGTCACTAGACACAGATTCCCTGGTATTTCTTTCGAGAATTTTGTAATCATTGTTTAAACTATTTAAATTTTCTAAAGAAAAATGTTCTTTTTTAGTGGGCACTTGAGAAATTTCTCTCCGTTCTCTATTCTTCAATACCGAATCATAAGAATTACTAGCACGTATTTTTAAATGCGATTTATCTTCATCATCAAATTCCAATCCGGTAATCTGTGCTGTTTCATAATCTCTGTCCACTGGTTTATGATAAGAGTGCAAAAAGTTATTTGCATTTATTTTGTCATCGCTTTCAGGAAGGCGTTTTGATTTTCTTCCATTAAGTGTTGGTTTCCCGTGGTGTTTCAAAAATGCAGCAAGGTTTCTTTTCTCATCGTTGGAACTGTCTGGCGGTACTGGATTCTCTTCACTCATTCTCTTCGCATCAGAACCTTTGAATATTGGCTTACCATGAGATTTTAAAAACGCTCCCAAATGACGTTTATCGACCATAAAATTAGACTCTGAAACACAGTTATTCAAATTAGTGTCTGATTCACTGCATTTAGATTGTCCTGGAGTTTTTGAATATCTTATTGGCTGACTTTCACCATCACTCTCAGTATCAAACTGAGATATTTCTTCGGCTATGTCATCCATTTTTGCATCATCCATTTTTGTGTCTTCCATTTTTGTGTCATCAAATTCTTGTCTGAGCCCCTGCGACAATGATTTATCGTTTGTATCATCTTCCGATTCCAAATCAGTACAAGAAAGTGCTCCACTTTCTTCTTGTCCCTGTTGTTTTGCTCTAAGATATATTTGTTTTATACGAGCCTCAACTGCTCCAATATGACGTTTTACATTGGTGGATTCTAAGTCACTTGTGGAGTCTTTATCTGCTTCTTTTTTAACTTCTGGGGTAATAAAAATTGACTTTCCACGAGCTTTTAGAAATGCCCCGAAGTTGCCTTTATTGTCATTCATTAGAGTATTTAGCAAATAATTTTCCCGTGAACGTTTGGTCTCTGCTCCATTAAATACTGGTTTTCCACGACTATTTAAAAATGCGCCTAGGTAACGCTTTTCACTATTTGGTTCAGAATCGTCAATAGAAAAGTATTCAGTTCCACGTTTCGTATCCAATCCATTGAAAATTGGTTTACCACGACTCTTTAAGAATGCACCAACATGACGCTTTTCGCTGTTCTGTTCAGAATTCATAAACGTAGAATCATCTGCATTCCTCTTTGCGCTCTTGTCAATGAATACTGGCTTTCCACGGCTGTTTAGAAATGCTCCAAGATGGCGTTTGTCAACATTTAAATCTGAGTTTGATTGAGAAAAATTCTCGATATCTGGATTTCTTTCTTCTCCACTGAAAACTTGTTTACAACGGCTTTTTACAAAAGCGCCAAGATGGCGCTTTGCTTCTGAATTTGTCTGAGTAAAGGGTTCATTTCCACGTTTTTTGTCTGTAATAACACTAAAAGCCGGCTTACCCCGACTCTTTAAGAAGGCTCCGACATGGCGTTTCTCGTCATCTTTGGGATTTGAAACAGCTAATTCAAAATCGTTCCCTGCTTCTGGGTAATTTTTCTTGGCTTTAGTAAACACTGGTTTACCATGGGATTTTAGAAAAGCAGCAAGGTTTTTCTTTTCGATAACTGGTTGTCCTTGTAAAGTTAGTTCTGTTTGGGGCTCTTCTACACGCTTAGGAAACACCGGCTTCCCACGAGAGTTCAAAAATGCTCCAACGTTACGTTTATCATCTTCTGTTTGAGTATTTATCGTGGATCGATCCGTTTGAGATGGTATTATGTTTTCTTTTCCTAAATAAGATTTTCCATGAGATTTCAAGAATGCTCCAAAGTATCGTTTGTCATTGTGGGGCACATTTAAACCAGGTAAACCGTTTTGTAAGGAAGACCTCAAATGTGTCCTATTCAAATATGTAGTTCCACGTGAATTTAAAAATGCTCCAAAATGGCGTTTGCCTTTTGAGCTTAAGAAGTTAAGTTCATCTTCGAGATTGGAGTTTTCTGAAATAAGAAGGTTTGAATCTTTAGGGTAATCCCGAAAAGGTTGGTTGTCTTGAATAACTGAATATAATTCACGAATTTTGGGGCCTTTTAGAGTGCCCTGCTGGCTAAAGGATGGTCTTTCTTCCATTTTCCTAGCATATTTTAATGCCGTTTCTATTATTCCATCTGTTTTGAATTTATTGTAAATCGGGAACTCTTTGGCAAGTTGCAAATAATTTTCAGATAACGATCCCGAATTTTTAATTTCAGGGTGTAAAATTCGTTTTAGGTAACGAGATCCATCTTCTCTAGTGATCCCGTAAAGAAAGTTTTTGTCAGCCACTCTTCCAATAGTTGTTTTCTTGTCATCAACAGATCCGAAAAGGCTTGATTTCTTTTCAACCGGATAAATAATTCCTCTACCAGAATCTTCAAAATGCGATAATGGATCAATAATCTCTTGTGTAGGCGACTGCCGAATCCCATATTCAGAACTGGATATCTCCTGAAAAATAAAGATAAAAATAAATAAATAATCTTCATAAATTCTATGTATTAAACAATTACATAATTATAAACGTTCAGTATTTGGAACAACGTAAAGTCCACTTTGAACAGTTAATATGAACTATATAATGACAGTAGCGTTTAATGAAATGCTCACAATGGAGCTAGAGAGCTCCAGAAATTCTTTTATAGTGTTGGATGCAGAACTGATATGCCTGATTATCCTTTTGAAATTGTGTATAGAAGGGAAGACTGTGCGAACAAAAAAGGAGTACACTGCAATGATTGTGGGATCACTGTAAACAATATCTAAGCAGCAGTGTCAGGAGTACAGTCTCCAAGCAAAACATGCCCACATTTACGGATTGTCTGTACCAAACATGATGTATCCATGACATCATATTTTTTCAATACCGTTCTGCTGTTTGCAAACTCAACTAGAACTAGAATTCTTTGGATCACATGACCCATTTTCGATCTTTCAATGTGCGGTTTTGGCGATCATAGCATGCTGCAGGATTTATTTTTCGAAATTACGGCATGATCTGCTGCGATTGCAGCTAAATTGGTCAAAGTTCAAAGCATTAGCCTACGTTTGCCATCACTGTTCTCTTCCGAACTTGCACTGAGATATTATTTGGACTACCATTTGCCGTCTATAATAATAAATAAATAAATTTTATGTTTAAACTCCGGGACGACCAAACGGTCAGAGGAGTTATATGTAACCATAGAAGTTGGTGGTGATATTGGCACATAGCAGTACTCTATTCTCATGTGAGAGTGAGATGATTCTATTGAATCTCCACCGAATTCTGACAAAGGTAATGCTTTATTGTAAAAGCTCAATGAATTTAGATAAAATGTCTACGAGAGCTCTAAAAGGTTATTATACAGGTCGGTTACAGCATATACGCAATTCATGAGCTTCCACAACATATGTCTATGCCTAAAATAGACAAATAAAATGTCGTAAATTCATTAGGAATTTACAACGTTTTAAGGATACTGGAATTAGACAAACTTCTGTCTAGAGATTCTCGAATATTCACAGCAAATGCAAATACATCAGTTATTTTAACTAAACACGTAGGCATATTTTAGAAAATTCGCTCAAGAAGCAAGGTCTTAAATGGCATATTTTTCATGTCTGCGAATTATGCTTAGTTCAAGAACTACACGGAGATCACAATGAAAGAAGGGTTGAATTTTGTGAGTGGATATCACCGATGTATATATAGAAGCAGATTGCTTTTTCATTCAGGTTCTACATCGGCATCGGTGCTTCTGTTAACAGACAGTTACTGTGCGGGAGTGATAAGGATCTTTATTGAATAGAAATTGTCCATTCAAACAATTTTAAGGATTACAGTGTGGGCAACTGACAAACAATCGATTATAGGTCCATACATTTTTGACCAATCTGTTAATGATGACTGGAATCCGATAAATATTTCGCAAGGAGTATTCGAAAATCTTTATAGATGAAATACTATTAGCAGCTAGATAAATTTTTTGATTCTAAAGACAGTGTATTGTCCTCCTACTTCGTTTGAACCCTCGGCCATATTTGAAATGGTTTACCAAAACAGCTAACCAACAAACTGAAAGAAATATAACGTAATAAAAGAATGACAAAATGTTATCAAAGAAACGCTTCAAAAATTAATCCTTAGTTTTCAACCATCATGCATCTACCGGCCGAACAAACGAACTTTGGTTTGCCTAACACTTTTAAAAAAGTCACGCTGTGTCACAATAGTCATTTCCTGTACATTTGAAATGAAGGATTTCAAGCTTTCTCAGAAAATTTTTTGCCAACGACCTCCTTATTGTCCTTATTGGCGATGGTCTCTTCAAAATTTTAACAACTTGATTATTTCGATGTGCTTAGATATTCTTAGCTATTAAATCTTACCCGAAACTCGCCCTTCATTTCAGTGACGCTACCGTTCAGATAAAACGTTTTCACAAAAAACATACGCTGCATAGTAGTGTCTAGCATTTTCTTACAACCTTATAGAATTAATTGCTTAGATGCCCTAGAAGACACACGGATTATGATTAAGCTACTAAGTCCACGAGTATGACTAAATTAATTACTGTAAGTTAAAACTTAAATTAATATAAGGAATTGCGAAACCTTATAAATGAAAAAGAGCCCTGTTTAAAAAACACAAAATTATGATTTAGAACAATGAAAAATCATTTGCCCCTTTTTTGTTTTATAGGAGGATAAAGAATTTTGAGCTTATAACAAAAATATCAGGAATAAATAAAGCAAACCAATGCGAATGTAAGAGAGTTCCACTAGTTTCCCTGCCTTTGATCTTCATTAACAGCAGAATTCTTTCGAAACTGAAATGACATTTCGCCATATTGGATTCAAATCTTATAAAAGATCTGTTCAATGACATTTTATTCTGCTTTATGCTTGATGAAACTTTGGTAGATGGTTAGAAATGTTAGTTTAGCACTCTATATCCCTTCTAATGAGTTATTCGGCCATATGAGAAAACTGCTGGTATATTAATAATATGGACAAATGCAGCAACGCAACGATCTCCTGCTGACAAGTTATTTTAGAGCCCCCTGCAATCTTGACTTTGCCTCGTAAAGCTTAGAAATACATTGCAGGAAGTGTTTATCCAGAACATCGTTACGAAATTAACGAAGCCCTGTAGTAGTCGACACTGCGTATGTGAAGACAATAAGGATAATCTCACAACATGGTCTGTATGAGACGAAGATATATTGCAAAATGACATTGCTGTGCTACGGGATAAATAAATCAGAAAGTCTCATTTTTCCATTGAATCCTTAATGAAAATCACACATGTATATCCGCTTCCAGTGATCCCGTTTTGATTTATAGGGAGGGATGGGGAGGAATCTAAGTTGTATTTCTGGTTGGAGAGCAAGTTTAGCCTGTTTATAATGAATATTTAGTATGTTATTGTAATTATTTTTGGTTGTTTGAATACTGTTTTCTTGTGTATTAATCATACGAGTATAGATATAACTGGCGAGCAGCCAATGCAATGACTTCGATTAAGGATTGTTCTAGAAAGTACGCAGAATCGTCCTACTTTTAATAATCTCCTCTGAAAGCCCTGTACAGCAAACAGTTGAAACCCACGAGGGCCGCCTCCACAATTGGGATATCAAATTTGGGAGGAGTGGATGTTCTCCCAAATTCGTTCATATGAAAATTGACAACTAAGGAGTCAGGGATAAATACATACACGTAAAAATTTTACATATTACATTATATTTATGAATTTTTTGCATAATTTTGTTAAGTGATGGTTAAATTAAATCGTATTTCCTTATGTTCATAAAAAATAGTAATTATTCTTAATAAGCGATTCATAACTCGAATGGTGAAATCAGCAGAAGGACGACCTTAGGAAAGACTCCGATTATGTGGGCTACAAAGCTTGGCAATCAGGCACCTCAGAGGTGACCTGATTGAGGTTTATAAGGCTCTGTGAGGGATTAGTAAAATGAATGAAGGTGGAACTCACTATTCTAAACAATTCCAGAACTAAAAGTCATAAATTAAAATTACAGGGCTTGAGGTTTAGATTAGATTGTAGTAAGTTTTCTGTTAGCCAGCGAGTCGTTGATAGGTGGAACAGGTTTCCCTCGCAGGTAGTTGAACTTGACAGTTTGAATAAATTAAAAGGTCTACTGGATACTTACCTGTGTGAGGAGGGAAGCATATAATTTGTATTTTATTATCTACTTGGTCGGGTTTATTTATTTATTTGTTATTATTATTTATTTTTTAAAATTTAATTAATTTTTTTTTTACAAGTACTGATAAAGCCTGTGGCTTCCTTGCACTATACAGTGAATACTATTACTATTACTGCTATTACTATAACTAACATTAAAGCTCATTATTTGCCTCAGAATTTTATATTTAAATATTTTATATTTTGTATTTATTTGTTTTGGTAGTGAATTGATAGAGGGCGCATTAGGATGGAATGACGTCACACATAGCAACGCATGGAAACTATGCATGTTTACTGTTGTTTTGCTTTGCTTTTCTTTGTTGTTGTTTTTTTTTTTTTTTTTTACATTAAATGAATGCTTTCTCTCATAGTTTAGCAGAAATGAGGCTCAAAGTGTATCATTTAAGCTAACTGTAAAGTTTTAAAAGAGTACTGAATTCTTGAAAAATAAATATAATATATCGGAATAGCAAGTTGCCATATTTAATATAAACACAGATAAGTATATCAAAAAATTTATATAAAAACATTTGAACAATAATATTTAAGTTTAAATCTTTTAATTATTATTAATTTCATTTAATTTTTACTTGTTAATTACTAATTTATATGAATAGCTTTTCTTTTCTAAGATAATATTTTTAAATCGAACTTCTACTAGCTATGTACAAGTTTAGTTTAGATAATTGGAATGAAATAAAATTTATTTATACCTAAATATTTACAACAAAACCGGTTGTTTTTTTGGAATTTGAAGATAATAAGTGTCATGCAGTGTATTCAATCGTTTCTTATTTCGATATATACGAAAAAAAATTAACTGGATATAGTTAATTGAAGATATGAAGTTGCAGTCTATCCCAAGAGCTATTTTAAGTTCTTAACAACGAAAATACTCTTTGCCTTAAGAACTACTATAGATTCCTAAATAGTGACAGTTAGGTCGATGAACTGTCAAACAGGTAACCTTTAACATTAGACTGCAGGTCAACAATAGATAATAAAGTCATGAAGAAATACAAATATTTAACTATTTTTAATCTCGAACTTTGAGCTACCTGTCACTTATATAGATATTCTTTGGAGCAAATTAAAATCTCTCGTCCCCAGCGAGAAACAAACATCTACTATTTTACTAAAATCATAATCATCCTTCTTAATTGGAAATAGCAAACAATTCTAATCTACACTGATGGAAAAAGGTTAAGATATATAAGCAAAAATTAATACATATCAATGAAATTTGATATAGCGTGGCAGTTCACATGAGTATTTATGGGTAAAGCATGTACTTTCTGAAATATGCGTAATATAAAGATACATATCCAGTTAGACTACCAGACCACGTACTGATCTCTTGTTTCTGATATTTATGACCTTGTTTCTAGTTCCTCTCTAAATAAGGACATGTGGAGAATTTGACTGTAGACTGAATCATCCGGTCTTGTCCATCAAATTTTCAATTCTGGAATTTCACCTTCATTCTGAAAAGAGTTTTTTATTATCTCGTCTAGCAGTTAGGATCAGATATCGGTACTGATGATGGCGTGACTCTTGATCAACCTTGCACGAGCTGTCTAGGGATACTTCTCTTGGAACTTTTTATTATTAATTTTTATTTTTTTAAAATATCATAATTAGGGTTACCGAAACAATCTCATCCACCCATATGTATTATATCCATAAACTGCTTGTCTTCTCTGGTCAGTTCGCCTGTTTTACTGGACGAAAAAACGAGTTTTTCCCGGAGAAAAGAAAATTTTGATATCCTTACTTGAAACTTAGAGACTAAGCCATGGACTGAAAAAAGCCCATAAATATTCCTCCTGTCATTGACTGGACTCGAACCCTGGTCTTTTCTGCCCAACATGGAGAGGACACAGTGATTATAACCACTGTGATACCTGCAAGGATCTTTATTTATTTATTTAATAAACTAGGCGGTTCCAGCCAGCGTTCCGGAAACCCCGCCACCTATTTACAACACCGTACAATATATCACCCGGTATGATACAGTGAAGGCACATTAGTTGTATATGTCTTCCATGACCTGGACTGTACACTTCCTCCACAATTTTCCATAGAACGTCGAAACACTCCAATCAATCACATGTGATGATCCTCAAATTGTAGTAATACTCGTCTCCTCTGAAAGCCCTGTATAGCAAACAGTTGAAACCCACGAGGGCCGCCTCCACAATTGGGATATCAAATTTGGGAGGAGTGGATGTTCTCCCAAATTCTGAAGTAACTTATTCCAGCATTTAACAACTCGCTGGCCAAAAGAAATCGTCCTGCCATCCAGTCTAAAATAATTTATAACCGTAAAAATTTTATTTGATTCATTTTACTGTCCCTTCTTTCTCCCTCAGAGCCTTATAAACTTCAATGGGATCCCTTCTAAGGTACCAAGCTCTGTAGCCCACACATTTGAAGTCTGAATTCTACAGGAACAACTTCCAGAAACGTTCCTGTTGATGGATAAATATTTTTAATAATACGTTAACCTCCTCAGCAATACCGGAATAAAGGAATTCGATGCTCAGAATTTCTTCTGTTTATTTTAATTCTTAAAATAAATCACTTTACAGCTTGATATAAAGCGGTAACATCCAAGTTGTCACTCGCGGACGATTTGTTTCCACCCCAGAGGTTGGAGTTGCTGGCTTCCCCTAACTAACAGTTCTGCAATAAGAAGACAAAGATTGGTTGCGGAATGCGCTAGCTAAAATTGTTTGGGCGAAAAGAATAATCCAGTGAAAGTAAAGGCAGGCTAATAGACTTTATAATCTTGTTAGCTAAACAAAAATGGATTTACCATTTGCAGAGTGAGGTTTGGCTAAGTTTTAATAGAATATAAGTTACTATACGCCCATAAAAGCTTTTCAAACGTACATAACGAGGAAGAAAGTTTATGAGCTTACATCGAAATATCTGTATAAATTTAACAACCCCAGAAGAATATTACTTTTGTGTGCTGAATTTTTTACCCCTTTCATTTCCCCACCTCCTGTTTTTCAGGAGTAGAATATTAAGTTTATTTTATTTTATTTTTTGTAAATTATATCAAAATGTCAGTACAGCGTAAGGAATGAAAGAATTCCACAGGATATTTTAATAAGATTTTTCTTCTTAAGAATTTTAGAAGAGATCTCCCAGTCATGTGACCACTAAAGAAAACTGCTGAATATTTCTCTTGATTTGAAACAGACTCCGTTTAAATAAATACCACATCGACCTTGAATTTAATAGATATGACAAACTTTTACTAAAGATTTATTGACTTTTATTTATTGTAATTTATTCGTAGCAGTTTATAATACTTGTAAGGAAATAATTATGTTTAGTTGAACATTTCAGAAACGAACATTGCTCTTATTCATCCAAAAATCCAATTTCTTGATATATGAAGGAAATATTCAAGATGTTTAGCATTCCAAACACGTATACTGATAACACCCGCATATTATAACCGACAGTAGGAACATTTGGCAGAAATTTATTGGAGTTTTCAACATTTCCTTCACCGGTAAATTATGTACAACTATATCTTATCCCTATAATCACATACAAATGCGTCATTGAACTTCTTTCGCGATCTGCTCAATTTTGAAGGTCCTCTTAAGATTCCTATAGACATCTGTTACAAACTGAGTATAACTGCCTGTGGTTGAGATTGAGAGGAACCGGATTTTAAAATTTTTCAGATTTAAGAGAGGTACCCAGTGAGCATTTTTTGAAGACCATATTTCAATATATATTAAGTATAAACAACTTATTTACATCTATAAATATTTATAACGACTATATTGCCAATCATCTGTTTTTGCGGACAGCAGGACATTTAAACTGCATGTATAATGTAATGATCTTAATTCTCGCTGCAGAACAAACTTGCCTTTGCAAGGAGTCCCCTAGTATTGCACTACTTTCAAAAGATACACTGCTCAACAAAATTAAAAGAACGTGGTGTAACTTATGCAGCTTGAGATGAACCGGGACAAATTTTGGTATGGCAGGACACCATAGAATAACGATAAAATGAGGAGACAGCGAATAACTTCGAACAGGTATATGGAACATTTATAGGGGTTGTATAAGAATTTCCAAAAAGGTCACATTACAGAAGTCAACACAATTTTCTCGAAAATATGGTCACATGAAATTAGTACGTAAGATCCCCTCCAACGGCTAAACAGGCCTGACAGCGGTGAACTACGCTCGATATAAAAGTGTTCTAAAAGATTCTGTGGCAACAAATCGATTCTTCCACCAGCATTAGCTCAACATTACCTCGCCAGGTGACCGAGGAGTTGGTTGTCTGTCTGCAATGCGACGCCAAAGGGCGTCCCACACATGTTCGATTGGATTTAAGTTTGGTGATCGTGCTGGCCATGGCAGTCTCCACCACTTGAATTCTATATGCAGTGGCGTTGTCGTGCATGAAAAGAAAATCTGGGCCAACCGCACCCCTAAAAAGTGGCACATACGGTTCGAGGATCTGTTCTCGGTACCTCTGCGCAGTTACGGTACCCCTGTCAAAACATGAAGAGTGGTGCAGCCGTTGATCATTATTCCTTCCCACATGAGAATACCACCTCCACCGTAAGTGTCCTTTTCTCCAATGTTGGAGGGAAGGTACCGCATTCCTCGTTGTCTCCAGATGAAATAACGTCTATAATCTGTTTGTAGGCTAAAACGGTACTCATCAGAGAACCGAACTGTACTCCATTTGTCAGGGCTCCAAGTCACCAGTTTCGACGAGCTCTGCGGTGGTTTGGGGTTAATGGGATACAAACCACTGGCTTCCTTACGTAGAGTCCACTTGAATTGAGCCTTCTTAACACACTTCGGTTGGAAATGTTTTCACCTGTGGCCGCATTAACCTCAAGAGACAGTTGATGACAGGACATAGTAAGATCCCCGTCTTGTTAGAGCTAGATACAGGTCTGTTCTGGTTAACGTAGCCCTCGGGCGACCTTGGCGGGCTCTTCTTTTAGTGGTTCCTGCCTTCTGAAATTGCCTCCATAGTGCCGAGACGACACTGCGTGACTCATTAAGCCAACGCACCACTGCTTGCGACGGCTGTGAACAAAAGGAAATTAGAATCAATACAGCGTAGCATCTTGCTCACCATCACAAGAGCATGCTGCACTGTCAGCTCTCATGCGCTGCAGGCCCTGGCAGGATCACTCCCCCTGGACCTGGAAATTGTCCGCTGCGGCATGCTCTTTCAACTGTCCAGAGGTAAAAGTGTATCCTGCATCGGCTTCACTACCGATCCAGCCAACAACAGCAACATAAGAAAAAACGTCTTATCAACCATCTCCGGCAAACCTGGCAGTCCCGATGGGCAGAATCAACTAAAGGCGCCATAACCCGGAAATTTATCCCGGACGTTACCCAAGTCTACCCCCACCAGCCGGCCTAGTTCTCACCGGGGCTCCACACCACCTTCCTTCTAATGGGACATGGTTCCTTAAATGCCAAACTTTCGACCTTCGGAATAAAAGAATCACCACTATGCCACTGCCGTGAAAATCAGACATGGACACATCTGATGCATGAATGCCCCCTCTTTGATGATACAAGATGTCACTTTATAACAAAAATATGTTTCAACCCGAAGGATCGGGAACACCTTGTACTGTGGAAGGAGGAGTACTATAGAGCTCTCTCGAAATTTGCGCACGAACTGTTCAGCAGACTACGAGCATTACCACAACTTCCCTAAACTCGACACTGGAACTCTGACAACTGAAACGGACAACAATGACTAGGACTTTACTGGATGAGAACTATATCCACTTAGTGACACCATCCCACACTGACATCCTGATTATTGGAACAGCAGTGGATGAGATCCTATCCCAACACTGACCAACTAATGGACTGTACACACTGTCACGGACCTGACGAAGCCACAGCTTTGCTGCATACACGCCATGTTAGTGATCTGAGCCGGCTCCCTTGTTCGGCCCTTTCTTCTCCCTTACCCCGGCGGGGGGAAGGCGACGGCTTTCCTGTATCCTCCCTTCCTTGCCGACCCCACTCTTCCGTCTGGTTGGGTATGGGCATGCCCCACTGATTCCACCTGGGGTCGTCTTCCCTATTGACCCCATTCTTCTGTCTTTATTCCCCCAGTCTTCATTCTCCCTACCCAACTCTATCTGTATGCAAGCGAATGCCCCACACGCCAAAAATAACCGTGTCTAAATTACGCTGTTCGCCCACCATTTTGGCTTTTCCAATTCTAGCGCAATATTCCCATGCAAATTTTTTTTTTTTTTTTTTTTTGAAAGGTCCTAGCCACTGAAATCCCAGGAAACTAGGTGGCAGGACCTGCCAGAGTGCAAATTTAAACTAGTGGTTACCTGGTCTGCCTCCACGGGGCGAAGTGCGGGCAACGTTGGGCCTCAGCTGGGGTCCAGCGACTAAATGGCCAGAAGAACAACGGTACATAACATAACACACTCACATGATCCACACACTTTTAAATCTCTGGCCTTCCCAATGAACTGGTACACTCACAATGAAAGCAACGCGGAGATGGGGGAAACGGGAAACCCCTGGTGCCGTTAGACACTTAACACACTTTGCACTGCTTGCGACTGCCCGTCATCTCAAAGAATCATCTAAACGACGATGACTTGTCATCCTGAGTACTGGAAATGTGGCTGTCCCACTGAGCAAGCCAAAAAAACGGGAAAGAAGTGATGTCGTCGCAACGTATGTTTTCATAGGCCTAAATAATTTGCATAATGTGCGTTGATAGTTCAATTTCTATTGGATACTCAGAATTTGCATGCCAGGATGCCTACTATATCAAATATTCGCCTTCAGCGACACTGTTGACAATAAAATATTCATGAAAAACATTTTGTTCTGCTCTTAATTTTGTCATATAGTGTAGCTTTAGCTATATTATGACTTTGAAAACTGATTTCGTATACCGCATGGCAATTCACATCGAACAACTTCTTTACAACTGCTTTGTTTGAGTGTTGCTATTAGACAACGCCTATTAATGAGACCAATTAGACCCGAAACAGCAATTTCATCTTTTAAACGAATGGCAAATTAACCTATTGATGAGCTATCGGTTTGGAAGTAATGCAATACCAGGGCAACTTGACGCAAAGGCAAGTTTGATCTGCAGATTAAAGGACAAGATAATCCATCTTTATAAAGAAAGAAATGTCATTCTTTTGTTTTTTACTAGGATTCTTAAAGACAAATGCGATTGTAAAATGTGCCAGATTCTAAAGTTCAGGGTTTTACAGAGTGTACTTTACTACTATTTATAGCTTTTAAATTAATTATTAGTAATACTATAATTGAAATTATCATCGCGGTTATAATTTCAAATAGTGACAATAGATTTAGAATAACGATTTTAAATCTTTCTTTTCATTTTCAATATCTCTCAAGCACCAATATCTCTCGTGGCTGTTTTAATAAAATAATGGAAAAAATATTAATATATTATTATGGAATAATTGTTAGCGTTAATTCAAACAAATATCGACTAAGGAACATGTCCATTTATAAAAAAAAAACTAGTTTTATTATTTTTTAAATAATATCATTCGCAGGAACTCAACGGTATCTTCATTCCAACTTTTGGAATTCTTGTTCTGTTGCAATTTTTCGCATTCTATATGAAGAAAATTTTAAGATAATTTTAGAAACTTAAATATTTCGAAAAGGATTAACATTATCAGAAATTATTTAAATTCCATGCTTTTCGTGAACTGAACAAAAATTATAACATTTACAGAATTACAAAAGATGCAATGCTGGCTAATAGTCAAGGATTGACTAGTTGGTAGATCTATAATCATATAAGTTGACAAGCAGCAATCACCTGTCGTTCTGCTAATATTTTTAGGTTAATTATTTGTATTAGAAGGTTTTGGAAACAATGATCACAGTATATCGATAAAAGATAGCCATCTTGTGACAAAGCTTTTGATGTCACTCGCTTTTCTAGCGAACTTTCATGGATCTCATTTTTCACCTCATAATGGCAAGACTAGTTCTATTGTGTATACCACGTAACAGCACAAAAGAGCTTCTCGGCAAGATAATAAGATCCCGATGGAGGCAGTGACCAGAAAAGACACCTTCAAACTTGTAATAAAGTTCTTCGTTGTTGTGAGGTTCCGCGAAGGAATTCAGGGGAAACAGTTCGGCAAGTTTATAAGGTTTGCGTTCGTGTAAATTGGTGGTCTTTGTATATAACTTCCACATAAGTAGTTCGATTGTTATTTTTCTATTTACTAAAGTCATTAATAAACTAATTAGCAACGCAGAAAAGTTTTGTAATCAAAACTTCAGTTTCTATGTTAACGAAGTTGGAGATATGCAACATTTTTGTATATTAATTAATTATAAAATGTTTGACTTTTTAAATACCGAAAATTTATTCGCTGTCTGGTTATGTTTTACAAGTTCAAAATATACACGGTTTTACGTTTATAAAGTTATGACGCCACTTAATTATCCTGAATTATTATAATGCAAAATCCACTGATCTAAAATACGTAAAAAAACATCGTAATAGTATATTAATTTTCAAACCAGCATTTCTTGGCCTCGGCACAGCCGAAAATGAGACTTTTTAATTTATATTAGGCCACTAAAACCTCATAACTCTGAGCAACTGTGGTTTGTTTAATATAACTGCCATTTGGTGAATGAAGTTGCAGTCCTACTCCCATAAAGCATGGATTGTGTTACCACGAACAGTTTTCATTTCCCATTTTCTTGATTTCTCGGTTGTACGTATTTTTATTTAAATAAAAAGTTAATAAGTTCATTTCGCGCAGATCCTTTAAAATCTATTTATTTCTTTATTTTATTTATTCAAATAGCAAACGAGCAATACGCAACTAGAAGTAGAATTACTCTATACGTTACAAAGGATGAAGGCGATACGGTAGTTTGAATGCAGGTTTGGCCAAACAATTAAGGAATCCTTGTAGAGTCCGTTTGGTTATGGCTCTCTCATCGTGTATCCACGATGAGAGAGTCTTAACCACATAGCCAACACTCTTGATCTTTTTTCTCACAAACAACCCTTCCAAGTACACGGTCAAGGTGAGTGATACTCTACGCACCTCAGATCACAACTTGGTGATGGTCTCGTCTCCAATGGAGAATTTCTCTCGTGGCCATTCTCAACCTCGTGTTGTTTGGCATTACAAGAATGCAAAATGGGATGATAATGCTGCGAGAGACTTCTTTTCCTTGGTTCGATTACTGTTATTAATTATCTGATGTCAACGTTTGTTCAGATCATATCAGTGAAATTTCACTTACCTAGGGATGAAATCCTTTATACCACACTCCACCTTATAATCTCATCCTTTATCTAACCCTTGGTTTTCCAATAAATATTCTAAGGCTGTTCAAGATAAGAATATTGAATATAGCAACAGGCTTGCATCCAAATCTCCAGGTTCATTTTCTGCTACACCAAAGCTCACAACAATCGTAAAGCAGTTATTAATCAGTCCAAACTAGATTTTCAAAGAGTAGAAAACTTGCTTTTTGTCGAAATGGTAGTCAAGTATTCTGGTCTCTTGTAAAAGCTAATGGCTGCAAGTTTTGCCCATCTCTACTCCCACCTCTGTCAAAACCGAATGGTTCTGTTGTCATTTCAGCTAAAGAAAAACCTGACCTGCTAGCATCCTATTTTTCTTCTAACACGTGTATTGATGATCTATCTTGGTAAACCACCTCTTACCATTTCCAGTGCACTCCATTCAATGCTTCCTGTGGTCTTCCGTAAAAAGGATGCCAAAATAATTTTAACAGTCTTGATGCCAAGAAAGCACCCAGGTTTTGATGGTATTTCTCCACTTGTTCTCAAACTCTCTGCTCCTGAGCTCCTGATTATACACTGCTTATGTTACCCATCCATGGACAAATTCAATTGGAGATTTTCATGAAACTCAAGCAGTTGCACTTCATATTTCAAAAGCTTTTGTTCGAGTTTGGTATAAAGGTCTTCTAAATAATCTTCATCTTATGGTTTTCCAACTGTTTTTGTAATTGGGTATCCAGTTTTCTCCCTGACCGCTCATTGTGCGTGATAGTAGATGGCTTTCTGTCTTCTAACTTCTCCACTAATGCTGGTTTTCTCCAAAGTTCAGTTCTTTCTCCCACTCTTTTCCTCTTGTATTTTAATGACTTTCTTCCATTGACAGGAAATCCTATCCATAGTTTTGTTGATGATAGCACATTGCATTCTACCTTCCAGTTTAAGAAAGCTTACCCTGAACAAACAGCCTCAACTTCTAGAATATCCACCTTAAATACTGATCTCCAGACATGGGCGCTGGCATCATGGTGCAAGTGCATCACCTTCGGATTTCGAAGTAATACACAATTTTTAATATTTGCATTAATTTATTGAAACATTAAAACAATACAAATTCTACAAAAAAATAAATAAAATATTAATTTTAGTTTTTTTTTTTTCCTAGTCTGCGCAGTACTTTCTCCCACCGATCACGAAACGTTGGCTGGCTGTGCATGTAAATCAGTCAAACTTGACTTAATTAAGATATTGCATGTATTCGAAAATTTGGTGAACAAAAACTTTAATCCTACATGTACCACCTTGCAAAATATCCTGCCAGTGCCCATGTCTCCAGGTAATTCTCCAATGGAGGAAGGAAACTTAATTAACCTCAATCCTTCTAAAACTCGACCCTGTTTTATTTCTCCTACAAAGGAGTCTAAAGCACCTATGTTATCTTCGATGACACTCAGATTTCTAGACAAGATCACACATCTCTACTAAAAAAAAAAAACTGTTATATATTAGGGCTACCCGAACATTGTCCTCCCACCTACCTTGCCCTCGTGGGAAGCACAGTTGGTACAATCACAATACTCCCCACCAGGTGGAAAAGGCCTCATTTAGAGTCTCTCCGACGACGTGAGGAATTTTTATGGGCTTTTATCACAATGTGGCCGAGTTAGTCGGTCTCAAGTGAGAATATCACATGTCTATGAGACGGAGGATGAGAGAAATTTTCTATAGATATTTTCATGGAGAGAACAAACTTTTTTTCTTCCTTATTTATCCATTCTACTTCAATTCTTTGTTTGCAACCTATGCACAGTACTATAGATTCTAATACCTTTTCTCTTTGGGATTTTCATTAAAAAAACATAATAGTATAGAAAACAATCAATCCAATAAATCCAGAAGTGATCCTTTGCTACTCAGTGAGCGAGCAAATACAAGTGTTCCAATCAGTATGTGAGAAATTAAAATCCACCATGGCAAGACGTTCCGATTTACTGGCCAATCTATATAAGAACTGGGCTGTCTGATACAATTAATAACATATTAATAACAGCAGCTGTGTCTCTTATTAAAAACGAACAGCACACAATGTGCACTGCTCTACCAGTTTAATTAGAGCAACCAGAGTTTGGATATTTGCACGAGTGTATTTGCAGGCAAATGAAGTAGCCCATAGAGTGTGGGGTCATGTGTTACGACAAACTTATAAAGCCACAGGAATTCGGTGGAGCCCTTATAAGGGTACTATAGAAGAGTCACGCAACGTCGGCGACCACGCGAGAGACGTGCTCATAGATGCCCTTGTAGCATATATGACCAGTTTGGTCATATAGCACAGGTTCTCTCTTTATCATAGAGGTCACTTTCATACGGAGGGTGTATCTGAACAGCCTTGCGAACCACATTCACCCATAATGCTGGCTATGCGCTACACGACCAGCTAAGTTCAGAAATGTATGTAGCATCTTCCACAGCTAGTGCAGTCACTGGAATCTTGAACCATCGGAGACTGATCACAGGAATAAATGGATATGACGGTCATCCTCGAATGGAAATGGAGACTACCTAATAAAGGGCCACTCACGTACACCTACCATTTTTATGAAGTGGAGTTCCCTTTCAGTAACAGCATTATATGTTTGCATCATGCGATATAGAAGCAGGTGGATAGTACGTAGAGCTGCTGTATAGGTGCAATTCAATGTGAAAATGGCAAGACGAAAGATTTAAGCGCTGGGATTTTGAACACTACTGGGTTTTCACGAACTGTAGCCTCAGGTGTATCGACATGTCCAATAAACAAATAACATCCATACAACAGCCATCCAGTGATCAAAAACAACTTGTTGGTTTCTATTGGCATCTATTGGTCACAGAGACTGACATGACTTCTGAAGGCGAACAAAAAAGGCTTCAATGAGTCAAATAACAACCCGGAACAACGGTGGTAACCAGAGTTATTTTAGAATCACAATACAATTCCTCGTATCTTGTAAATGAGCTATTGCAGCGGATGACCGAACCGAGTTCCACCCCTGTCAGCAAAAAACAAGAAGGTACAGTTACCATGTACTTGGGAGGGCACTCGACATTGAAAGAATTTTTCTGGTCTGAAAAATCCCGTTTCTAGCTGTTTCATATTGATAGGGGGTACCAGAATATGGTGAAAACAGCACAAGGACATGGAGTCATCCAGGGATCATCAGTGCTGGTTGGTGGCGGCAGTGTAATGATGTGTGTGAGAGAGAGAGAGTGTGTGTGTGTGTGTGTGTGTGTGTGTGTGTGTGTGTGTGTGTGTGTGTGTGTGTGTGTGTGTGTGTGTGTGTGTGTGTGTGCGTGTTTCGTGATACACATTAGGCCCCCTTGATACCAGCGGATTAACATTTGGATGTCACAGATTATCTCGAAATAGTTTCCGACCAGGCACATCCATTCATGGCTGTGTTGTATCAATAAAAGAATGGGTTCTTCCAGCAGGATACCTCTACATTTTAGATAGAAAAGCGTGCGCGGGGGTTGGCGATCATGGGGCGAAGTCATTAGTTTAAAATAAAATAATAGTTTGTTTTTTAACAATTTAATAAAATTTTAATATTTGATATATTTTAATTTTGACAGTTTTCAATTTTTAATAAATAAAATTGTTTGAATTAAAATCTCAATAATAAGAATACAAAACAAGCAATAAAAGCTTGACTTTTACGTTCGATATTCCGAATCCTGTTTGAACAGAATTATCTAATTCAGAAATTGCCTGTAGTGTAAATTCATAAAGAAAAATGGACACTTAACCTACTTACCAATAGGTTAATTAGATAATTAACACTTAGATCAGAAGATTACGTCACTTCCCGCAGGCAATTTTCAATGTTTACTTACCAACAGATGGCGCTTCAAATGGGTGAATCATAATGGCAAATGTAGAATCCTGCATCAGATTGCTCATATGAAAATGCATTTATCCCCTGCATGTCAGCTATGATTGCAATGGTGACATTTGCCATCTTTAGACATTTGCCACTAGAGATATTTGATAGGTGATTCTTAAGTCATTAATGGACTCTATGAAATGTGTGCACTTCCCCCGTTAAATTATTCCTTTAATTAGAATTAGGTGAGCGATTCCATAACCTTAATGGATAGCTAGCGCTTATATAAATTATTTAGTCGCAGCTGGTAACAGAGATAAAATGCACCTTGGACAAACCATTATTTTCTCAGAATATGCACTCAATTAAAACAACTGAATGGTGACAATAATCATTTCACCATCCAAGTGTAATTAAACACTCTCAATCGACTTAATCTAATAAAAACGAGGAAAAATCCTTTGTTTCACGCTCATTTTATACTTAGAAAAATAAAAAGGTATCTGAATTTTTTTTAATTTTTTATTTAATGACTTAAAAATTTAAGAAATTGCGATTAGATACATAACAGCTATTTTAAATTTCATCATTCTGAATAAAATTTATCCAAATAAACTTAGAAATAATAAATTCAGAAACAATATTTCTTTTTTTTTCATTTGATAAATTTTGATTGGCTGGAGACAATGAATCACGTGAGCAATTAAGTAATAACTTATTTTTAAAACCTTTATCTACCGAGTGTAACAACGTGTACATACATAAATTAATAAATATATTTTATTACTGTAATAAACGTTATAGTAATACTGTATCTGTATTTTTAATAACTTTAAAATTTTATAAATTTATTAGAGCGCCCTCTACTTTCCGAGTCTCGTTTAAATATAATATAATAATAATTATTATTATATAATAGGAAATTATAGGAAAATGTACTAATATATGTGTTAAGCGCCAAGGCAACAAAGGCGTCATTATGGTGTGCCTGTAAATTTCATGTATGAGTGTATATATAATGGCAAAAAAAAAACAGGAAAAGCAGTATATTTATAATAAACATTTTTTTTCTGTTAGAATGAACATAGTTTCGCAGTATCAAAATTTAACTGTAAGCTGATGATCAAACAACCAGTAACTGAGCAGCGTAATTCAAACTAACAAAAAAAACTGAATTTAATTATAAAAAATTAAAAACATATCGCTCGTTTAAAGAGGTCTGAGTTCAATTCCTGTAATCGATTGGAGCATTTCTTAAAAGGATTCTTTAGTGGGGGTGTAGTTAGTCCTGAAGATGAGGAAGTAGAGGACTTCCCATTAATCGTTCCATGTTTTTCATCCTTAGCAGTCCTTAAAATTCGCAAGGTCAGATAAACATTTAAAAGAAGAGGATTAAGATACTGACTACGTAATTATTAACCAATTTAATAACATATATTATTTTATTAACTTGGCTTCTAATGTCGTTGGATTTAAGTTCATCGATTAAAGAGTCATGTATAACTCAATCCAAGGTTCACCCGATTTCAGATTTATCAGTCTACAAAAATCTACTTGTGACTTACATTCCTACAGATATAATACACAGGCGCAATACAGTCTAAGATGCATCATAAAATACAACAACTAACCCTTTTTTTTTTGGCACACACAAACATCCTACCATAGTAAGGGAAAAATAACACGCGTATAAAAGCTTCATTTGCTAGGCCTATCTACTCCATATTCGCGCTATAGAGTGAGAGAGAGAGAGGGGAAAGAAGCCTAGTGAGTGATCTTCAGCCGCCTATTATTTTTCTCCTTACTATACACAAGCAGTATAAGGGCATAGAGTTCCACTGTTTTATAAACTAATCGTTTCCACATTTATTTAATATGTTAAGCATATACAACGTACCCACACCGCGTAAATTTTTGACTAGTTAAGCTTTTTTTTCTTTTTTTTTATCGGTCTTCGACTTAATCAGTTTCCAGTAGAAGAACAAACAGTTCTTATATATGTATACTAAAATTTTTTGCTAATGAAATTACATGACAAATAATGTTACGAATAGCTTTTATAAATTAAAAATTAAAAGTGGGCTAGTATTAGACTGATACTAAAATTTGACCACAAATACATTAGTTATATCCAACAAAGGATATTTGCATAGCTTATAAACATAAATGAAGATAAAATAATGATGGTTGGGCTAGTCTACAAGCCCTCGTGGTTAGCACAGTTGGTAGGCTAATCGTCCTCCCTAATCCCGGAAAAGACCTGAGTTCGAGTCCTGTAGATGATGGGAGGAAGTTTTTATGGGCCTTTTCCTAAACGTAGCTGAGTTAGTCGGTCTCAGGCGAGATAGTATGTTATTTTTCTCCCGGAAACTCTAGTTCTTTGTCCAGCAAACAGAAAATCGACCACAGAACACGCAGTTTACAGATAATATACACGGAGCAACAGGGCCCTAGTCGCCGATGCTCGTAAAATTCTACAACAGTACCTCAATATCGGACTGCAAATAAAAGGTCTCCCGAGAAGATAAAAGTAGTTTGGTTTGGACAGTGAGGTAGCAGATTCGTCTCGTTATATGCCGAATCTAAACTACCACCTAGGTCTTACTCAGGTGTGGACAAACCGGGAGTCTGTCCAAATCTTTTCTTTCCACCTTATCATCAATATACAATTACAATTTTTTTCTCACAGAAAACATACCGTGTTTAAATAAATCCAGTTAAATAACTATCTTTTCAATAGCGAAATCCTGGGCCACCTCCCCCTCCCAGCGAGATTCACAAATGGGCCCCCAAGTTCTTTAATAATCATGCCAAACCAAATTGACGGTGTGGTAATTTCAACGCTGTGTATTCTACCAAATGGACAAATCCATTAAGGTGAAGTTCACAAATTTACGCTTCTAAAATCAATATTTATTTTTTAAAAATAAATTAATTAACTGCTTTATTTATTCGCACTATATTACAGTTAAACATAACAACTTTGGACGAGTTAAAATTAGAGACATATTTATATAAACTTCGCTACAATCGCTATCATAACAATGATTATGAATTTCCGCTTACTACTAAAAGAATAAGTCGGATACTTGCATTTAATTTTGCAAAAGTTGGACAATAGCAAAAAAAGATATCCTACCGCCCATCCTTTAAAGAACAGAGCTGTAAAGAACAGCTGAAGGCGTATCAGAACTCTCATGTTGCCATGAATCTCCAGACTTCTTGCAATCACGGGAGTTTCTATCGCAGGTCCGTTCAAGGAATGTTTGTACTAAATATGTGTGGAATAGCAAAAGGATGTTGATACTGCTTAGCTATGAAGCTATGAGACACGATCCGGGCATTTATAGAGCACGTGAATCAAATCGATTTTTGCTGACACTGGCAACAATTGGTCAAAGCGGGGTGACGCGAAACGTTTGCTAGCGTTTCTCCACTGCTAAAATGTCCCAAGATCTTGTCGTGTGAACACTTTATACCTGTGATAATTACCTCGTGAAATTTCCAACGAGGGTCTTCTCGTTTTATATGTGAAAAGTTTTTTTATGTTAGGGGAACTTCCATCTATAAACTCATTCATAATAACGGTGACTTAGTTCGAACTAACTACAGATATTCGTATTACAGTTCAAAGTTTTCAGCTTTCTGTCAACAAGAGAAATGAAAGAATGGTAGAATGCATTTTCTTTTGGAAGTTCTAAACTGATGAAGAGATCAAGCAATATTTTTTTTTCCAGAATAATTTGAAATTAGGCGACTTATTTTAGGATGACGTGAATTGTTCAAACTAATTCGGGATTATCCAATTCGTATGAACAATTTATAAGGATAATCGATTTTCGAGATTAAATTAAGAAGTTTAATTTTAAAATCCACTCTTCGTTCCTTTTTATATCGGAAGTTATGGAAGGAAGTTATACACAGCTTTTTATATAATATCTCAAAGAGAGTTATATAACTGGTTCTTAAAAGAGAATAAAAACACTTCACATTTTGAGTTTTGTCACTGATATTGCTAAATAAAAGGAAGTCCAGCCTTATCATTAACTGTGAGTTAAATTTGTTTTATTTTTATAGGAATTTTAATGTTATTTTAGAGGAATAGGCTCCTAAAAAGAAGCGTTATTCCTTTCTTTTTCGCAGAGATTTTTCCCTAAAATAACTTTTACTCCCAGTGCAGCGTGCCAAAGATAGCTTCTCCTTCCTATTCCCAAATAACTCCACATGGGTAGTAGTGGAAGTGGTTATAATCACTGTCCTCCACACCGGGTGGAAAAGACAAGAGTTGGAATCCCGTCAGTGCCAAGAAGAATTTTTATGGGCTTTTTTTCACTCCTGCTGCTCAGTTAGTTGGTCTCAGGCATGGATAGTATTCACCCGAAAACTCGGGGTTTTCGTCCAGCAAAACAGGCAAATCGACCAGAGAACACACGCAATTTATGGGATATTACACATGGGCAAATGAGTTGGTTCTCGAGTGGCCCTAATATGACAGTTTTTTTATTATTATCCGCAAATAACTTTTGTCCTGAATCCATTTACAAAATCAGCTATAATAAATGCAAAATAACAAGTTAAGTTAATAAAATCCTACATAACTTACTTACATCGGATGGGACAGAATTTTTATGTGCTTTTTCACAACACACAGCCAAGTTAGTCTGTCTTGAGAAACTTTTGCATAGTTCTTCCCCCTTGGACAATCGGATTTTTCATCCAGCGAAAAACGCAAGTCAACCAGGCAGCACAGGCAATTACAGACACGATATACTTTTGGCTTGGGCTGCCTAGAGGCAGCCCAAGCCAAAAGTATATCGTGTCTGTAATTAACAATTTCAACTGTAAACCACGATAAAATCTGTCCAATGTTTGGAATACTTGGAGAGAAAAAAAATACTGAACTTAGATGGAGGGCAATTTGCTTAAAATTGAAATATTTAAGACTAAGACAACACTTGATAACGACATGGAATTTTTATTTTTGAATATCCAAATTCTGTAATAGTAAAGTAAAAAAAAAAGCTTTAATATTTATCCATCTCATTATCAATGTTCCTGGAAAAAAAAACACAGCACAAACAAGGTCCCTATTCACATATTAATGTCCTGTTCTTGGAGACCATTTACATTTGTACAATAAGAAATTTCTCTATCCATATCGAAATATTAAGGAAAACCATCATGGCGTTTTCGATTTGTTGAAAATTTTATTCCACATTTTTCCAGGGAAGTAACTTCTTTCAGTTGTAAATAAGTTCCACTGTTGCAATCATTGCCCAATTACGTAATCCAGCATGCCGCTTAGATAAATAGTGTCACCTATTAAATCGTCACTTCGTCTTTGGAGCACAACTTTTAGTTTGGTCGCCATTTTTTAATCGAAATAGAGATTGTAAACTGTCCACATGTATGGCAGAAACTATCCGGATGATTGTGACGTTCTTGTTTATCTACTGCCATACTAACTAATCTCTGCATTTCGAAAATCAAAAAATTATAATAAAATATTCTTTTCAGCCTGATTTGGGAAGGACGGTGATTATATCAATTGTGCTATTCACGTTGACCGAAAAACAAAGTGCAGAGAAATTTTTGATATACTGTATTAATATATTTAATATAGAGCATCAATAGCTGTTAGTTTACTTTCAAGTCATAAAAGATACAGAAGTTATAAAATGTGCTTGTTAACGACGAAACATCCTTTCTATGAATTCCCATTCATGGAGGATATAAAATATTCCTTTCCGTTAATAATATTTTATTATTTACCATAAAATTCTAACCGCTAAATTTTCTATTGAGCTCTCCTTCAGGGAAATATAGCTTTTGCATAACATTTGTTCTCATATAAACGTATGAAATATCCTTTCTTTCAACTTACTAAGTTGGTAAAAACGTCTTTGCCACATATTTCAATTCTGTTTATTTTATTGCAGCTTAACTACACTAAGTGAAAAATGCAACAAATTTTTAACAGTTCACATTTTAATACAGCATTGGGCATACTTTGTCTTCCAACACAACACAGTCTTTATGAGCACACTATTGACTAAAATATTTATTAATTCCTCCAGCAGAACTCTTTAATTGAACTGTATTCGTATGGATAACTGTTCCTGGACGTTCAGTGAGTCTTAGGAAACTTGGAACGCAATTTTTTTTTCTGGAAAACAACCACTCTTTGGAGATTACTTATTGTAAAAATACGTGGTCTCTTTGGCCATATTATAGATTGGAAACCGCTTCAGAAATGCGTGTCTGCTTTAAGAGTACCCTGAATTCCAGAATCGAATAATTAAAAAGAAAATATTAAGATTATTATTCGTTATTTATAACAAGGCGCCCTAAGCCTTCCAGGTTTTGTGTATGGCAGACAAAAAATCGATCGAGGAAAATATTGAGTGACAGCGGAAATATTTTTTTAAGAATTTGGCGATCAAATTAGTTTGCTTCCATGTCACAACTCTGTCGCTGTGTGTAAAAGAATACAGAGCAGTTTTAATGCAAACATAAGAATGCTTTTAGTTCATCAAGCATTGAAGAAAGTCAAAAGAAAAAGGAGGAACAAGGCGAACTGATAAAATCATTGACAAAGTATATTGTTTTTTTTTTTTTTTTTTTTTTAATAAATCCTGGTTGGAAATATGACAAAAGTCAGTTATAGCAACGAGATTTAACAGAACTGCAAGTGCTTTTCTGAAGCTGAGGTCCTTGAAGATTATAATAATAAATAAATCGGGCTTTTGCTTCAATACCACGTGGAAAATGCCTCGATTGGAGTTCATCATGAAGGGTTCATCTTTTTTTTTTTTTAAATCTGTGGCTTATAATCACAAGCTTGGGCCCTGGGCAATGTTTTATTATTGACCCTCTAAGTCATTTAAATTTTTTCTTATGGGCCATTTCTGGGTTCAGGGCCCCGGCACACAGCACCACTAGAATCATAGGATGAGATGCCAATGCGGAGGGTTGTTATGCCAAGGTGGTGTTTGTGTCCACTGATAGGTTACTGTTCCCATTTTGTTTTTAGATCAGTGGACAGGGTATTTCTGGACAGCATTGTCCTGGAATTTACACTGTGCTGCCACTTTATTAGGTACACCCCTGCTGTGCACACAAATGGTTTGTCCCACAACTTTGCAATTCACATGACCACAGTTGTGGATATAAATGCAGCAGAACAACCTTTCTAGTACCAGTTAAGCGTACAAACCGTAGCAAGAATGGGGAAAAGGAGTGATCTAACGGACTTCGAACGTGGCATGGTAGTAGGTGCAAGACGTGCTGGACAAAGCATCCCTGAAACAGCAGTTCTCCTGAACTTTTCACGCACTACAATTTCAAGGGTGTATCGAGAATGGTGCAACGAACAGAAAACATCCTCTCAACGGCATTCCTGTGGAAGAAAATTGCTTGTTGATGAGAAAGGTTAGAGGAGGATGGCTAGAATTGTGCAAGCAAACAGACGGGCCACAATGTCGCACATCACGTCAGAATACAACCTTGGTGCGCAGAACAAAATATCGCAACGGACCACTAGTCACATTTTGTCGCGTACCTTTGTTATCAATGAAGGTACGCGACGGCCACATCGCGTACCTTTGTTATCAATGAAGAACAAGAGAGCACGCCTCCTGTGGGCACAGCAACACCAGCACTGGACTATCGAGGATTGGAAAACAGTTGCTTGGTCTGACGAGTCGAAGTTCCTGGTGCATCGTGTTGATGGAAGGCTCAGAATTTGGCGAAAACAACATGGACTCGTCATGTCTGACGACTACTGTGCAAGGTGGTGGGGACAGTGTTATGGGGTGAGGAATGTTTTCTTGGCACATTGATACCCATAGATTCACGTCTGAATGCCACATCGTTGCTGATCAAGTGCATCCGTTCATGTTGACAGTTTATCCTCAGTCAGATGGTTACTTCCAGCAGGATAATGCGCCGGTACACAAAGCCCGAATCACTATGGAATGGTTTCAGGAACGTGACAATGACTTTTCTTTGCTGCAGTGGCCCGCTCAGTTCTTCGGATCTCAATCCTATTGAACATCTTTGGGATGAGCTGTTTTGAAGGCTAAAGGAGGCTCAACACGCTACTAGGTAGGTGTACCTAATAAAGTGGCAGTACAGTATATAATATTCAATATATAAATTTTCTGTTTATACTCCGGCACGACAACCAAGTCAGTAGAGTTTACAATAAATCGTCAATACAAATATTTATCGTATTTAGTAGTCACGGGCTTGAACCCCGGTCCACTCAAGGAACGCGTGCTATGCACTCTCGCTCCTGACCACTGGGCTACGTCAGGCCACAACATATATGACATATTTGTTACACCTTGCATGTTAGAAATTCAAGGACAGTGTTGGTCTCATGTGGTGGCGCATTGTCTTTGTACAAAGTGAAACTGCATGGTGCTAAAATAGAGACGAGTCTGTTCAACCGTAGGCAAGAGCTGGTTATATATACTGTCTAGCTATTATTACATTCTTTGGAACAAAATGCTGCAGGATGAACACTTCTTTATCCTAGCAAACTGCGTACAGAATCTTTTCAGCTGATATAGCTACCCAAAATTTCAACCCAGCTTCAGTAGATCGGACAAGCTGCAAGCAGGGCAAAACTCCTTCCTGACTAGAACACAATCAATATTTCAAAGCTATGATTTATGACAGGAATGTCTTCTCGTGGGAAATCAGGCATCTGAAAAAAAAAACAATAATAAAATTCCGTAAGTGTTATAAAGTAAGAAATGTGAAGTAATTATGGACAGCGTCCATTTTGTTACTTTTTAAATTAAAAGTGAAGACCTCACCACGAGCTGCCTTGGTATTCCACTACTATAAATAAAACGCAGCGTTTTTTTTTTCTAAAAATACAACCAAAGACAAAAATAAGGTAAGAGTCAGTATTAAGGATGAATAAATCTGAGCAACTCTACGATGTGCTGTTACCAACCTAACGCCAGACTTCAGTAGCTTATTCGATGACGAATAGTCTAGCTTTTCCCATTAATCGATTATCCAATTCTGCTGATAATAATACATGGATATTACCTGTGAAAGTCATTAAAGAGACTTGTTTCTCTTCAAATACTATTAAAGTGTATTTAAGTTGCATAATTATTGAGTTTTATAGTGTAATGTGGTTGGCAATTCGATGTTAGCGTCTGAAATAATCACGCGTATAGATCGTGGAGACCATGAACAGTGGAAACAGTAAGTAGTGAGTACCTTTTGAGTAATTTGATACTCTTTCCAAAGCTTCATAAACTTGAATGTTTGAGAATTTTTTTTATAAGAGTTTGCAAATTTTTCTTAACCCTGGTCTGAAATACAAGACAAAGCACTGCTTTGTATTGAGCCCACCAATTTATATATGCAAGTCTCATATAGATTTCTAACAAAAATCTACATCTTATAAATTTCTTAGAGAAAAAAGGATTCTTTAGATGGGAAATCCTCTCTACTTATTGGTTTCATCTGATTTCTTTCTATTCTTAAGTATTAAAACTTTGCTGAAAGGACATATTTTGGGTTTTGGAGGGCGTACAACAAACAGCATGTGAAATAATAGAGGACATATCCGAGGGAATAATTAAAATCAGTGAACAAGTTCCAGCAATTGTTCTAATTAATTTTGGTATAAGAAAATGAGTTCATGTAAAGCTTCTCAGAGAAACCGAATTAAAGGGGACAAAAGAAAATAATTGCTAAGTCCGATTTTAATTTAATTTTAAAGGGATTCCTAGTGCAAATTTTCCTGTGACCTGTTTTCAATAATTTACTCAGCGCCATTACATTTCAAGGGAATTTAAAGCATCGGACACAAATAAAAAAAAAAAAAAAAACAAGGGAACTAAACTCATGTTCAAATAAAACGAGCGAAATTCAATCCCAAAACCCAGCAACTACACTTTTATGTGCGTTAAAAAAATACGATAAAATAAAAGAATGCTATAAAACAATAAAATAATAATAATACTAACAGCTTGTATAGGTGGACACAAATATTAATTATTCATCTAATCTTAAATGAAAGAAGTGTTTTATGGAATTTATATTAATAATGTAATTTACATATATTTAAAATATAAATTTATTTCATTATTTCCAATAACGTAAAGAATACAATGTTTTTACATAAAATTATGATCAACAGGATTATTTCTTATGAAATATAAATTTAATAATTCATTTAAAGTTCATTTTTAATTAGATGATGCTGCAATATTAATAGTAAAGTGTTTGCAATATTTACGAATACCTATTTTTCACCTAGAAATATGAAAATATTAACATTTTTAACATTAAGGGCGGGGATTTTTGTGATTAAATCCTTCAAAGCGAGGTGAAATCACAAAAATGCTCGCATTAACTGTTCGTGAAGATAAATCTGCGATTTTTCTGTATCAGCGTAAATGTCGACGAACATTTGTTTGCTATTGTTTTTGATTTATTTATTTTTTGTCGTTTTCCCAGAGTTATTAGATGAAAGGACCTGTCAGGTCGCGCGCTACCACATTTGTTCTATTTTTGAATTTGTAAGTATTGCAATACCAGTGTGACTCATTGTGAGGCAAAATTTATTTCACAATGACCATTGCATTAAGCTTGCAATTGTGTTTGTTCTTTATTCATTGTGACTTCTTTCCCTGCATTTTCATTTAAGTTTAACAATTTTGAATGATACTATACAACAAATTTGTCAAGCGAAAGTATATATTTTGACATGCATCAAAGCATCAGTTTTTATAGCTTAAGGTTTCATAATATTAATATTGATTTTACAGTATATTATATAGTGTTTATCAAGGAAGATTTAAACTTCGTGGCGTCATAAGCCTTTTCCAGTCCAATTTGTTAACAGTAGCTTTTAAGATTCTGTTGTTTTCAAATGCAGACAGCATCAATGGGACATTTTCTTTTTCTTCTTTTTATGGTGGAAAATAAGAAAAATTGACACTGTCGCATCATTGACAGTAATTGCTTCCAGTCTACTTATAAGACATGACTCGCTGAGAAACGTCCGATGCACATTGCGTCGAATCTCCAACTTTAGGATTTTCTTGTGCTGTGAAGAGAAAACGAGCAGCTTCTTAGTGTTTTTATTAGACACGGAAATATTTTCCTTGAGAGTATGTACGTAAATTATATCACGCGACAAAGGTTTCTAAAGCAATACATCTGCTAGCTGAATATTGTTTATCTGAAGTGGAAAACATCCAACTTCTGTTTCACTTCGTTTAATATCCAAATACTTGGACACTGGATGCAAGTCATTTATCTTTTGGGTGAATTACTCAGTCATATCATCACCGCTGTCGATTTTTATGCTTTATGATATTGGATTTAATAACATAAAATATGTCTTTTATATAAAATATTTAATAACATAAAATATTAAGAAAGAAAACAAGAAAAAAATAAAAATAAAGACTACGATATATAAGCAGATTTAAGAATTAAACAAAATATTAACCGGATAATTAAAATTTGAAGTATACATATGAAAATATGAAGTATTTAACCTAATAATACATGAATATAATTTTGAATTTCACTTTATAATATAATAGTATAATAAGTAATCATGTTCGTAATATTAATTAACATTTTAATGTTAATTAAAATTAACATTAAAATGTTAATTTTAATGCCTGCCTTGCACTGTATCAGCTAATGGGGTTTTGCCAATTACATACAGAAACTTTGGCAGTAGGGATAAGGAAGTGATTATCTCTTTGTATAAGGCCATGGTTAAGCCGCATCTTGAGTACTGTATACAGGTCTGGAGGCCTCTCTTTAGGAAGGATGTAGATCTGTTGGAACGGGTGCAGAGAAGGGCAACTAGATTGGTGAAGGGAACAAAAGGGTGCTCTTACTTAGAAAGGCTTCAGTAGTGAAACTTGCAGTGTCATGAAACCAGGCGCCTGCGGGGAGATCTGAGGTATTTAAAGCCTTGACAGGATTGAGTAAACTGAATGTTAATGGCATTCTTCCACATGCTGAAACTACACACATGAGGGAACATAAATTCAAGTTGAGAAAGGATGGTTGCAGGATATATGTGCGGAAGTGTACTTTCAGCCAGCGGGTAGTTGGTTGTTGGAACAGGCTTCCATCTGTTGTTGTGGAAGTGGATAAGTTGAATAAATTCAAGATTCAAGGGAGAACTAGACAAATTCTTGGAGGGTACGGATGGGTTAACTGTTTTTTTTTTTTTTTTTTTTTTGTTTTTTGCTGATATATGTAGCTTGCTTTCTTGCATCATTTGTCCTTACTACTACTACTATCAGAGAGCAATATTTTAAAAAAAATTTCTTGTTTATACTCCGGCACGACCAGCAGGTCAGTGGAGTTTACAATAAATCGGTCGTATTTAGCAGTTACGAGATTGAACCCCGGTCCACTCAAAGAGCATGTGCTACTGCACTCGCGCTTCTGGCCACTGGGATACGTCAGGCCTAATAAATATGCTTCAGAGAAAAATAAATCCTAATTGGAGAATTTAAAAAATCAACTATTTTTCTTAAAGAATATTTCTAACGAAATATGTGAAATTAAATCTATTGTTTGTGCGCATCAGTTAAGTAGTTGTTTATGGAAGAGATTAACCATAGATTTGATCACACATTTTTCCAGCTGTACCCACACTGGGCATTTTGTATGTCTCCTCTCGGTTATTTTAAAGTGATATTAAACTAATCACCAGCTCATGCAAGCGCCGTATGACCAGCCACATAGCTGTAATTTGCAAGAGCAGTTTGCGCTAAGTAACCAAGTTTACTGATTAAGAGATGGCACCAAGAGAAAGAAGGAAATTTAAAGTTATAAATAGTGGCGGATTAAGGATAGTTGGGGCCTCTAGGCAAATTATATTTGGGGCCCCCCCAAAAAAGAATAATAAAAAAAAGAATAAAATATAAATAAAAGTCAGGTGGCAAATAAATGAAATTTTGTACTTTTGAATTTTTTGCTTAAATTAATCAAGATTTTTATGATGTTTACTGAAAACATTAATCTCTTTTTGAACACTATAGGAAAATGTCTTGGCTTGGGGCCCCTAAAGCCTGGGGCCCCAAGGCACGTGCATCATTGCCTTAATGGGTAATCCGCCACTGGTTATAAATAGCTAAAAACTATACAGCCACAAAGAAATTATAAAAAGTTTGCAGGATTATCTTGTATTTTAATCTGTTTTCGCAGCCAGAAAACTTAACCTGCATTGATCATGCAGTTTAATTTATATAGAAGAGCAACTTGCCTTTGTTGAGAGTTTCCCCGGTATTGAACTACTTTCAAACAGATGGCAACGCCAAAAGGGTGGATGGCTTTAGATATATTACAACTTTAAAAACTATGATTTCATGATTATGATTTAACTTTGGCGCAATATTTATAGTGTGAATTGTCATAATCATGAGATAATACAGCATTATACATTAAGAATACACAAAAATGACAACAAAATATATAGTTTGCATTTGTAAATTGTGCACACGTTGCCTACAGCATCCTGACAAAATGCTGTCTTTTGAAATTGCAATCTAAACACAAAACCGAACCTGTTCCTCCTGTGACATGTTTAATATGTACCAGCTGTTGTCGTTGTTCAACTGTCGATGTAAGCGATATCACAAGAGATTCCTATGATTTTGACGTCAAGGTTCAATAATAAAGAAAGGCGCATTTCTTCTTTTATTTATATGATTAAGGAATCCCTCGCTAAAATTTTAGAAACGAATCTGATAAACAGAAATGTTAAATCTTTTCATGCATGACTCGCAAACGTTTCCATAGTTTAAAAAGAAAAATCCAAGCGCAAGTTGTAACAGATGGTACTTTTGCTATACGTTCATATTTTTCTCTTTCTCTATTACATTGAAGTTTAATTATATTTCCACAAACTAAATATGATTTAAAATATTGTATTATTTTCGAAACATTGCAATTTAGATAATTCATTTTTAACCTCCAGTTCGTATATTAAAACGCAATAAAAATAGGATAATTTAATTTACTAATGTAAATTACCTATGAAATCAAAGTCATTTAAAATAATAATTAAAAAAAATAATAATTTTGAAAAAAATGGAAAATTCCCAATGCCTATTAATTGTACCTTTTCAGTACTCTAAATATATTAAAAATATTACCTTAATTACCTATTTACTAACATTTAAATGCTATATTTCCAAAATTTCGATCTGGGATGGTCAGAATCCCATCAGTTTTACTGGGCTTTTATGAACCTATGGCTATTGGATGCGAATGGCATGTCTATGATGTATTAGTTCTGTAGCACGCAACCAAGCTATAAAGATTTAAAAGAGAGATGATAAATTCAGCTCGCAGTGGAAGCAGATTAGAACATGATGGGACACTGCTTCTACAGAATGGAGGAAAAAGAGCAGCTCCCATTTCGAAATCCTTTGAAATAAGAAACTGAACGTTATACAGAAATTGCAATATTAAAACTGCAGATGGAACATCATATTACATCATAGAAATGAAGAGAAGCTGATGGAAGGGGGAAAAAGCAATAAAAGGTCATTTTTCAATAGGATATGGTTTGAAAAAAAGAAAGGGAAAAAATACATGAAGACTTTTTTATTATATTACTGCACTAAAATATAAAAAAATATATATTTCAATGACTATTCGCTATTTTTTTCACTTATCCCTTAACATTCATTAATTAATTCGCTTGGGGACATTAATATATAAGGTATAACTATAAAAAATGAATTAGCTAGCAATTCATCTTTCATTATCGCCAAATAAAATATTAGGACATTTTCTGATCCTTTTAAATCTTTCCAATTATTTATAGTAATATAAACGATGTAGTTTTAGCTGCTGACAGTCGTTTCAGAAATTTTCCTGTAGTAAGAATAATCGCTTCCGTGTGCATGCGAAATATTTTTAGGCGTCCTCACGAACTTTTTTCCATCAAACAACACGCTCCTTATTGTTCATTACAGAATTAGACTGTACAAAATTCTTTACTAACCTCGAAACTGCTGATCTTTCTGTCTGATTTTGTTGACCTTTTTTGCAACGAAATCTCAACTCTAAATCCAAAATAAAAACATGCTGCTCAGTAGGGTACTCCATCTTAAGAATTTTCCCACTAGGGTGCATCACTAAACGATAAAGAAACTCCCATATCTTCTGCATTTAATAATCTCATTTTGTGGAGGCGCTTCACCACGAGTTGCCTTGATATTGCCTGCTCCAATGGAGAGGTATACTGCTTTTTATTTAAAGTGTATGCCATTATCCAGATCCATCTAAATTGAGGCTTTCGTCCTAGACTTAACAACGTCTTGGTCAATATCGCTTTGTACAGTTCGATATCTGTTTTCAAAGTTGAACAACGGCTGAAGCTGTTTGTTGAAAGTAGTGCAATACCAGGCAACTCGCTACAGAGGCAAGTTTGCTCTGTGAGAATTAGGACCATTGCGCTATTCATGCACTCCTACTTCGTGGATAATGCAGTGTTTATCCTGTTGCCCACAAAAAAACAAACGAGATGACAAAATAGCCATTATAAATGTTTACAGATGTAATTCTGATTATATTTTGATTCAGATTACAGATGTAAATCTTAAACGCTGCTATATCAGATCTTCTATGAGTAAAGTCAGAATACGCAGCGAATAAAGAAATGGAATGAAAGCTTTGTATAAGGAAGGAGCTTCTGTCCTGAGGTTACAGTTTTATTCACTGGTGGCGCTGCAGACGTAAAACATCTGTCGCTTGCTCTTTGAGTTGTGTAATGCCCTCTCTGATGTACATTTTGGATTATGTACCCTTAAAATGGCATTAAAAAGACCAGTCAGGGTCAAATAATAATAATGATAATGTTAGGAGTACTGTAGTAGCAAAGAGAAACATAAAACACAAAATTATAAAGTTGAAATTCACCCAGACGTTAATTGCTGGTGAATCGACAACAACTCGTTAAACTCGATGACTCACTTCCTAATTAACGTCAACGACTCAAGGAAGATTTTAAAACAATCATTGTAGGTGATTAAATTCTTTCAAAATTAACGGAAGAGTACTATATCAAAGGAGACTATATTTTGCAACCTTCGACAATTATTTATCATTATATAAAGTTATGTATTAGTGAATATTCACAGACATTTAAATATAGAATTGCTTGCATTTACATTAAAAATGAACAAATAAAGTTGCATTTTATTATTTATTCATTTCTGTATTAATTAGGAACTTACACAGAGTGGCCACTTTATTAGGTACATCTACACTTTTCGTGAAATGGAGAGTTCTTTCAGTAGCAGATGCCATACAATTTAAGGCGACTGGATAAGTAGGGATGCTGATGTTTGTGCAGTTCAGTGCGAGAATGGGCAAGACGAAGAGTTAAGTTTCAAACGTGGCCCAGATGAGTATCTAGGAAACGGCAACTGTGGTGCGGTTTTTGCGTATGTTTTGGGTGTATTGAGATTGGTCGAATAACCAAATAACATCCAGCCGACGATAATCCTGTGGTCAGCAACAGCTTCTTGATGCAAGAGACCAACAAAGGCTGACAATACGTAACAACACGGTACAACAGTGGTGGTAACCAAAGAGATATTCAGAACGTACGGCTTCGATTGTGTATCGTAGCAGAACTCTTGACAGCAAAAAACAAGAAGGTATGTTTAGAGTGGGCCCAGGAACACCAAAACTGGACGGTGGTGTATTAGAAAAACGTTGCCTAGGCGACGAATCCTGGTTTTTGCTGGTTTACAAATATGAAAAAAAAAAAAAACAGCATAAGTCCATGGATATGCCAGGTATTAACAATGATGGAGCATCCCTTCGTGGCTGCAGTGTATGCTTCCAACAAAATAATGCGCCATGCCACAAGGTCAGGACTGTATAGAACTGGTTCCAGGAATATGAAAGAGAATTTAGTTTTCTTCGTGGTGGCTTTTCAGTCAGTATATCCAATCCAATTGAGCACCTAGGGGGGGGGGGAACTCTACCTACGGATATATATAAGATCTTCTTAACAAAGATACGCAACCATCTCGTTTGCAACAACTATGAGAAGCAATTCGATTTCAGTGAAAAGTAATTGATTTTCGAAACTTGGTTAATTCCTGCCACTAAGAATCCAGGCTGTTTTGAGGACTAAAGTGGACCTAATCGCTATTAAGTGGATATACCTAATAAAGTGGACACAGTTTACAGTATGGCAGTCTAACTGGATGCCAGAAAGAGTCTATAGAATCCACTTATTGTTATTTTTATTATTAGATTAGATTATGGTCAGTTTTTCATTAACATGGAGAAAACGTATTTCTTATTTAAAAAATCAATATTTGCTAATACTGTATATTATTGATAATACAGTTTGGATGTTGGTCTCCATATCTATTTAATAACAATGAATTTTGTAATACAACTCCTAGAATGATTCTAATTATAGTTAGCAGATTTCAAATTATTAAGTAAATTATATAGGGCATCAAGTTCATATTTGGCTTTGACCCAAATATGAACAATATATTTAAATAATGAATCCATTACAGAAAAACATAACTCTAGTTGTTGAATTAAATTTGTTTTTTGATATGATAAAGCAAGTATAAATAAAATCTTAATTTACTCATTAATTATGAACGCTTATTCTTATTCTCAAGTTAAATTTTACTTAAGAAAATATTTAGTGTTTAATGAATTGAACTAACATTGCCGGTATACTTTATCTGCAATAATCTTCAGATATGTTTTGCCGTTCACAGTGCCCTCAAGCAGGATCAAGACAAGAGATCAATAGCATGTCATGAAAACTTCTCACACCATCCCTCCTTCGTCAGCTTCCATGGAACATAACAAGATGGTTCCGTTGCCTCATGTGATTTCCTGATTTCCTTCATATGTGTACTCTTCCATGTGTGCTGCCCTCGTGGGTAGCACAGTTGGTAGGATCGTCATTCTCACACCGGGTGGAAAAGACCTGAGTTCAAAGAGGAAATTTTATGAGCCTTTTTCACAACTTAGCTGAGTTAGTCGGTCTCAGGTGAGGGCAGCTTGGTTTCCCCCCGCTAAAACTCGGGGTTTTCGTCCAGCAAAACAGAAAATTGACCTCAGAACACACGCAATTTACAAACAATATACATGGCCTTAGTTGCCGATGCTCCTAAAACCCAACAACCAACCAACCACGTGTACTGAAAAGCGTAAATTAGAACTCTTTGAACCATGACCTACCTCGATTTCATCTGCATAAATCAGAACTCTTAAACCATGTGAGTTTCCTTCAGTTCTTCTGCATCTCTCCTTTGTGTTCCTGGCATCTTCTACTTCCGTATTATGTTCTTTATAGGGTTCTTCGCATGGTGCGGATACTTATAATAGACTTTGTGGCATTTTCCGGGCGTTTCAATATTCACTACAGACTATTAATAGACTCGAATAACACTATTCTTTGAACACTGGAGGAATACATCCTTCCTATCTGTTAAAGCATCTGCTAAACGCCCACTGGTAATCATACTTCTTTGGAGATACGTGAGATACGGAGTCTGGGTGCGAGGTTAGCCTGTGCGGTCATTGTACCTTAAAGCTCTTCAAACAGAGAAGTTTTTCCTGATTTATTTTCTGCTTTATTAGTTTAAATTGTCATATTAACTTATTTTCTAGAGTAGCTTTATATTCCTAGTTACGATACTTAGTTTAAAGTTTAACTTAGACAGAGATTTTGTAGATATTACTTAGTATCGGTAACGGTATCAAATCCACGTGTCACAAACCAAATTTTTTTTTAACCAAATTTAGTCGATTTATTAACCAACTGTTATATCAATTATCTTCTATAAGTAGATTATAGACCTAGTCAGGATCCTTAGTTTATTCTAAATTGAGATAGCGAGATTTGGAAGCTAATCAATACTTACGAGTCCGTAGAAATACCGTTCGTGAATTCCCGCCATTTTTACACGATAGCATAAGCTTAGTGTCGTATAGTGCATAATATAATATTGTCAATTAATCAGTAAATCTATTAATCTTGATAAACTTTATTGTCAATTAAATTGTACTTTTAACTCTATATATATATATATATATAACAACTTAATCTAACAAATAATTAATACATAACTATAGTGGTACACGTGATACAGAAGTTGTATAAAGGGAACTCGTAGAAAACACTAGATACCGAAAAAAATATATATATAACATAACTGTTTTGGGATATAACTTAAGGATTTAATTTTTGTTTTGAATTTTATTGAATTAAATCGGAATCATGACTCTGACCAGAGCAGCAAAGCAAAAGGCTCAAGCTAATGGGAGTGCTGTGGTTCAGGGGAGAACTGAGGGGGGCAGTTGCCCTCTGAATCACAGTCTTTTAAAATGCACTGTTTGCTTGATGTTTGCGGAGCAGTCGGGTACGGGACATGATGCTGCCAAGGGGGATGTCTTTGTGTGTGCCCGATGTAAGGAGTGCAAGGAAATCAGGCGACAACTCAGCGTTGTTATGGGCCTTTATGAGACCTTGAAGGACAGGGTGGATGCCCTCGAAGGAAATAAATTGAGGGCCCATCAAGCTCTCAGCTGCCCACATCAACGCCAGAGCTTGCACTTGGTCATCAGGCAACACAGGGGCAGCCCCCTAGGCAGAATGCGCTGGTCCCACAGGAACTAGTAGTTGTTGGTGACTCTATTGTCAGGGAAACGGGGAACATACTTTGTAAAAAGGATAGGTGGAATAGGACCAGGGTATGTCTGCCAGGGGCAAAGGTTGATGATGTTGTAGAGCGGATATCATCTTTTAAGGGCACAAAAGGTGATATAGTTGTACACGTTGGCACTAATGATATTAAGAGTAGGAGACCGGCGGAATTACTTAGCAAGTACAGGTCACTGTTGAAAAAAAGCCGTGAATCAGGGTTGAACTTGAAAGTGTCTGCAATTCTGCCCAGACACGATAGGAGGGAGTATATGATGAGAGCCTTGTCGATCAATTCGGCCCTGGAGGGATTGTGCAAGGCTCAAGGGGTAGAATTTTTTTCAGCCTGGACTGTACTTGTTAACAGGAGAGATTGCTTCTACAGGGATGGGATACACTTAAATAGAAAGGGTGCAAGAATTTTTGCTGATGCTGTCGAGGCAGTGTTAGGTGGGTCGGAAAACTGCTAGTTGGGGGGGATACAAGGACTAATAGATTAACAGTAGCCAGTGGCAGAGGTGGAAGTGATTCTTGCACTGCTTCTATTGAAATGAGCAGAAGTCTGAAAAACAAGATGCAGGATATTTCAGAGACTGCTGGTAGTCATTGCGGTACAAGTAAACACATGGGTTGTGTTAGAGTAGCTAAGAATAGAAACAGGTGTATGTATACCTGCGTGTACACCAATGCTAGGAGTTTGGTAAATAAATTTGATAAATTTGAGGTATTGCTCAAAACATCAAAGGCAGATATTGTTGGGATATCAGAGACGTGGTGTCACACAGATATAAGTAATGCGGAACTGGAATTTGGGGAATACAATGTGTATAGAAAGGATAGACAGGACAGGAGGGGAGGAGGGGTTATGCTATTAATTAAGAAACACATAAAGTCCAAGGAAGTGAAGCCAGTCGACATCGATGGACAGGGCAGTGTCGAGTCAGTTTGGTGTGACATAAGCATAGGGAATTCAAAATTGAGAGTAGGAGTGTGCTATAGGCCTAATGACTCTGATGAGTATAATAAGATATTGTACAGGGAAATAGAGTGGGCCAGTAAATCAGAGAGTCTTATAATGGGGGACTTTAATTTCCCAGATATTGACTGGAATTTGTGGATTGGTCACTCGCACACTAGCAAGGCTTTTGTGGATTTATTGGATGATTGTTTTCTACATCAGCATGTTCGTGAGGCAACAAGAGGGAGCAATACTCTTGATCTGATTATCAGTAGTGATTCTTCATGCATTAAGAACCTGCAGATAAATGAACCACTAGGTGGCAGTGATCACAGTGTGTTGAAGTGGGATTTACTCAAGGAGGTAACTACCATCAGAGGTAAAGGGAAGGGTTTTTGTTTTCGTAAAGGCGACTATGATGGTCTGAGACAGTATTTAAATTCTATACAGTGGGACCAACTGATGATGTTACCAACAGCAAACTCAAAATGGGAAGCATTCAAGGAACTAATCTTGGAGGCTACCAGGCTTTACATACCAACTAAGAAATATTGTTCAAGGTTTAGGCCTAAATGGTTGTCAGATGAACTAATGAGACAGGTGGCAGAGAAGAAAAATGCATGGGATACATACAAATTAATGGGTGACATGGAAGCCTATGATAGATATAAGTTGGTCTGTAACCAAGTCACAAAGGAGATTAGGCAGGCAAAGGCAGACTATGAAAAATCCTTGGCAAAGGATGCAAAGAAAAACAGAAAAGAATTCTTTACATACTTGAACTCGAAAAGGAAAGGGATGAATCAGATTGGTCCACTGGATATTGATGGTTCAACAGTTGAGGATCCTGCTCAGGTGGCTAACAATCTAAACGAGTATTTTGCATCTACATTCACGCATGAGGAGTTATTCAGGAAGGAGAATGATGTAGGTAAAGTAAACATTGGCAGTGAGCTGGATGATTTTGTAATAACTGAGAGGAAAGTGGAGGAGAGATTGTTGAGGATAAACATAAAAAAGGCACCTGGGGTGGATGGGATCTATCCAGTTATATTAAAGGAGGCAGCAAAGGAAGTATGCAAACCCCTAGCCATAATTATGAGAGCTACTTTGGACTCAGAGGAGGTACCCATAGACTGGAGACGTGCAAATGTAACCCCAATTCACAAAGGAGGATCAAAGGCTGACACAAGTAATTATAGACCTGTTAGTTTAACTTCTGTTCCAGGTAAATTAATGGAGGCATTGGTTAAAGAAGCACTGCAGGATCATCTAGACAAGAATTCAGTTATAGCTCAGACGCAGCATGGTTTTGTTAAGGGCAGGTCTTGCCTGACCAATTTGATTGGATACTATGATGTAGTCACAAAAGAACTGGATGCAGGGAATAACTTTGATATTATATATTTGGATCTTAGAAAGGCTTTTGATACTGTTGCACATGGAAGACTGCTGCACAAATTGGAGCAGTGTGGCATTGGAGGCAAATTGCTGCTATGGATAAGGGGATGGTTGAGTAGCAGAAGACAGAGAGTGGTAATCAATGGACACTGCTCAACGTGGACTAATGTTATTAGTGGAGTTCCTCAAGGTTCAGTGTTGGGTCCGTTGTTGTTTTCGGTGTTTATGAATGATATTGATGATGGGATATCAAGTTTAATGTCCAAGTTTGCAGATGATACAAAGGTTGGCAGGGTCGTTAAGGACAATACTGACGCTATGCTGCTGCAACAGGATCTGGGAAGGTTGAACAGATGGGCTGAGAGGTGGCAAATGAGGTTTAACATCGACAAATGTAAAGTGCTGCATATGGGAAACAGTAACCCCAGAGCAACGTATCAACTCTGTGGTACTACACTGACAGTGGTGGAGAATGAAAAGGACCTGGGGGTAATTGTGCAGGCAGATATGAAGTTCTCTGAGCAGTGCAGACGGGCTGCAAGAGTAGCTCATGGTGTCTTGTCAATGATATACAGGAATTTTTCTAGCAGGGATAAGGAGGTGATTATTCCCTTGTATAAGGCAATGGTAAGGCCACATCTTGAGTACTGTATACAGGTCTGGAGGCCTCATTTCAAGAAGGATGTAGAGCTGCTGGAACGGGTACAGAGAAGGGCAACAAGATTAGTAAATGGAACAAAGGGTTGCTCTTACGAAGAAAGGCTTAAGTTTTGCAAATTACAGAGTTTGGAGACTAGGCACCGGCGAGGTGATCTGATAGAGGTGTATAAGGCTTTGAATGGTTTGAGCATGCTCAATGCCAATGGGATTCTTCATCTTTCTCAGAATAATCACCTCAGAGGGCATAAATTCAAATTGAGGAAGGACGGATGTCGGATAGATGTGCGGAAATTTGCCTTTGGTCAGCGGGTGGTTGGTTGGTGGAACCGACTTCCATCACTTGTTGTTGAAGTTGATAGCCTAAACAAATTTAAAGCTCAACTGGACAGGTATTTCGAACGAACGGAGGGGTGAAATGGGAGTGGGTTTTTTTTTTTTTTTTTTTTTGGCTGATGCTGAATAAGCTTGCTTTCTTGCATCATATGCCTCTGCTAATGCTAATGCTAATGCTAATGCTAATCCTGTTCATGAACTGATTTGAATACCAGTTGGGTCACATATAATGCTTTCTTGTACACGTAATACACCAATTGATCTATTCGATTTTCATAGACTGTATGTATAGCCCAAACCTCCATAGTCCTAAGTCTTGTAAGGATGGTAAACATATTGGGTTGCATCTACACTAGTAGTAAGATTATTTCGTGGAAAAGACGTGGTGTTCACTTTCACAACGCATGATGTCACCAGAACAGCTATTATATTTCGAAATACATGCAGAAAAAAAGTAATCCGTAGATAGAAAATATATTGGAGGCCTTTTTCTAGATGCTCTAGTCGGAAACGAGCTTTTCCTAGTAAAAGGTGTTGGACGACTTACAGAAAAGTCCTTCAAGTTTTAGCGAGACCCAAATAACAGCAGGTAATAAAGTAACCATTTATATAATGGGACGAAGTGTTTATATAATGGCGGCTGTATTGTAATGAGAGACCGTAGTGTTTGCAGAAAGTGTATTTGCCGAAGTACTGAAAGGCTGTCGTACGAGATCCGATGTCAATCTATTTCATTCGAAACAAGTTATGTAAGATCCTCTTGCCGCACTAAGGAAAACGAACTGTCAGCTGCGGAAATGAGTGATAAGTGACCTTGTTTGTCTGATGAATGACAATCAAAGAATACAGAATAACGTGTCTTGTAGGCCAATTCACTATTTAACGGTTCTTAAGTAAATGCAGATTGAGAGGAAATATTTGTGGAAATACTGAAGAATTATTCTGCAATTTGCAAATGAACGAGCAGATATTTTCTAGATCATTAGTAACGTGCAGCTATTTATCTAAAATTAGCAATAGAACCATGGGAAGCGTACAAGGAAAAGTATGAAGGCTGAATATTAATACTTCATACAGCAGGTTATCAAGGTCGAGAGAACAAAACAGGGCGGGGAATTAGGAAAACAAGTATTATTATTATTATTGTTGTTGTTGTTGTTGCTCTTATATTATTTCTCCCTGATTGGGGAATTCCACTCCGTGACGGGTACTGCTACCAAGTACACAGGGTGGTTGCAATGTCTGGTTTCTGTGACTATCCTACAGGTTTTCACGATTGCGACTTTCTGGAGTTCCTTGTAGGTGTTCTCTGGGGGACCTATTGCTGCATATGGCCAATAATAATAATAATAATAATAATCCGCGGGGTGCAAGGTGATCACCGAGACTGAGTACACTCATAGACACGACCAGGTAGCCAGGATAATACATCAGAAGCTAGCAAGGAAATGCCAGTTAATCGAAGAAAGTGTACCGTACTACAAGTACGAACCCCAGGCACTACTAGAGACACGAACCCACAAGCTGTACTGGGACCGCGCCATAATAACAGATAAGACCATCCCGCACAATAGACCGGACATAACCCTTGTGGACAAGATGGAAAAGGCTACCTACCTGATTGACATAGCGATGCCCAACACTAGTAATGTCCACAAATTCCATGAGGAAAAAATTAGGAAGTACACGAACCTGAGACATGAGATCAAGGAGATGTGGCATATGCAAGAAGTATCAACCATCTCGATCATCGTGTCAACCACCGGTAAGGTACCAAAGACTCTACATAGCAGATTAGCAGCAATAAGTCTCCCAGAGAACACCTACAAGGAACTCCAGAAAGTCGCAATCCTGAACACCTGTAGGACAGTCAGAGATTTCCTCGACCAACAGTAACACCAGACATTACAACTACCCTGTGTACTTGATAGCAGTACCCGTCATGGAGTGGAATCCTCCAATCAGGGAGAAATAATATGAGCAATAATAATAATAATAATAATAATAATAAGCAGCTCCCGTACTAACATACTCCTTTGGGGTCATAGATTGGACTAACACCGAGCTAGAGGATATCATGCGAAAGACAAGGACAGTGATGACCAAGAGCCTCCAACACTACATCCGAAGTCAGCAGGTGGAGAGACTAACAATAGCTCGGAAAGAGGGAGGAAGGGGCCTGATAGATCTGATAGAGAAACAGAAAACAGCGATAGTTAACCTGAAGGATTACTTCCAGAACAACACAGCACCACTCCACCAGGCCATAAGGAAGATAGATAAGTGGCATACCCCACTCAACCTAAGCGAGGAACCCCCCCTCCCGCCCAGACGGCACAAGAAACGAAGCTAGAAAGATGGGTAAAGAAGACACTCCATGGCAGACACTACAATGACCTTCATCAAGATCACATCGATAACACTGCTTCCAATGCATGGCTCACAAGTGGGACGCTCTTCCCCGAGACAGAAGGATTCATGCTGGTCATCCAAGACCAGGTAATCAACACCAGAAACTATAGAAAGTTTCTAAAGTTTCTGGAATCGCAAAGGAGCCCGGAATGTCAGATGACACATGTCGACGATGCCACCAGGCCTCAGAAACGATCCAACACATCACCGCGGGGTGCAAGGTGATCACGCAGACTGAGTACACTCATAGACCGGTAGCCTGGATAATACATCAGAAACTAGCGAGGAAATACCAGTTGACCAAAGAAAGTGTACCATACTACAAGTACGAACCCTAGGCAGTACTGGAGACCCGAACCCACAAGCTGTACTGGGATCGCGCCATAATAATGGATAAGACCATCCCGCACAACAGACCGGACATAACCCTTGTGGACAAGATGGAAAAGGCTACCTACCTGATTGACATAGCGGTGCCCAAACACTAGCAATGTCCACAAAACTCATGAGGAAAAAATTAAGAAGTACACGAACCTGAGACATGAGGTCAAGGAGATGTGGCATATGCAAGAAGTAACGACCATCCCGATCATCGTGTCAACCACCGGTATGGTGCCAAAGACCCTACATAGCAGCCTACCAGCAATAGGTCTCCCAGAGAACACTTACAAGGAACTTCAAAAAGTTGCAATTCTAAACATATGTAGGACAGTCAGAGAGTTCCTAGACCAACAGTAACACCAAACATTGCAACCACCCTGTGTACTTGGTAGCAGTACCCGTCAAGGAGAGAAATTCTACAATCAGGTAGAAATAATATAAGAGCAATAATAATAATAATAATAATAATTATTATTATTATTGGTCATATGGTGCAAGGAAGTCTGAGGCTTATTCTGCACTAGCCAAAACAAATTTCACTACCTTGAGAGAGAGAGAGAGAGAGAGAGAGAGAGAGAGAGTCACCAAAAAAGAAAAGAATGATGATATCCAGCTCAGGCTCCTGGGTGTGTCAAGCCCAAACTCACCAGATGTGAGTCCCTGGAGTTCTATGGTGCAAGATAAGTTCGTTTGTAAGATGACCGTATTGTAGTGGTGGAAGTATCAGAATAAGATGGTTATTAAGAAAACCATATTAATGATGGGTTGTTCAGAACTTGCCAATATGACTGAGATTATGCGAAGTCAGTGCATCGCGCGAATTCTGTGGTATGTTTTGAAGAAAAAGTTCCACATTCAGTCGATGATGAGAATCGAACACTTCTTTTCGATAAGATAGAGAAGGCCTGCTATCCACCGGTAGCAGTTCTTTTAAATAAATATAAATTATAAATAAAGAACTGTAATATGAATAAATATTTATATAATGCAGGCTTAGAGTCAGACTATAATTTGAGATGCAGATAACGTTTTATTATTATTAATATTATAAAAAATAATAATAAAAAGAAACCTTTTCTCCTTTATGGGATTTTTTTCTGCCCCGTAATGGGTACTGGTACCAAGTGCATGGGGTGTTTGGTTGTGTCAGGTTATTATTATTGTTATTATTATTACTGTTTGTTGAGGGATTCTCTTACTGTCCTAATTGTGTTCAGAATTGCGGCTTTCTGGAGTTCGATGTAAGTGTCCTCTGGGAGGCCTATTGCTGCTAGGTTCTTATAGAGGCTCTTTGGTACCATGCCGGTGGTTGAGACGATGATCGCGATGATAGTCCTTCTTGTTCCATATGCCACATTTCTTTGACTTCCTTTGTTAGATCTTATACTTTCTGATATTTTCCTCATTTGTTTTCTGGAGGTTGCTCGTGATGGGCGGTGCTCGACACGGATTTCTTATCCGAGCATTTTCTAAATCCGAGAAGCTTTCCTTGCCAGTGAACTCAAGTTGGATTTGATTTCAAACGGGGAGGAATTCTGGGAAGTTACTCACGAACCTCTGCGTGTGATTTTTTCTGAATGCTTCTTTTGTAAAATTCAACAGTGTAAAAATTTCACGGTGGTTTTAAAATCCTTTTCAACTTTCAAAAATTAATAACTCGAAAACTATAGGTCGTATCGAAAAGAAATTTTAGCATCGTAATCAATAAATATGGGAGTTTTTTTTGTTTTTTTTTTAACAATAAAAAATTAGTTCGAAATTTGACCAGGGGCGCGGAAAGTGATTAATGTAGCACACTAAGGTAAATTTTTTTTCCCCAATCTTTATTGACAATCAAATCTCCACCATTATTTTATAATAAGCAAGCAATAAAGATGGGGTATTCTGTTCCCTACAGCTGCTTTTAAAATTTCCGATGGAATGTTCAATACCTCCTACGGATTTTTTTTTCTTTTTTTTTTTTTTTTTATTATTGTTAACTAAATGACTATATTTTTCTGCCTTGCTATTTACAGTATAATGAGTTAACTTGTACGTACTTTGAAATAAAATTCGAATGAGTCGTTATTATAGTAGGGTTTCAGGAGCATCAGCGACTAAGGCCATATTGCTCCTTATACGCTGTTTGTAAATTGTGTGGTCGATTTTTTGTTTGCTGGCTAAAAAAACCCGGGTTTCGGGGCGGAAAAAACGATTCGACCCTCGCCTGTGATCGACTAACTCAGCCAGTTGTGAAAAGAGCCCATAAAAATTCTTCACATCATCGACGGGACTCGAACTCAGGTCTTTTACACCCGGTGTGAAAAAGAGAGCTGCATTGTAGAAATGCGTTTAGTCTACGTATTTCCTGAAAATTACAATCTACAGAAGTTCAAGTCCAATGTCAACAAATATCTTCTTCTCAACCTCTAACCCAAACACGGTACTAAGTACTATAGGTTCTAATACCTCTCGTGTTTGGGGTTTACATAAAAAAAAAAAAAAAAGTCTATATGGAAACCCTACGAACTTCAACTTTCATATAAACACCAACTCATTCTGAATTTGAAAGTGAAACGTACAGATTATGGACACAGATTACACTGCTGTCAAACCATGGTGAACTTTGAAAGCAATCAAAATGTCACTCTTCGTTTCTAAATGTAGCACATTTCGATTTATGCACGAAAAAATTGCTCAAAGGCTAATTTCAAGGAATGGGCAAATTCCTTCTGATCTGACTGTACTCGATTTTAGCTTACTCTTAAGAATTTTTCTGAAGTCGATGTCTAGCATAACTGTAGACCAACCCTGTATTATAATATGGTCTGCCTTGTCATTTCTTTTCTACAGTTTTGGCATAACATTGGAAAAACTGAATAAATATTTCCTGAACGAATATTTGTGGCATCGCATCGTTTAGACCACGAACACGCAACGTTCAGAATTTCTATTTGAACCTCACCACTAGGCCGTATCTAGCCCTATAATGATTTTTTTTTTTTGATTTGGTAGTTGTTGGCGCATCGGCTTCTGTGGCCATATTGCACCTCCCAAGGTTTTTTGCAGTACTTTGATCCAAGCCCGAGGCGAGAATCGAACCCGCGACCTTTGGGTTGCCGGGCAGGTACTTTACCCACTCGGCTAGCCCGGTCGGCCCCTATAATGAGATATCGACGAATTTTAAACTTAAATATACTGAACACGGTCTGAAGAAAATTGTATTTCAATATTATGCTTTAAAATGTAGTTTTTATTTTCTTTTTCAGTTTATTTAAATTAAGTTACTTCATAATTATTCTCTACTATTTTTTATTTTTTTTCTTTTGGCGCAGAGAAACTAGAATTGCCAAGCGACTTTTAAAACTTCTGCCACTTTAAAATTTCGTGCGGTTTTTGGAACGAATACGTTTGGGGTCTGCCAGATATGTGTAATGCAAAGACGAATACCTACAAACGATCAAAACAGGTTTAATATGTTAAAATTGTCTCTCACAAACGAATATATCGTAACTCAAAGCGAATTCAAGAAAAAGGTCAAGCAGAAAACAAACATTTTCAAGTTTTCAGTCACTTCAAACAATGTTTGCCATTCTGTCCTCAAATATAATGTTGAATTCTTCAGTCTCTTCCGAAAGAAATTTAATGGAAAGTAAAATAAGTCTGTTCGAAAAGTTTCCTGTTACTTAACGTGATAGGAGTTGATCAAAATGGACCATTTCCTTCCGCCTACCCTTGGAAGGAACCAAAGTACACAAAGTACACTATGTAATTCAACTACATGTTTCTTTTCCTTGTTTTTTTTTGATCGAACTGACACTTGGCAACGTTTACATGAAAAAAGCTATATTTGCGATTGGATGAAATTATATTTAAAAAATAATCTAAAATGTATTAATAATATTCTAAAAATAATCTAAAATATTTAATTATAAATATAATTATATAAAAAACTATAATTATGATGTAAAGGAAAAAAAATTATTCATAGAATACATAAATATACACAAGGCACAAATATAACCCTTTGTTGAAGGCATAAAGGGAACAAAATGAACTTAAATCCTGGTCCATCTTGATCAATAAAAATTCTTTTTACATTCATATTTAATAGCATTTGTAGCCGGTTTTTCTATTTGGCTGGATGAAGCACTCTAGCAGTCTAAGCATATATTTTAACTAATGTGACGTGTTAAAATTATACTTCAGAAAAATAAATTTTTAAAGAAAATGTGGATAATTTAAAAATTTTAATAATAGATTATATTATAAAATGATTATATATTATTATAGATTATAATTATAGAATTGCATTGCAATAATAGATTAAATTACAAAATATTTTAGATGAATTATAGATTTTTCTCAAATATTTGAGAATTCGATACCAGTTTGGGCCATCGTGGATAGCACAATTACTATAATCGTTGTCCACTCCACACCGGGTGCAAAAGACCTGAATTCGAATCTCATCAATAACGAGAGAAATTTTTATGGACCTTTTTCACAATGTGGCCGAGTTAATGTGCCTAAAAGTGCCCTCATGGGTAGCACGGCGGGTAGGATCGCCGTCCTCTCCACACCGGGTGGAAAAGACCTGAGTTCGAATCCCGTAGATGGTGGGAAGGATTTTTATCGGTATTTTTCACAACGTGGCTGAGTTAGTAGGCCTCAGGCGAGGGTAGCATGGTTTTTTTCTCCAGGAAACTCGGGTTTTTCGTCCAGCAAACAGAAAATCGACCTCAGAACACACGCAATTTACAGATAATATACAAGGAGAAACATGGCCTTAGTCTCCGATGCTCTTACTTCCAATAACAACACCGCATAAAAGCCCTACAACAACCAACCATACTATAGTTTGGCACTGCTGTGTGGCTAATTATAATAATTTTGAAAAATTAGTCAAATTTTTACGCATATTTGCTATCTCCTCCCACATTGCTGTACTTTTTAGAGGTACCCGTTCCAAAAATTCGAAATTACTGGAGAATTCAGCCAATTTTTGTAGGTATGCATGAATCATTTTATACGTATCAAACATTTAATGTTTAAATTATGTCATTTCTTGGGCACGAATTTGTAATCAGTTAAAATTTTGCAAGCATTTAAGGGAAGAAATTTTTCTTCAGTGACCAGTTTCGATCGTCTGGAAGTAAATAACTTATGACCCATGCAATTTTCAGAACATTCAATTTTTAGTAATTGCAATGTCAAGCACACTTGCGTACCATGGAGGTACGCTTTATTTACTAGTGATTCAAAAATTTATAATAGATTTTGTCGGCTTTTCTTTCGCAAGAAAAAAAGTGCCTTTTAAATTGTTCGAAAAATTTTATTCCTCAATCGATTATTTAGTTTAAATTTAACCAGCGAGTTTTTGAATACGTCAATAATCTGTATTACGTTACATCTTCTATTAAAGAACAAATTTCTCAAAACTACTAAGTTTGAGGCGACCTTATATCCTTGAGCAAGATCAATGGATATAAGGTCGCCTCAAACACAATACAGATACCTGTCCACTGTCAATGTGGATTTCACCTTTTGGTCGAACAGGAGAGCGTTGTGCAGTACCAGCGAGAAAAGAAGGATGGAAAATGTATTCCCAGCTGTCATCCTTATTTTTTTAGAACCAGCTCTTTGTGAACTTAACAGGCATAAATATTTTTTCAGCACTGGAAATGCGAATGCCTTTTGTAAAGTCTTTTTTGTAATGCCTTTTGGTGGATTTAATTTGAGACCGCAAACGAATTCCTACAGGAGATGATAAAAACTGCTCGATAAACCATCACATTTAAAATTTCAGAACCCTTGCATATTTATGAATCTCGAAAAGAAGCTTCCATGGTTGTTGTAGGATTTTAGCGCATCAGCAATTTAGGCCATATTGCGCCGTAAATAACATGTCTATAAATTACTTATCTTCTGTGGTCGATTTGCTATTTGATGGACGAAAAACCCAAGTTTCCGAGAGAAAAAGAGAAAAAAACCATCCTACCCTTGCCTGAGACAACTCAGCCATGTTGTGAAAAGAACCTATAAAAATTCCTCACGTCATTGACAAGATTCAACTCAGATCTTATCCACCCGGTGTGAGGAGGACGGTGGTTATATCAACAGTGCTGCCCATGAGAGCAAACTTTCGTGACACTACAGAAAAACATTAAAATTGGGACGTCTGATACCCTGACTTTAAGTCCATGAAGATTCAAAGTACTTTTCGGTAAGAGTTGCGTGTATATTATGGTCGGTTTATCTAGTTTTCTGGATGAAAAACCCATATTCCTGAGGGAAGGAAACCCTTCACTACACGCAAAAGGCTGACTAACTTGGCCACCACGTGAAAAAGCGGCGCATAAAAATTTCCCCCGTTTCGCCGGGGTGGATTCAAATCCAGATCTTTTCAATACGGTGTGAAAGACAACTATAATCACTATGCTGGTCTTGAGGTTATCGGCCTATGTTCCGCGTATAATTTTTTGTTTTAGTCCGTTCCATCTATTGACAATTCAGAGAAATTAGCTTTCCCGTTCTGAATTATCTTCCTAAGAATATAAACCATTTAATTGCATAAACAACTTATTTAAAATGTCCATGTTTTCCGACGGTCGACTGACACTTAGTAAAATTCACATCTCTGTAAACACCCCTATTGACAATATATTTTTATCTGTATGCCGAGTTCTGCCTGTCTGGTTGAAGTCAACTGAAGTAATACAATAATTAGCAACCATTTTGCAACTTAGTAAGTTTTCTTTGTTTTTACTAGCAGAAAATGTAAACAGAGAAAAAAAATTTTTCTTTCATTACCGGCCATTGAGAAAGAATCCTCAAAATAGCAACTTCAAAGAAAACTACCTTGTCTGGCTAATTTAACGATCCTTAGGATAAAAGTGGCTGTCATCTTCAGTGACTCTAAGATTAATTGCTCATTAGAGTTCCTTGTTAGTTGCTTGCCTTACTGCAGATGAGAACCCGTATAAGTTGCCTCTCCTTGATAGATAATTCGAGATTTCTAGGGAGAGTCTTTACCAATGGAGTGAACTGAATAAGTAGAACGGCAAACAAATGTACCTTATTATCTCTATTATTTAACTGGAATTTTTTCTTCGACATTGGATGATTGTTCCCCTTTAACCGTAATAGCAGTTTGTTGCTTATCGGAGTTCAGTCTTCTTTTATTAAAGTAAAGTTTTGCATAACTTTACCTTATTAAAATCCTTTTCTACATCCTTCATGTGTCCTCAGCAGTGTATTCCATAAATTATTTTACTCCTGTATTTGTACAGGGTAGTATGGTAGTCCATTTCTACAGGAAAAATTATTTACGATTTTTGAAATAGGAAAATTTATTTGCAATCATTGGATGTAATCAAGACGAAAAGATCTAGGAGATATGATTCAGTTTGACATGAAATTTTTCATGCAGTGTAAGGAGGCTGATAGGAAGGCGCATGGTATTCTGTCCATGATTTATAGAACCTTTGCTAGTAGGGAGAAGAATGTCATTATCTGTCTATGCAAGATAATGGTTAGACAGCATTTGAAATATTGCATTTGGGTCTGGAGATTGCACTTAAAAAACATAGAACTTCTGAAAGGATTTAGAAAAGACCACATTGTTAACGAGTACAACTCCATGCACGTATGAAGTTTGCCAACTAGATAACTACCGGGAGAAACTGGTTAGGTTGTGTGCTAAGCGCTAAAGCAACTAAAGATACAATAGGTATATCGTGTCGGTAATTTCATGTATTCCAGGTTGGTTTGCCACTTGCTGGACGAAGAACCTGAGTTTTTTGGAAAAAGCCATGCAATCCTCGCTTGATACCGACTAACTCAGCCGTGTTTTGAAAAAGTCCATAAAAATTCTTCATTTCATTAAAGAGAACAGCCTTTTCAATGCGGTGGTGTGGGAGAACAGAGATTATAATCTGGGCTTCTCGTGAGAGCCGGGGAGATCTGGCTGGTGTATAAGGCACTGAAAGGGTTGAATAAAATGAATGAAGGTGTGTCTTCTCTCGTACAAGAGATACGAACCAAGGGGCACAAATATAAAATCTCAGAGAATAACAGAAGACGATCTCATGAAGTTCACCTATGAGCAATGGGTTATCGAACACTGGAATACACTCCCAGCGTGGCAGATGCAGTGAATCTGGTTAAGTCCAAGTGAAATTGAATAGTTACTTTGTAGGAATGCATAGAATAAATATTTTTTTAGTTGGTGCAGAAAATGTCCGCTTCTTCCTTGCACCTTTTGGCTTTACTGATATTAATACCAAAATACTGTGTAGCCTTTCAGAGCATTCTGGTAATTTATTTTTTACCACCGCGCCTCCCGAAATATTTATCAGATTGCATTCACCATTAACAGATTCACAAAAAAGTATGGACCTTATAATTCCCCCCCCCACCACCTCCCCTCATGGGTAGCATAGTTGGTATAATCGCCGTCCTCCCCACACCGGTTGGAAAAGACTCAAGTTCGAGTCCGGCTGATGACGGGATGAATTTTTATGGTCCTTTTTCTCAACGTGGCTGAGTTAGCCGGTCTCAGTCGATGGTATCATGGTTTTTTTTCTACTGGAAACCCCGGTTTTTCGTCTAGCAAACAGAAAATCGATCACAGAACACAAGCAGTTTATAGACAGTACATACGGAGTAACATGGCCTTAGTCGCTAATGCTCTTAAAACCCTGCTACAACATATAAACTAAACGTGTAAAGTTACAAACTGTTTGGTTTATTTACATAAAAAATAATGTAAAAGAGTGGAATCGTTCCTTTTCATTTTATTTTTCATTGCTTGTGAAAGGCATATTTGTCCTTGTTGTACGGTTTAAAGCGCGTCAGCAACTAAGGCCATATTGCCCCGTATATAATGTCTGTTAATTCCATGTGTTCTGTGGTCAATTTGCTGTATGAAAAACCATGCTACCTTCGCTTGGGACCAATATTTGTGAAACTTTGGGAGATTGGAAATGAAAAACAGATAACAGCACAGAACTCAAATCTAGAATGGACAAGAGCCCGACAACAAGGAAAGGGTGAAAAAAGGTTGGTTGTTGGGTTTTAGGAAGAAATCGATGACGTCTGCTCATAGAATAGCTGTTGCATTCGCATCTCCTGAAGAAATTCGTCACATCCCTTTCCTTGACTTTAGCAGCAGTATAATACCAGTTGAAATTTTTCTTGTATTATGTAATTTGACTTTCTTACTCCCGAGTAATCCGTACTGAAAGAACGAAACACCAAACAACAATCAAATCGAGATAGTGAACACAATTGTATCACACAAGATTTTACAAGAAACATCACGGTCTGTTGCTGTAATCCTCCTAATGTTGGTTCTAAATAATAAGTTCCTACTGCAACGGACTTTTATAACCCTGTATTTAAGTAATTTGGTTAATTCAGTGACACAATGTTATTGTCACACTTAACTATTTATCCTTGTACCTTTGTTCGTTACTGTCAACAAATAAGGTGGAACTTAAATATTTGATACTGATAAGATAAAATATCTGTACAACTGATGTCTGAAACACACAACTAGTGGCATGCGGTTTGTCACTCTCTTATCAGCAGTTGCCTGGTCCTGTCTGGAATGTAAGTGTCAACTTTTGGAACTCCATGATAAGAGTTCTCTTTTATCGCGGGACCATATAATTAGGAATCGGGCTGGTGTTTTTCATATTGAGAGTGGAAACTTTGGGAGATTGAAAATGGAAAACAGAACTCAAATCTAGAAGGGACATGAGTCCAACAACACGGAAAGGAGTCGGAGAGAAAAAAAGGTTGGTTGGCTGTTGTTAGGTTTTAGGAGCATCGGCGATTAAGGCCATTTTGCGCCTTGTATATTGTGCATGTGTTCTGAGGTCGATTTTCTGTTTGCTGGACGAAAAACCAGAGTTTAAGGGAGAAAAAACCATGCTACCTTCGCCTGAGACCGATTGACTCAGCCACGTTTTGAAAAAGGCACATAAAAATTCCTTCCGTCATCGACGGGACTCGTACTCAGGTCTTTTCCACTGGGTGTGGGGAGAACAGCGATCCTACCAACTGTGCTACCCACGAGGGCATAAAAAAAAGGTCAGTTCTCTAGTGTCACAGGGGAAAACGGAATTATATAATGAAAATACACACCAGTTTCGTGGAAGAAGAGGTGATAATGGACATTGATACTGACTTGTATTGAAATGCACTTTTATAGTTAAGCTCTGTTAATAAAACAAAGTAATACCTTGACTGTTCATCGCCAATCTATAGACATAAAAGATTGAGTGTCAGCTTCCAGCCAAAATATGGATGGAATGTAATATAGAAGTGGTAGGAGACGGGTAGCTTTACCTGTATGCCATAGAAATGAAAGGCGACCATATTCTCAGGGAACTTTGGATGAGCTTGCTGTTGCAATGAGCGAGAACGCAGAATCCAATTCTCAGGGAACCATATTCTCAGGGAACTTTGGATGAGCTTGCTGTTGCAATGAGCGAGAACGCAGAATCCAATTCGTATTCATCTATTAGTGACTGAGCGGCTACTGCGCAATTAAAGCTTTCTTACTATCAAGTAATCCGTACTGGAAGTACGAAACGCACCAACGAACAATCAAATCGAGATAGTTAACACAACTGTCCGCAAGGTCTGTGTGGAAAAGGTCTCGACTCGATTCCCTTCAATGATTCGAGGAACTTTTGTAGGCTTTCTTTTTTTTTTTTTTTCGAACTGCGGCCAAGTTAATCGGTATTAGGTGAGTGCGTTGTGGTTTCCCCTCCACTCTATTTATGTCCTCAGTAAATTGTATTAAATTATATGGAATAGTCGGTGGGGGGGGGAGTTAGAATGTGCATTCAAATACACAAAATTTTGTAACAGTAGGGAGCCCCGGAGTCCAGCAGTGACTTAGAGAACTCCAACTAATCTAAACGCAATTCTGAGCTTACAAAACTTCAGTACAGGAGATTTTTATCCCTAATTTTCTGAAGAACGTAGCATATCGAGATAGTATATCAGATGAAATTTAGGATATGAAAAGCTCAGCGGAGTAATTTCAATCACCATTCTCCCCACACGGGGTAGAAACAACACAAGTTCGAATCCCGTTGATGACGCGAGAATTTATGGGCTCTTTTCACAGTGTTGCTGAGTTAGTCGGTCTCAGGAAAGGATGGCACTGTTTTTTCTCCCGGAAACTTGGATTTTTATTCCAACAAATCAGGTAAGTTGACCACAGAACACAAGCAATTTACAGATGTAACACAGTACAGTATCGTCTAAGTCCCTGATGCGCCTGTGACAACAACCTCTTAAAATCTTATAATACCAAAAATTTAAGAATTTTTTTAATGAACATTTCAGTAGAATACAAACACATTGTACAAAAGACGCTTCACTTGCTGTTATTTAACAAATTAAATAATTGTGGTATACTCTCAACGCTTTCGTAATGCACTTTATTTGTTCCTGAATTTTCAAAAATGTGAAATATAATACGTATTTAACGTTTCTGCTGTGATTAACGTAATAATTCACGATTTGTGTGTTTAGTAACCGGATAACAAAAAATGAGCAAATACCAACTTTAGAGCGATATGACCATTCCATTTCTGCGCATCCGCCACATTATGTTATTTTATAGCGTTTTAGGTACATCAGCGACTTAGGCTATATTGCCTCGCGCATAATATGTCTGTAAATTGCGTGTGCTCTGTGGTCAATTTTCTGTTTGCTGGATGAAAAATCCGAGTTTCCGGGAGAAAAAAAACACGCTACCCTCGCTTAACTCAGCCATATAGATCATTTATTTCTCCATCAACGCATGACAACAAACGTAATGTCCAGTATTTCAGTGCATAGTTAACTAATAATAACTGCTCGATTTCTGTGCCCGATTTCAATTAAATTTGAAAAGATTTAATAAATCCTTATAAAGGAGCCAAATATAAAATTTCATGAATATCTATTCCCTTGGAATCGAATTATTACATGCGGAAGGACGGACGGACATTGTGAAGACGCTTTATGCCTATATTCTAACGCTCCTAAAAATTATACTTAAATATTTATTATTATTATTATTATTATTATTATTAGCCATAAGGTGCAAGGAAGCCTGAGGCTTATGCTGCACTAGCCAAAAAAAAAAAAAAAAAATCCTGTGTTACCCTGATAGAGAGAGAGAGAGAGAGAGAGAGAGAGAGAGAGAAGTAGAAGGGAATCACCAAGAAAGCAAGAAAGAGAAGAATGATGATATCCAGCTCAGGACCCTGGGTTTGCCAAGCCCATACTCACCAGATGTGAGCCCCTGGGGTCAATATAATAAAGCTTTCTGCAAAATGAAGTTAAAATACACAAATACTGTATACTGAAAATTCAATTAGGATCATTTATTAAAAATGTACAAAAGATATCAACTGTAGTATTTCGAAAATTAAATAAATAAAAATAAAAATAAAATTATAACAAATCCTCACACAGTTTATAATAGTGTGAAAAATAAAAACTCCATTTAGAAAATTTCTAATTCTGAAAGAGTTAGCCTACATTCAATAAAAGTTTTAAGTCATATTTGAACAAGACGAAGTAATTTAAGTACTTTTCAAAATGGTGTCAGTTTTCTTATTGGCAGCGCCAATCATGCTTTAATTTCTGACTGCACTGGGAACTGTGAAACATGATCTCTTAAAAGATTCGCAACTATTGTTTTAACTGCGTATTTGTACGAACAAATATTGAAACCCAATATTCTGATCAAACTACAAGCTATCAAGGCTCATATGATGTATACAAACATTCCTTCTTATAAATGAATTTACGAGAAGGACTATTTAAAATTAAAGCTACAAGGGACTTCATTTTCCTTTATAGTAGTTTTACGATTTTTGTTTTATGCCAAAGCAGTTAAGGCTATGAGGCGTAGGTGTATTCTTTCTTTAAATGCGTATATTCTAAGCCTCTTTTGCTCGAAAAAAAAACCTGAGTTTCCAGGTATGAGTGGGAACAGTGCAGCCTTTGTCCCAGGCTGACAACTCGGAAAGGTTTGAAGAAAAGGAGCACACACAAAACAAAAAAAAAATAATAAAATCCGATTCACAACTGAATCTGAATAAAAACCCGAAAAGATATCTTTCTATCTTTTTTCAAGGTGCACACTCCACCTTCACAACGAGTTGCCTCGGCATCGCACTACCCCAACCTTAAAATGGTGTTTTTCATTTGCATATGCATTATTTATTTGAAATAAACGGCTACATTATGTATAAAATAAATTTTCAGCTTCTTACAAATAAAACATTACGGTGAATCAAACACTACCATGTTAAAAGTTAAAAAAAAATTGCGTGACGTAATTAGTGAATTGCTCCTTAATTGAGCGTGGGGATCAAAGCTGTTATCAGGAAGTATTATGATACGAGGGCGCTGTTCTTTGGAACGAAGTCATATTCAACTTTTTTTTCTTTTCTTTTTTTTTTTGCATTTACTCTACTAACCTTTCCACATAACCTTTCTAGAATTTCATTTACCTTTATAATGGCGGTTATGCCCTAGTAGTATTATAATAATTAACTTCTACATATGTAATAAAATCAAATTACCATAGCTCTGTTTCTCTCTCAAGTTATTTAATCAATATATAAATATCCACGAGGAAAAGGATATTTCCTCCTGGATATTTAAGAGAGAGAGAGAGAGAGAGATAATGGTACTATTTTAGACCAGCTAAAACGAGAACGCATTCCTGCATAAGAAAGGCTTTATTGCAGAAACCCTAAAATTATTTACATTAATAAGATAGCGCAGGAATTTCGCTGCGTGTTAGTTATTTCAGGTATTTCAGATGGAAAGCTGTTTATTTAACTTTCGCATTCCATTCTAAATACTTACATTTGCCATCTTTAGAATACAGTGCATTTACACGTCACTTCAGGCTGTAGCAAACGTTCTCTGGGATTCGTTTGCCCTGTGAGCCACGAGCTTAAAATTGTTGGGAGATTTCTGTCGTTTGCTCGGTAACTTCACTTTATTCAGCTTAAAATTTAGCCCCAACTCGCCCATTTCCAGGGTAAAAAAATAAATATAATTCCCGAAAGGAAAATCAGCGCACAAAAATAAATTAAGCGAGCTGTTTGTATGAAAGGATGTAATTTATCTTTTAAGATAATTAATGATCGGAAAGGCATAGTGTTTAAATTATTGTGTTGTTAAATGGCTTCCTGATTATCAAAAAAAAAAAAAAAAAAAAAAACACTAGCAAAAATAAAAGCATGCAGCAAAGCTTTGATTCTATAGCTTTCGAGAAAAATATCATGTTCGACTGTGTTTGCACAAATATAAATAAATAAAAACAAGAAAGTCGACAGCCATTAGGGTATTTCATATATCAAGAAGTTAGCAATTACACCGAGTGGCCACTTTATTAGGTGCACTTACCTAGATCCCCTTCCACCATCCTTTTAGCTCCCAGAGCAGATGGTTGGATGTTTCAGATATTAAAAAGTTAGTAATTACACTGAGTGGCCACTTTATTAGGTGCATTACCTAATAGCCAATAGATTCCTCCTTCACCCTTTTAGCTCTTAGAGTAGCTTAGATTCGTCGTCGACGCAATGCACTCTGTAATCTTCGGGTAGCCCCTCTCATCAAAGAGCTGTTTCTGACCACTGGAATGATGGAAACTGCAAATAACATTCCGATACACCAGAAACATAGTTGTAAGACTCCTCTAGTGGTTTTAATGTACACTTGCAGTTCCCGAGAAACCTGTACTGGCGTGTCTGACGCCGACTACCATGCCACAGTCAAAGTCACTTAAAAAGGTCCTTTGTGTGTGGATATCATGAAAAAAAAAAGATTCCTGACGCGGATATAACACCAACCAACCATCAATTATTTAATAATTCTTTGCTGTTATTGAATTTTTGGAGTATTAGCGACTAAGGCCATATTGCTCCGTGTATACTGTCTGTAAATTGCGTGTGTTCTGTGGTTGATTTTCTGTTTTGCGGGACGAAAAACCCGAGATTTCGGGAGGAAAAAACCACGCTGTCCTTCTTCTGAGACCGACTAACTCAACCAGGTTGAGAAAAAGAAAGTACCATAAAAATTCTTCACGTCATCGACTGGACTCGAGCCCAGGTCTTTTCCAGAGTGTATGGGGAGAACAGCGATTCTAACAACTGTGCTACCCACGAGGGCATTCTATGCTGTGTGAATCCTCTCCAGGTCTTCTCTTCTGACTTAAAATAAAGTAGGAGAGAGACAAAGAGTTTTAAATATCCATTTACAAACGGGTCAAAGAAAAGTAAACTGATAACACAAGAACTTATGAACGTTATCACTTACTCCTGAGGTATTCTGAAGATACTGCGTTTACTTTGTTGTTTTGAACAGCAGCTACAACTGTTATCAATTTTAATCTTAATTATTATTAAGTTGATTATTATTTTTTTCTATTTACATCATGATAGATCTCATCTAATAATATATTCTAGTATTAAGATCATTGTCTTAACCGAAAACTGACTCTTCAATACATCAGAACCGTATTATAAATGATTTATTTCATGATAAACAACTCCAGAGAAATTATTTGGACCGGAAACTGCTATACGCAAGTCATCAACAGACTTTCCTTAAAGTTAAGCATCTATCCCTCCCCTCCCTCTCTCTCTTTCTCTCCTTTAGTGTTTCTTTAGAAGAGTCAGATTCTAAATCCTTCTTCTGAACTGACAATAACATATGATGAAGTTCTCCTATAACGTAATTCTCTCTTTCTAAAAGTGAGTTCGCCACTTTTAACGTCCACAGCACCATCGAAAAGCCGTTAATATTCTAGCAAGAGCTAACAGTCACGGCAGACATCATATGCTCTGGTGAACACTACGCACAATTACTCCTCAGTGCATCCTATCTGTCTTATCTTTATTATGTTTCTAGAGAGGGATGGAATTTTGCAGTCTCTCCCTTTCTCCATTAAATTTTAAACAATAGCGCTCTCCAGTACCACAACTTTGATGTCTAGGAAGTGTCAGATCAGTACGCACCATTATAATAGAAGATTAAATGGTAGGAAATTACGGGTATTTCTCACGTTGATGCCAACGATTTCAAAACATCGGAAACGAAAAGCAAAATCTATTCGTCCTTGTATAGTTTAATATTAACGCGCAAGTAGTAAGTCATGGGACACTTTATCTTACTAAACGTATCCTGTGAGTGTTAGAATACTATTCTGTGAAATGAAGGATAACAGTATCCGGATAATTTAATCTTTTTAAATCGACTTAAATGTAACTTCCAGAGTAGTGATTTCCAAACAGTGATTTCAACACTGTTGCGAGCTTTAATATAATAAATAAGGTCCTTTTAATAATTAATAACAGACAGTAGTAGCCTATTAGTATCACTAACGACCAAAAGGTGTATTTTTTTTGCTTAAGTTTTTGTTTTTTGTTTTTTGCAAAAACAAAAAACAAAACAAAAAAATAAATAAAACAAGGTGTGTACCCTGTACGCACGAAGGATGTTTTATTTTATGTAAAAACATCCTTAGGAAACACGCACTTAAGATTGTATTTTCAACACTTTTCAAATTCGATAGTAGACAACGGCCGACCCGGATAGCCAGGTGGGTAAAGTGCCTGCCTATCAACCCAAAGGTCGCGGGTTCGAATCCCGCCTCGGGCTTGGGTCAGAGTAAAATGCAAAAACTTTGGGAGGTGCATTAACAAAAAAGAAAATCAAAATTTTTTAAATCGAACAGATAGAACCGAAGTTATGAACGATGTAACGTTTCATGCTCACGCCCGCTGCTTACTCTACCGAATCAACGTTAGTGACTGAGTTAGCATTCGTTAGCGTAATTTAGGAAGTGATATATGTTAGGTAAAATTCCCGGCTATATTAGGACTCATAGCAATGCGATTTTTTTTTTTTTTTTTTTTTTTTTTGATCAAAATAAAAAAAAAAAAAGCATACTTTTTTGTTTTGCAAAAAAAGTTTTATTACATTGGTTATTAGCAATCTAAAATCACTTCAGTTCCAGTACCAATCCAAAATCACTTCAGTCAGTTCCAGTAACAATCTAAAATCACTTCAGTTCCAATTAAAATCTAAAATCATTGCCGTTCCATACATTATTATTATTATTAGCCATATGGTGCAAGGAAGCCTGGGGTTTATGCTACACCAGCCAAAAATTAAAAAAATCTGAGTCAGAAGTAGAAAGGAATCACCAAGAAAGAGAATGATGATATCCAGCTCAGGACCCAGGGTGTACCAAGTCCATACTCGCCAGACGTGAGCTCCTAGAGAACATCATGATATTTTACTGATATTTAAATAAATTTTCCGTTCTTTCTTTAAAAACTATATATTACTTTCGCTTCACACCGAAACAGTATCTAGTCTCGCCTCGCCTCGCCTCGCCTCTTCCTGTTTTGTATCTCCCCACTAGTTTTTCAGGGATGTTTTTAACGCCGGTTATTAACACTGACTTGTCGTTCGGATAAAATGCATTTCTATTTGGTTCAGTGCGCATGCTTTCTAAAAGTAACTGCGTTGTTTAAGCCACAATCTAAACTTACGCTTAACTGATAACTGGCGCGTGCATACCAGCTGTAATAACGCTTCCGTGAATTGGCCAACGAACTGGAAGGAAGACGTTATCTGATCAAACTCAGCATTGTTGACTTTGAGAAGCGAAACTAATGTTTTCCAATTTTGCCACTTTATTACAGCTTCTAAGTCAAAGACAAAAGGATTAAAAGACATTGGCTTAAAGACCATAAACGACCATAAACATTTCCACGAAATATAGAGGCGTTTCTAATTAAAGAATCGAACTGTGATAATTACGAATACAACATGTGTACAGTATCAGAAAAGTTGATCCACCCTAAAAGAGTTAATGGAATTTTCTGGAAATTTGCATGCCAGTTGGGAGTGAAACTTAGCATGATACAAAGCTGTTGACGTATCAGTTGACACGTGCCATCATTAGTTTCAAAAGAAGACCGAATATTGGTGAGTCAATTTGTCACCGAGGTTTTAAGGTATCTAGATCACGTGTGTAAGCAGCGTCGCCAAAATGAATGCTTCTAAACGCGGTCGCGTAGTAAAGTTGATGATCCACTCGTCAAATGACACGGACCAGCTCCTAGTTGGTCGAAGTTTGGGTGCACATGCAACCGTTAAAAAAACGTTAAAGTCTGAAGAACGGTCAGTTCGCTAGTTGGTTGCGTTTGACGAAGCAGCCTCTTTGAGAACGATGGTACTTCGTCACTGGGACATCGTGTCAAGAAACACCAATAGTAGATGACTAGCAAAGATAGCAATGGTTAACGTAGAGGTTCGTGTTGACCATTGCTTCGATTTTTCCCCTCCCCCACCCACTAAAGTTGCAGATATATAATGTGCCACCCTATCTCTCCCTCTAGGACAGATAGGGTGGCACCTTACAGCCATTCAGGGGGATATTCAAGTGATGCTGTGGCAGACCCCAGGGTTTCTCCCATTAGCCGCTGTTGTACATCTTGTGAAGAAGCTTGCGCCAAAGCCGGCCATTTTTATGTAGTGTGTTGAGTGTGTAAGTGTAATGATATGTTCTGCTGTTGTGTTGTCGGCCGGCACCTGGCTCTTAGCAGGTGGGAAGCAGCAACACCTGGTCACTGCGTCCCACCCCATCCCCGCCACGTGGAGGCGACCAGGATCTATTATTGTCTCACTGCATCTGCCTAGCACAAGTCCCAAGCAGATGCAATAGAAGAAAGTATTTAGGTTGGAGAAGTATGGGAATTGGTAATGGATGGGGAAAGAATAGTAAAGCGAGGGATCAACAGATGGATCCATCGGAATTAGAAGAAATGGAAGAGAAAGCAAATAAACAGAAAGAGCCCCTTACAGCCATGTCTTAACCACATTAACCCATAGAGGCTTTAAAGAAAGAGTTAACCCAAGAATGAAGAGAATATTAAGTTTCATTTTGACTTAACGCCAAGAAGAATAAAGTGTAAAGTGTGTTAGCTGTCTAACGGCACCAGGGGTTCCCCCAACTCCGCATTGTGTACTCTGTTTATGAAGCACAGTAGTCTGTGGAGGCCAGAGATTTAAAAGTGTGTGGGATATGGTTATGTCGTGTAGTGTTATGTTCTGTTGTTTCTTTGACCATTTAGCGGTTGGTCCCCTAGTGGGACCCACCGTTGCCCACACTTAGACACAAGGAGGCAGGTCAGGTACACCCAGTAGATAGATTATTTTGGTACTCTGGCAGGCCTGCCACCTAGTTTCCAAAGATTTCAGCGGCAAGGGCCTAAAACAAAAAAGTGGGGACTGAAAGCTGGAAGTCAGAAAAGGCCGAAATGGAACTTAAGCGAAGGTGAGATTAAATTTTTGGCTTTGGCTCTATTGTGCAACATTAAGTTTGGGGAGTAGTCGATCGATTTAGTTACTTATATGATCTGATAGTAGTGGTGGGGGGACTGAAGGCTAGAGGGACAGGCAGAAATATGGGAATGATAGGGAAGGCGTCCCCAGAAAAGTCAGTGGAGGCTGGCCCCACCAGGAGAAGAGAGGGGGAGGCATTGAGGGGGGAAACAGAGACCCGTTCAAAATAACACATAGGCCTTTAACGAAAACAGTTACTTATTTTTGCTGCATCATTTTCGAATTTCGTTTCTTTGCTGCCAGATTTCTCATTCTTTTCAGCAAGAGGTAGTTGAGTTGGACAGTATTCAATTTGTTGATCGTTTGTCCATATTCAGCATCCAGTTTTTCTTTTTTTTTTTTTGTCAATTTTCACGTATCATTTAATTTTGTTAATGTATATCTTCATTTTCATAGCCTGTGGATAATATTCCTCCGATTTTCGCTTATTACAATTTCCGTTTAATATAATCAAAATTCAATTCGCAAACGTGATCACAATAACTGGAGCTTACTGTAATTATTTTATGTTTAAGTAAAACTAAATGCAGCTGGAACCAGCATAAAAAAAAATAATAATAATAAATGCTCGCTCGTTCGGATTATTGAAGTTTATAATTATTGCCGTTCGGATTTTCGACTCTCTACTGTATATCCTTATTAGAAAACAGAGGACAAAGCATCATAATTGATGCTTTGTCCTCTAATATAAAGGTATTGCTATGGAAAGGTATTGCTTTGTCTTTTAATATAAAGGTATTGCTATGGAAAGATAGTGCTTTAATATAAAAAAGTGTTCCATAGCAATACCATTCCATAGTAATTCCTGAGATATCATTAAAAGTATTGTTTTAATTAAAATTCCCTTCTTTGATTTTTCAGCGATATCTTAAAGGTGTTGTTTCAGTTAAAATTAATTTTATTTATCTTCATTTGTATTCTTGTTTTTATTCTTGTTCTTGTCTTGTTTGTTTTTCCCCCCCTATTCTCTATCCTTTCATTATTCTTGTTTTTTTATTTATTTATTTTTAGGGGAAGAAATAAAAGAAATTGCTTTCCTAATTATATATTTGCTGATAAGCAGCTCATTCTTCTTAATGAGTTAGTTCTTTCGTAATTTTAGCTTTAGAAAATAAGGCTACTCTGTGTTATGTTTTCCTGTCCTTTTATAATGAATTGTTAGCATGAATAACAAATTCACTTAAGTGATATTATTCGATTAAAACAATATTAATTACTTCAGGATGATTCGTGAATAAACGTTTCTAAAGAGCCAGAGCCCAAGCGCTAGTACTATCACCGAAGGAACTACAGGTTTTCTAGACATCGATAGGAAAATATAAGGCAGAGAAGCACTAATTTTTTTAAAACTATTCAATTACCTGTGTTGAAACACTACCCCATTTCTTTATTAGATGGTCTTTGTAATCTGACTTTGGAGACAATAAAATATTGTATTGTATTGTATCGTTGTCTATTTTTATCATATTTATTTTCATTTCCCCTTAGTTTCCTTATACATTAAAGTCCTATTATATTTCTTGTTTTAAGTACAAAAATTGCGCATATCATTCATTCTGCCATTTTGATATATGATCTGATATGTGTTTTTTTTTTTTTTTTTCTTTTCTATCAAAGAATACAAAGTAATTTATTAACGTACACATCCGGTTGTGATTTTGCGACTTCCAGTAATGATTAAAACGTCACGCGCGAATACGTAACATCGCCACCTACTGGCAGTTTTGAGGTTGTCATGAGGATAATAAAAAATCGAAGGGAAATTTAAGTAGGCTTGTGGAATAAGTATTGTTAACCCAAGGCAGGGTTAATGCGGTATGAGTGTGTTAAATGCCTTGCAATCATATAAGGAAACGTAAAAATAGCTACATAAGAATATCGATAAGAAGGTGAAGAAAATAATTAATTTTTTACCAGATTTCATGTAATATATTTCCTTTACTTATACGTAATTTAATATTTGTTGACTGGCTATGTATTGTAAAGGAACATTATAAATGGGTAAAAAAATCAAATCGTCTCTTTCAAAAATGACTGCACGTCCATATAAGGCAATATCGTGTTAAATTTACAAATATTATTTTCTACATATTCAGAGGTTAAGAGTATGTATATCACATACTCTTTTGTGGATTTATTGGATGATTGTTTTCTGCAGCAGCATGTTCGAGAGGCAACCAGAGAAAGTAACACTCTTGATCTGGTTATCAGCAGTGATCATTCGTGTATTAAGAATTTGCAGATAAAGGAACCACTAGGTGGCAGTGATCACAGTGTGCTGAAGTGGGATTTACTCAAAGAGGTAACTACCGTCAGGGGTAAAGGAAAGGGTTTTTGCTTCCGTAAAGGGGAGTACAGTGGTCTCCGACAGTTTTTGAATTCTGTACAGTGGGATCAACTGATGATGTTACAAACAGTAAATTCTAAGTGGGAAGCATTCAAGGAATTAATCGTGGAAGCTACTAGACTTTATATACCGATTAAGAATTATCGTTCAAGGTTTAGGCCTAAATGGTTATCAAATGAACTAATGAGACTCGTGACAGAGAAGAAAAATGCATGGGATGCATATAAATTATCAGGTGACGCAGAAGCCTGTGGCAGATATAAGCTAGTCTGTAATCAGGTCACAAAGGAGGTTCGGCAGGCGAAGGCGGATTACGAGAAATCTTTGGCAAAAGATGCTAAGAAAAACAGTAAGGATTTCTTTACTTATATAAACTCTAAAAGGAAGGGGATGAATCTGATTGGTCCACTTGACATCGATGGTTCGACTGTTGATGATCCTGCTCAGATAGCAAACAAACTGAATGAGTATTTTGCATCTACATTCACACATGAGGAGTTATTAAGGTTTGAAAATGGAAGAAGGTTATCAAATTGTAGTAGTGTGCTTAATGATTTTGTAATAACTGAGAGCAAAGTGGAGGAGAAATTGTTGAAGTTAAACATAAGAAAGGCACCTGGGGTGGATGGGATCTATCCAGTTATTTTAAAGGAGGCGGCAAGGCAACTAAGCAAACCCTTAGCCATAATTATGAGAGCATCCTTGGACTCAGGGGAGGTTCCCACGGACTGGAGATGTGCAAATGTGTCCCCAATTCACAAAGGTGGATCGAAGGGTGACACGAGTAATTACAGACCAGTTAGTTTAACTTCTGTTCCGGGTAAAATAATGGAGTCACTGGTTAAAGATGCATTGCAGGATCATCTAGACAAGACTGCAGCAATAATTCAAACACAGCATGGGTTTGTTAAGGGAAAGTCTTGTCTGACAAATTTGATTGGTTATTATGATGTGGTCACAAAGGAACTGGATGCAAAAAATAATTTTGATATCATATACTTGGATTTCAGGAAAGCTTTTGACACTGTTGCGCATGGAAGACTACTGTACAAATTGGAGCAGAATGGTATTAAGGGTAAGTTGCTACAATGGATAAAAGGATGGTTAAGTGGGAGAAGACAGAGGGTGGTAATCAATGGGTGACTAATGTTATTAGTGGAGTCCCACAGGGTTCGGTGTTGGGTCCACTGTTGTTTTGTGTATTTATCAATGATATTGATGAAGGTATATCAGGCTTAATGCCGAAGTTTGCAGATGACACAAAGGTTGGCAGGGTTGTTAATGACAGTAATGGCAGTGTGCTACTGCAACAGGATCTAGATAATTTGGGCAGATGGGCTAAGAAGTGGCAACTGAAGTTCAACCTTGACAAATGCAAAGTACTGCATATGGGTAGAAGTAACCCCAGAGAAACGTACCAACTGTGTGGTACTACACTTAAGGTGGTAGAAAATGAAAAAGACCTGGGAGTAATTGTGCAGTCAGATATGAAGTTTTCTGAGCAATGCAGACAGGCTGCTAGGGCAGGTCATGGGGTTTTGTCAATGATATATAGGAATTTTGCTAGCAGGGAAAAGGAGGTGATTGTCCCTCTGTATAAGGCAATGGTCAGGCCACGCCTTGAGTACTGCGTACAGGTCTGGAGGCCTCATTTTAGGAAGGATGTAGATTTGCTTGAGCGTGTACAGAGAAGAGCAACACAATTGGTGAGGGGAATGAAGGGATTCTCTTACCACGAGAGGCTTAAGTTCTGCAAATTGCAGTGGCTGGAGGCTAGGCACCTGCGCGGTGATCTGATTGAGGTCTATAAGGCCTTGAATGGGTTGAGCACGCTGAATTCTGATGGGATCCTTCCACTTGTTCAGATTACGAACCTACGGGGACATAAGTTCAAATTAAGAAAGGACAGATGTAGAATAGATGTGCGGAAATTTGCCTTTAGCCAGCGGGTGGTTAATTGCTGGAACAAACTTCCATCTGTCGTTGTGGAAGTTGATAGGTTAAATAAATTTAAGGAGGAACTGGACAGGCATTTGGAGGGAATGGTGTGATTTTTTTTTTTTTTTTTTTTGGCTGATGCTGCAAAAGCTCCTACACTTGCTTTCTTGCATCATGTGCCACTACTACTACTACTACTACTACTACTACTACTACTACATATCCACAAATACAGTGACTACCGCTGGATTTATACGTTATGCATAGGATTAAGCTGCATCATATCAGGTACTGTTTATATTTTATAAATGTGAACGCAACGTCTAAAAAATTAATAAAACAACTGTGTTAAGCGAAATTACATTCAAGGCGATTTCTCTTGAGCTTTCAAACTACATTAAACTGTTGGCTCATTAGCCTAGTGTATATTATAATATTGCTGTTATGAAAGGGTGAAAACTTGCTCATAAAGCAAATTATCAGCAAGGTGTATAGACCATTTTCCATATAAAGGTTTAATGATTTTACATGTATTATTTGTTATCATCATCACCATCATGTCCCATCTCCATCTTGGAGATCGGAGACCATCAAATACCTGTAATCGCTTTCTCTACTCCTATGAATTTTCTACTCTGTGGAAAGTCTCGTACATCTTTTATATCATCCATCCAGTTTCTTCTTTTCCTTCCTTATTTGTTATAAAGAAATAAATATGTTCGATCTTATTAACATGTTGTATTTTCACTTATTGATGTCTAATTTATTTCAGCAGGATATATAATTTTTTTCATTGTTCATGATTAATAGCGTTAATACATGAAAGGTAAAAAAAAAAAAAAAATGGATTGCATGGAACATATTCAATATTTTGTAATCTGTATTTGGTATTTTTATCAGGGGGTTCTAAAAGAAAGACTTCGTTATCTCCGCCTAAATAAAGATAACACATTTCATTCGTGTATTAAGAATTTACAGATAAAGAAACCACCAGGTGGCAGTGATCACAGTGTACTGATGTGGGATTTACTTAAAGATATAATTGCCATCAGGGGTAAAGGAAAGGGTTTTTGCTTCCGTAAAGGTGAATACAGTGGTCTCAGAGAGTTTTTAAATTCTGTACAGTGGGTTCAACTGATGATGTTACCAACAGCAAATTCTAAGTGGGAAGCATTCAAGGAATTAATCGTGGATGCTACTAAAAGTTTCATACCTATTAAGAAATATTGTTCAAGGTTTAGGCCTAAATGGTTGTGAAATGAACTAATGAGACTCGTGAAAGAGATGAAAAATGCATGGGATGCATATAAATTATCAGGCGACTCAGAAGCCTATGGCAGATATAAGCTAGTCTGTAATCAAGTCACAAAGGAGGTTAGGCAGGCGAAGGCAGATTACGAGAAATCTTTGGCAAAGGATGCTAAGAAAAACAGCAAGGATTTCTTTACTTATATAAACTCTAAAAGGAAGGGGATGAATCTGATTGGTCCACTTGATATCGATGGTTCGACTGTTGATGATCCTGCTCAGATAGCAAACAAACTGAATGAGTATTTTGCATCTACATTCACACATGAGGAGTTATTAAGGTTTGAAAATGCCAGAAGGTTATCAAATTGTAGCAGGGTGCTTAATGATTTTGTAATAACTGAGAGCAAAGTGGAGGAGAAATTGTTGAAGTTAAACATAAGAAAGGCACCTGGGGTGTATGGGATCTATCCAGTTATATTAAAGAAAGTGGAAAAGGAAGTAAGCAAACCCTTAGCCATAATTATGAGAGCATCCTTGGACTCAGGGGAGGTACCCATGGACTGGAGAAGTGCAAATGTATCCCCAATTCACAAAGGGGGATCGAAGGGTGACACGAGTAATTACAGACCAGTTAGTTTAACTTCTGTTCCGGGTAAAATAATGGAGTCACTGGTTAAAGATGCATTGCAGGATCATCTAGACAAGACTGCAGCAATAATTCAGACACAGCATGGGTTTGTTAAGAGAAAGTCTTGTCTAACAAATTTGATTGGTTATTATTATAAATTATAGATATAAATTAAAGAAATTATAATTCAAATTATTTGTTAATTTTCAATTTAAATGTTGATTATACAGGACTTCATTATATGATTCACAAAACCCCAGAATAGCGGAAAGGTCTCCACTTTGGACTGACTCCTAAATCAAGCAATTCTTAAATTTCACTATAAAACCCAAACGCAGGGAAACGGACAATGACCAGCCGTTAGCATATTCCCGAATGTGTGTGTGTGTGTGGGTGGGGGGGGGGAGATAATGGAAGAGGTTGGAACACGAAATTAATTTACACTTAATTTTCAATTGTAATTAATTTTCATTTACAATTAATTAAAATCAAAACTATTAAAAACATTCAAAGTAGCCAGCGAGCAAATATCGCAAAAGTTATCTGCTCAATGAAAAACCTAACACATCGGGAAACCTAATCCCCTACTTGAGAAACAAGTTCAATTTTATAATACATGTAATGCTAAAAAAAAACTACCTATTTCATCGAACAACATAACTTCTAAATAATAAATAAATAAACTTCTTTATTGCTGCTAAGTACGGTACATGTACTAGGAACAATAATTCTCGCCACGGCGACATGGCGAGGAGTTTTACATTATACATCTGATTAAATTGGCAAAAATTACAGTTACATGGGACATTATGAGTTACACAAAATTAAACAGGTAAAAATGAAATTATAATAATAGGAACATATAAAGAGAAACTGAACGTCGTAACCCAGTTTGGAGGGATTTATCCCAGTTTCACAGATGTAATCCACCCGAGGAGCATGTGACAGTATTTGTAGTCGGTATCCATTTTCTGCAGGTTAACTCCAAGACGGAGCAGTGCCTGAATTTTGGGGAGTGCCTGGGCAGGTAGGAACCGCCTACACAGATTCAACCGGTTGTATTTGAGGATTAGTGTGGGGTCTGAACTCAAGGATGGCAGAGGATTGTGCCACTGACAGAAATCCAAGATGTTTGGGGCATTTATCACTCCTATGTACATTTTTAACGTAGTCATTAAACGCCTGCTGTCAATTAACCTCGGGAGCCTGGGTACATTTAGCTGCTCAGCCATATCAGTTGTTCTCAATTGAGGGGGTCGGCGATGCTTATTTGTGGCCCATTTCGGGGTCTAGTATTCACACGAGAAAACCGGTTTTTGAAGTGAGGGCGACACAGATGCCCAAATTTCAGCAGCGTATAAAATAACCGGATAAACAGTGGCTTGAAGATATCAGGTAGTGGTTGTGGCATCGTTGCAATGAAGTAAGTGTTGTTTCGCTCTCCAGCGTAGGGTGTTAAATCGCTTCCGGAGGTATTCTGTGTGAACGTTAAATTTCAGCTTCGGATCAAAATAGGCACTAATCATCCCAGTGGTTACCTGCCATAAGGTCCTTATGGCAGGTAACCACTGGGAGAAGAGTACCCAAAACTGATGGTTGAATTACTGTTGGTTACTGTTTCAATGAGTAAATCATTATTGCAGATTTTGAAGGGTTAGGGTTTAACCCAAACATCTTCAAGTAAGTTGAAAGAGCGGTCAAGTTCTCTGTGATTGAAGACGTAATTGCCATTGGGTTTGCAGACGGTGGGATTAAGGTAAGAAACTTTATATCGTTGGCATATATTAGAGCATCATCACGGGGACGCATGAAAGGAATTAGAATGGCCGAGAAAAGAAGGCCAGACAGGACGCCACCTTGTGGGACTCTTGCACTGATTTTTCTTGTAAAGTGGGTCTTCTTCATTGTGAGGTGGACAATTCTATTCCTCAATAAGGCGGCGAAGAAAGCTAGTAAGTCTCCATTAATCCTGCAGAAGAATCGCAGAAGACTGAGAAGGGCTGTGACGTCTAGGCTGTCAAAAGCATCTTCAATATCGGCATACACAATAGCTAATTCGGATTTAGTTTCGAAGAATTGATGTCTGTGCGGCCATGAGGTTTGTTATGGTGGATCTATTTGCGACTGCGAAATGGAACTGTTTCGGTTTCTGTGGCATCAGCTTTGTTTAATGCTGGAAGGAGTACCTTTTCAAGAAGTTTGAGGAGGGTGGAAGAAGTTGAGATTGGTCTGAAATATTTTAGGTTTATTGGCGCTTTAACCTTAGGCAATGGAGTCACAGAGTATTCATTCCATTGAGCAGGGAAAACTCGTGTCGAAAGAACAGAGTTGTAGATTGAGAGCAATGCATCAAGGATGTAGGGGTTAAGGTATTTAATTATGAAATGAGGTAAATGAGGTATCTTATCTCGGCCTGCGGTACTAGATGGACGTGGGGAGTTAATAGCATATATCAGTTGCTGTCTTGTGATGAAAATTATGGAAAGGTCATCAGTAGGAGCAAATTGAGACTTTTGGGGAGGAATTTCAGCAGAAGCGGAATTGGCTTTGAATCTTGAAATGTAGTCCATCCAGTTATCTAGATCAAGATTTGAATTAATGAGAGTGTGTGTGAATGAGTATGGCGCTTTTCCTTTAGACAAGGTAGCATCGGTGTATCTCTTTATTGTTGATGCCTTGAGTCTGTTGAAAATAGCTCTGGAGTATAGGATTCTATCATGGGTTGTGCCAGAGATTTTCCACTGCCTGTGAAGGTACTGCTCGTTGTGGAAACTGCGCGCTAGCTCTTTGGTCTACCAAGCTCTAGTCCTTGGAGAAATGTGTACGGTTTTGGCGGACGCATAGAGGGTGACTGTATTTATCCATCTTGTGATTAAATCAACTGCGAGGATTGGGTCACATCCATCAAGCACATGCCATGGAATATACTGCGCTGCCTCGAGGCACTTTTTGGGATCCAGAAAAGTCGGAGAAAATATGATTTTCGTTTCTACAGTATTTTATGGCAATTGAAGTTGGGCATATGCAGAACAAGAAGTAATGCAATTGGGTCGTGATCTGATTTGAAGGAATGTTTTCTGGTGGAATGTCGGCTCTGCAAATTCCAGAACATAGAATCAAGTCAAGACGATTGGTGCCTCTCGTTGGCTCCTCATTGATAATCGTAAACTTTAACGGACAGAGATTTTTTATTAGTCTCTGAAGGAGAGGGCTCAGATGGAGTGGGAGGTTAAAATTGCCGCAGAGTATGTGAGTAGCAGAAGGGTGTAACTTACTCATTATCCAGCCGGAAGCATCGTCAATTGTTGCAATATCTGGAGCTGGGGGTATGTAGATTGCCGCGAAATCGATTAAACAGGCATTAAACTTCACAGTCACGAGTATTGCTTCATAAAATAAGGAGTTGCTAGATGTGATGTGCACAAATTTCAGGTTGGAATCTTTGACGAAGATGGCCGCCTCTAGATTGAGATCTTGATGTGAAGAACGATGAAAATCCAGCGGCCGGAGCACAGGCTATTGACTCCTGGTCAGGTTCAAGCCATGTTTCTGATAGGCAAATTATATCTATGCTGTTGGACAACAAGAGTTGTTCGAGGGTTTCAAGCTTATTTCGGAGGCTCCGGACATTTTGGTAGAAAACTCTAAGGGTGAGTTGAAAGGGAATTTTCATAAGTGCTGATCTATTTTCATAATTTTTCTAACTATATTGTCTTTAAATTTAAATTATCGCGATGGCAACTTGTCCTATCTTGCTGTTTGTAAAGGACATTTATGTAAGTGCCGATCTTAGTTAAATAAATAATTTTTCTGTTTATACTCCGGGACGACCAAATGATCAGAGGAGTTCACAAGATAGACAGAATACAAGAAACAGCACCGTATTCAGCAGTCACGGGCTTGAACCCCGGTCACTCAAGGCACGTGTACTTATGCACCCACGCGCCTGACCACTAGGCTACGGCGGCCTTCACTCGATGTCATTTCATCTTCTGCTCAACTTGTAGTCTTTTTTCGCTGTAATTACTACTTCATTTTTACATTTTGATTATCATCTTTGTTTTTATCTATTAATTATTATTTAGTTATTATTATTATTTTATTTCTTTTTTCTATTATAAAACAAAATCACTTGTATAAACAACGAATTGTAAGATTCCTCTCTCTTTCTGTGTAAGGAATCACTATTGTATAAAATTTATGTTAATAAAGAATATTATTATTATTATTATTATTATTTGTTGATGCTTTTGAACACCTCAACAGATTAGGCCTAGTGGAAATTATACTGTTAATTGAAAGTGATTGAAAAGCAGGATTATGTCGTGTTACATCAATATGTTTATAAGCAAATTGGGAATAATTTTGTAAAATTTCCTTACCCTATGCCTAAACTGAAAAAACAGATATTTGGACAGATTCAGAAAACAGAAATAAAATTAAAATTAATCTCTTTTACCAACGGATAAAATATACTCAAACGTTGTGCAGGTTTTCCATCTCACTTAGTGTATTTAAAAATTTAAAGACAATATAGTTAGAAAAATTATGAAAATTTTCTCTCTAAATAACCACTCTTATACCACATGTTTTTTATAAAGTTGTTTATTTACCTATTGTCTAAATGTTCCTTACAGTTTGGTAACGTTTCGGGAACCTTACCGGAACCTATCATCAGACCACACTTGGCTATATCGTTAACAGCCTCCTGCTTGCCGAATGCTTTCAGTGAAGGTAAAAAACTCATGTGGTATGAGTGTTTATTTAGAGAGAAAAATATAATAACTAAAAGATAACCAAAAATTTTTACATATAGCTTAGACTAATTAATGTCCACGCTTAGTGCCGTTATTGTCTACATTAATTTTGCACGTAAACTGTCCACGCAAATTGTCTACACTAATGTTAACGTAAACTGTCCACACAAACTGTCCCTGCTAACTGCAACAAGGGGAGACATAGAATTTTAGATACAGGGTGAATATAAAGTTTTTTCCAACTCTTAATAATTAATAACTCGAAAACTATAGGCCATCGATAAATCGTGTTTTGCATTGTAATCAGTATATGTTGGATTTTTTAAAACGAAAAAAAATTAATTCGAAATTCAACCTCAATCCATATTGCTTTTAGCATTAGCATTAGCATTAGTAGAGGCATATGATGCAAGAAAGCAAGCTTATATAGCATGAGCCAAAAAAAAAAAAAAAAAAAAAATAATAATAATAATAAAATAAAACAAAACTCCTTTCCATTTCACCCATGCATTCACTCCAAATGTTTGTCTTTCGGGAAGAGGCGCATTAAATATTGTAAGGCTACCAACTCCCAAATCTAACAAGTGGTCGTCCGCCAACATCAAAAGTGATTAATTTATAAAAATAATATATAGGTAAAATTTGCACCAACTTTAATTGATGAACAAATATTCACGTGTTCACCAAACAATCAAGACGGGACATTTGTGTTCTCCACAGCGACCATCAAAACGTCTGATGGAATGTTCACTACAACCTGACTGATTGGGTTCTTCAAATCTGAAAGTACTTCAAATCAGTACTTTCAGATTTGAAGGGAATTTTCTGTAACGCAGTGCTTCAGATATCCCCAGAACCAAAAGTTCGGCCTAACTACGGCAGCCAAAAGGTTGCCCGAGTTAGGCCGGACGATCTTGCAGGCCACCAGAGATGTAAAAAGGGCGACTGACGCTTGCTGCTCTCTGGGCAGTCCAACAGGAGCTGGTCTGTCTTAGGCCTAATACAGGAGCTGGTCTATCTTAGGCCTCGAGAGTTCATCTTGGATTACTTGCAAAGAAATTTGATCCCCATACCACTCTATGCATCTGTGCTTTGGTCAGGGGCCTCTCCTGCTCAACTCAAGAGATTCCTTGGGACAGAATATTGGCTCCTGAGATAGTTAAATAGGATGATGGGCCACCCTTTTACCATCTCTCGGAGCGTGCTCTATGCAAACCTCAGCCTGAAACCATAGGAAACCATCATCAAGGAGTGGAACCTGCACACATTGGCTCAACTCCTTTGCGGCCGAATGGATTCACCCTACATCTGGGAAGTGATGACAAACTCTCGGACTATCCAATGAACCCAGAGCAGTGCAACACCTTGTCCACGATCTTCACTACAAAACCTGCAATACCTAGGATCAGTGTTTCTGGCTAATACGATCGGACTATATAACTCCCTCGGAATCGATGCTTCAGCTTTCTGCAGCTCGAAGCGATACAGACAAGAAACCCTGAAAGAACTGTACAAAGTAAAACTATTGACTGTATCGAATGTCAGCCTTCTTGTAAATAAAATGTGTGTTCATATATATTTTTTAAACTTAATGTGTTTATATATTTATTATATAATTTGAATATTTGTTATGTACCCCTCTCTAGCCGAACCAGGCCGCTCCGGGGGTACCCACTGATGTGGAAATAAAAAGATGTTAATAATAATAATAATAATAATAATAATAATAATAATAATAATAATAATAATAATAAGAGAGTGGGAGATTCGAGAAGAAGTAAAACAATCGATTAGAAACACCCACAACTGGCGAAGCCTAGGAATTGATAACATCCATAACTATTGGTACAAGAAGTTCACCTGCACACACAAGTACCCAGCAGAGCAGTTCACTCGAATGATAAGGCACCCGGAGACAATCCCGAAGTTTCTCACCGAAGGAATCACATATCTGAAGCCTAAAGACGAAGATACAAGAAACCCGGCGAAATACAGGCCAATCACCTGCCTCCCAACGATGTACAAGATCCTGACCAGCTACATAACCAAGAAGATATCACCCCACTTAGAGAGTCAGAATATACTGGCCGAACAGCAGAGAGGATGCAAGGAGCAATTAACCCTAGATGCCGCAGTTATGGAACAAGCCTACAAGAAGCACCGCAACCTATACACGGCTGACATCGATTACCGTAAGGCCTTCGACTCCGTCCCTCATAGCTGGCTAATAGAGACCCTGAAGATCTACAAGGTCAATCCGATAGTGACAAACTTCCTAGGAGCAACAATGGCAAAATGGAGTACCACCATTAAAGTCGAGAATATCACAACCAGACCAATCCCCATTAGAAGAGGAATCTTTCAGGGAGATGCTCTGAGCTTATTGTCTAGCACTCAACCCACTATCCACCATGCTTAACAGCAGCAAGTATGGATACAACCTCAAAGAAGGAAAAAATAACCTGTGTACCCTCACCCACCTGATGTACATGGATGACATCCAGCTCTACGCGGCAACCGAGAAGCAACTCCAGCAACTACTCCGGATCATCGAAGAATTCAGCAAGGACATCAGGATGGAATTTGGTCTAGAAAAATGCAAGACCCACACACACTACATCAGGGAAAATTAGTTGGCCAAAACTACTAGCTGCTGACTGGTAAAGAGATCGAAGCTATGACAGAAGGAGAGACCTACAAATACCTAGGGATGATGCAATGTCAGCAGATAGAAATCAAGAAGTGCCTGACTGAAAAATATCATCAGAGACTCAGAAGCCTGCTGAAAGCAAAATTGAACGGAGGGAACACAGTTAAAGTCATAAACACCTATGCAACCCAGTACTAACATACTCCTTTGGGGTCATAGATTGGACTAACACCGAGCTAGAAGATATCATGCGAAAGACAAGGACAATGATGACCAAGAGCCGCCAACACCACCCGAAGTCAGCAGCGGAGAAACTAACAATAGCTCGGGAAGAGGGAGGAAGGGGCCTGATAGAGTAACAGAAAACAGCGAAAGTTAACCTGAAGGATTACTCCGAGAACAACACAGCACCACTCCACCAGGCCATAAGGAAGATAGATAAGTGGTATACCCCACTCAACCTAAGCGAGGAACCCCCTTCCGCCCAGACGGCAGAAGAAACGAAATTAGAAAGATGGGCAAAGAAGACGCTCCACGGCAGACACTACAATGACCTCCACCAAGATCACATCGATAACATTGCTTCCAATGCATGGCTCACAAGCGGGACGCTCTTCCCTGGAACTGAAGGATTCATGCTGGCAATCCAAGACCATGTACTCAACACCAGAAACTATAGAAAATACATCGCAAATGAGCCGGGAATGTCAGATGACACATGTCGACGATGCCACCTGGCCTCAGAAACGATCGAAGACATCATCGCGGGGTGCAAGGTGATCACCCAGACCGGACGACCACTTGTAGATTTGGCAGGTGTAGCCTTATAATATTTAATGCTGCTCTTTCCGAACGAGGAGGTCTTGATGCAATTATATGTAATACATAATGTGCATAGTGTGAGGGGAAAGGCGCCTCCAGCCGTTCCCACATCTGAGCCATGTAAACTCTGTGGAGACAATCAGTATTGCTGTGAAACCAGAAAGTGCTGTGTTTTGTATATGACATATTGTGTTGAGTTCTGTTGGGTGTTCTGGCTTTTGGCTGCAGAACCCCTGCCGGGACCCCACCACACTGCCCGCATACACCACCACTAGGAGGTAGCCAAACTGCCCATAATTCTCTGGTTGGTCTCCGCCAGGGTCGCCTGAGCTTCCTGGAAAAAGACCAAGTAAAAAAAAAAAAAGTAGTACAGGGAGTATAGGATGTACTGAAGAGCGTGAAGGAAAGGAGGTATAGATAGAGTGACAGAGGATGTAAGAAAGACATCCTCCGCAGGTTGGGTGGGATTTCTCCCACCAAGGCGGAAAGTGGAAGAGGAGGGGCCCTCGAGAGGGTGGAAAATACAATAAGATATCGAGGAAGACACGTGATAAACAATTAAAGCGACCTGAGTGTCAAGTCCAGTTGGTGGAAGCGGTCACAATCTAGGTAAAGATGGTCCCAGTCGGGTTAAGCCAATCGAATCGGGAGGAGATGTTCAATATTTGAGAAGAGGGTGTCTATCAGTGTGCATTGGTTCCAGAACGCTGTACCAGTGATCTTCTTCAGGTGAACAGATCATGGGCGAAGGCGGAGAAAGCCTGGTACTACTCTTCCTCATTGATCAGTAGGTGTTCATTTCCTCGAGGCAAGGCAGGTATTTTTGTTATGAGCAATGTTCGCAGGTCCTTGTAGAGCAGGCAAACGTAGAATAGTGATCCCACTCTTCGCTTTCAGCGCAACGACAGCGAGGGTCATCTACGATATTCGTAGAGATAAGTTTGTGATTAATGGATCCATGGCGTGTTATCAGGAAAGTGGTGTATAAACTAGGACTGTACCATGCTGTAACACTGTATTAACTGCAATATTCATACGCAATACATATAAATTCGCAGAAACATTGGGTATTTGATTGTCATTAGAAAAAAAAAAAAAATATAGTGACATTCGATTCAAAACACAAACTACATACTCTTTTGTTACCTAATGTTACTAAAACTAAAACTATAGCTAAAACCAAAAAGTCACATCCGTAATTTTCTTCTATTTTGAAAGAAACCAAACGTTTCTTTCAAACGTGCTGTTCCAAACGTTTCAATGTATCTGTCAAGAAGAAAAAATTAAAAGAAACATCACAAACTGAATAATCCGCACGGAATAGTTAATTTTTATAATACTTTTGTAAAGAGACGTCATGAACATAGAGGAAGCTGTCGTGTTAGAGCCACACAAGAGCTATCTTCTCTGCCATGTGTATTTTGTCCGCCAATTGCATGCGTTCTCTCGCCGATTCGACTATTTTGCTGGACCTGGGCCTATTCCATCCAGTTTTCCACTGGGCGGAAAAGGCCCGGGTTCGAATCCTGTCATCACAGTGATTATAATAACTGTGCTACCCATACAGACGTTATGAACATAAAGATATTTTTCGAGGTCTAACATTGTTGTGTTTCCCACTAGAGCCAGCCGTCGGCCTATCAGAGTACCGGCCATTATGGAGTTTGTCAGAATTACCAGTGTGACACTGGTTAATTCTGTTGCAGAGGAGGCACATAGCAATTTATTAATTGTGTTCTTAAGAGATAAACCTACCCTTGCTATTAACGATATTTTTACCAGCATGAAAATTAAAATCATGATTCTTCCAAATTCAACTGAATCAGTCATCAGCACTAACCATCAATTTAAAATCCAATCTATTGAGCCAGAAAATTTCCTCTGATCACAATACACCAGCGAACCAACCAAATACTCCGGAAGTTAATCACTTTACCGATGAACCTTATCTTCTTAATGAAGCAATCAGTGTGGCTCCAGTCAAACCCACAAACAGTGGTCTACGATATTAGCTCTCTGCTTCTAGTACCAACCCTAGTAACATCATTATGCCTACTCCTGGAACTGCAATGTCAAACAACATCTCTACCTCTCTAAACGAAATCCTGTGTAAAAATCAGCAATTGAAAAATCGAGACAGCCATCACCTACTGCCCTGACCAAGCAATCATGATCTGAAATTGCTGCCACACGCTATCTCTTCCTAGGACAAGAGCACATCCGAACCGTTGTTTTCATATATTTCCTTCTAAAAATCAGTTAGCCTACTTCAACATAAAATCTCACTTAAGAACAGGCACCTGTACGACCTCTATTCTCAAATCTATGAACAGGTCGCCTCTTACAGAGACCTCTTTCTTACCCAGATTGGACCACTGATAACAGCAGAGGATCTTCACTCTGCAATAACAGATCAGGAGTTGCATTCAAAAGTATTGACACGCTTACAGAGGAAAACTCCAAGTCATTCCTTTAGAGTGGAATGAATTCTCTCGGGTAGCACCCTTGTTATAAATATCATGCTCCTTACAGCCAGTGGAAAAGTCCCGAGTTCGAATCCCGTCAATGACGCGAGGAACTTTTATGAAATTGTTTTTCTCAGTGGCTGAATTAGTCGGTCTCAGACAAGGACAACAAGATTTTTCCTAGAGGAACTTGGGTTTTTCGTTGAGAAAAACAGACAAATCGATGTGATAATAAAGACTTTAGATCAGTTTCATTCACAAAAATCTGGCCAACTGGCATCCTAATTAGGCTGTATGAAGTGAAGTTGAAAAAAGTCATTCACTGCAATTCCGACTTTGTCAAAGCCAATTGATGATACCGCCTGATTGACTGGCAGACTGTGAATCAATTCGAATGTCTGGCGATTGTCGCAAACAACTCTGACGACTGTGGGACTGGAGCTGCATTATCATGCAGATCCAGTTACTTTTGTTACTTTACTCCAGTTATCTTCGCATTGAAAACTGATAACCAGCGTGATTTAACACTTCACAATTCTATAACTCTGTCATTCCGACATCAGAGTATAATTACTCATTAGGCCAAAACTGCCAAAATCAGCAGCAGATAGTCAACATTTATCAAAATTCTCTATCACATTACTTAAGAGTTTCGATCAAATTGTTCGATGCCTCCAAAATAAACTTGAGACTTTTGAACAACTCGTGTCGAACTATGCGAATGTAATTTGCCTGTCTGAAACATAACTTGAACCTGAACAAGCGTCAATAGTCTATATTGCAATTGCTGGATATCTGCCATTCTACACATGAAACATCTCATTCTAGATGTGGCAGAGTAGCCATTCTTATACTAGATTTAATTTTGTCTATGCCAGATCTAGTAACACTCCACTCTCTACGAAGTACTCGTGACGATGAAAATGAATTCCAGCTTAGTTCATGTTCAGCAGTTTATATCCTTCAAGTACCACAGATCACTATTTTCGACGATGTTCCTGGCTGAATAACTAGCGCATTTACGCATCTACTGTTAATCTACTCCTTAGAGATTTTAACCATCCACCACTATTGAACAACTTTTTGAAACGGCTAACGACCACTCTTTCCCTAACAAATTTTAAAATAGTCAAAAATGAACCAACAAGTTCTCTTATTACTTACACTTAATTTAATCTTCCCTAACATCGTGAAGAAGAGTCAAAATTTACCGGATTTTCGTATATCCAAATAATTGCTCTGAGGCAGCCAACTGTATACCACGGTACGTTCTAGAAGAATGTGATCCAATCCTCGCAGCTGATCTCATCACAAGATGGATACATACAGTTACACTGTATTGGCTAAAACTGTTCCCATGTTACCAAGAATCAGGGCATAATGGACATCATATTTATCGTACAGCTTCGACAATAAGCAGTCTTTTTACAGGCAGTCGACAATCGCTGGTAACATGTAAGACAGGATTCCGTATTCGAGAGCAAGAACTATCTTTAACCAACACAAGGCATAAGCAATAAAAAGTTAGAAAGAAGCTAATTTATCCAGAGATAAAAAATATGCACTACCTGCTGTTTTGCAGCACAGTAGTTATAATCACCATCTTTCACACACCGCGTGGCAAGCCTTCGTGGGTAGCACAATTGGTAGGATCGCCGTCCTCCCGCACCGGGTGGAAAAGACCTGAGTTCGAATCCCGTCGATGACGGGAGGAACTTTTATGGGTTTATAGGGTATAGGGTAGCATGGTTTTTCTCCCGGAAACTCAGGTTTTTCGTCCAGCAAACAGAAATCCGACCTCAGAACGCACGCAATTTACGGATAATATACAGGAGCAACGGGGCCTTAGTTGCCAATGTTCCTAAAACTCAACAACAACCGGATGGCAAAGACCTGGGTTCGTCCGGCAATGATGGGAGGAACTTTTGTAGGCGTTTTCTCTCTCTGTGGCTGTTAGTCGGACTCACGCCGAGACAGCAAGACTTTTTTTTGTTCAAATCGGCGTGAGCCAAATTGGATTCTATCTATATTGAACTCCTCGAAACAAGGTTTTTCGTCCAAAAAAAAAAAAAAAAAAAAAAAAAAACAGGCAAACCAGCCAGAGAACGCACGAATTTTACAGACAAAATACACCCGAATAGATGAAGTAATTCTGGAATGACCCTAATATGACAGTTTTGTACCAGCCGCGCGGGCGTGGAAGCAGGCTCAACGTTGCTAACTTAACTTTGAATCTCAAAAGAGTAATATGGTTTACATATATCTCAATATATGTAAACCATTTTAAAATGTATAAAAAAATAAGCCTAACTGAAGATCTCAAAACACTAAATAAATAAAAGGACTCCCACAACCTTCATGTATTCATACGGCATATAATAAAAATAAGATGACAGATCACAAAATAAATGATTAAACCATACTTTTATGAATTATTTACTTATATTTTCGTTTTTCAGCTTTCACATTTTCAGGTTTTCATCACTAGTCACGTGGTGTCTACTCAGTGGATAAACATCATCTTGTCTCAAGAAACGAGCTTTAAGAGTGCTTGTGAAAAGTGTAGGAAATGGTATTGTGGTGTGTATTAAGTGTTCCTTCAAGGAAATTATGGAAACAATTTTGTGCATATAAAATACTCTTTATTTGTTGGCTCTCTTTTATAAGCTGTGAAAACGCACCTACTGACGAATGCAGTTTAGCGAATTACAGAAACTCTACTGAGCTATCAGAACGGGAAAAACAGTTGTTGCTGCGATTGAAACCTTTAAAAGGAATGGTGTAAGAATATTTTCACTTTTTTGGTTATATTTTACTCTTCGGTAGTAATTCAGTCTTCACATATCTATTCTATGCCAAGTAGCTTTATGAAGAAGAGCAAGAAATTACCGATCATATTTATATTGTTGATTATTACTCATACATGGCCAGCATTCCTATTAGTATGATTAGAGAAAAAGTTAAAAGAAGCATTTATCAGCCATTTAAGGAATTTAATATATCAAAATTTGCCCCATATAATATTTTTCGGGTTACTTAATTTTTATTTATAAACGGTGGTACTTTAAAACTACAGTTCATCTCGAAATAGTGCTGAAAATAAGACATCATACGGTAAAAATATTTCGGATTGTTTCCATTAAAACGCTCGGCTTGATAACTTTTTTCAAAGAATATTTTTAAAATTGATTTTATTATTACTGAACCATAAGTTATTTTCTTTTCGTTATATTGCCATGGAAAAATTAATGCCTTTGCAATTGGACAACATTACTATGAGACTATATCGTTATGGCAACGTACCGATCAGAATAAAAATCTACTTTCAGACTGATCTGAAATATAAACACAATATGTGACATTACTGGAGCTTTCAGTTGTAAGATTTGGTCAACAATTGATGACATAAACAACACAGCATTATTAAGACTTTCATTATGAGCTCCAGTCGAACTTTGAAACATCCTGACCCGTGCAGCACATCATATGGTATTTGTATGTCACTTTACTGCAGCTTTCACTGTCTGCCAATCTTTATTCCCGAATCATAATTCACACCTTGGCTTATTTCTCTTTGGAGTTTCCAATTATTCTCTTCACGTGAAAATGAGAAACTTCTGTAAAGTTTTTTTCATTTTGGTGTAAAGCTAGGTAAATATAGCTATGTTGCTGTGAACCTCATATGGTTCTTGCACAGTAGTCCCTCCAAACTGGTGTGTTATCACTCAGTGTTCTTGATTTTTCTGGGTCACTGAACTTTGTATTAAAATCATAATAAATTGTATAAATAAATTAAATACCAAACTTAATGGTATCACAGGATAATTTTTTGTCCTAAACAAAAAAAAACTAGCCCTGTTTAAAATAACCAGTTATTTACAAAGTAGTTATGATTTTCATTTGTAGAGGAAGGTAATGAAAATTACAGAAATAAAAATTTAGACAACTCTTCCTCCAACCTATGTGTATTTATTATAATTAAAAAGGTCTACAAAAATAAAAATGGTGAATAACTTTTTTCTCCAGACCACTGTTTCTAGATTAGCATTAGTAGAGGCATTTGATGCAAGAAAGCAAGCTTATGCAGCATCAGCCAAAAAAAAAAAAAAAAAAAAAACCCACTTCCACTTCACCCCTCTGTTCGTTCAAAATACCTGTCCAGCTGAGCCTTAAACTTATTTAGGCTATCAACCTCCACTACAAGGGATGGAAGTCTGTTCCACCAACCAACCACCCGCAAATTAAACTGTCTTATGCTCCACTTAGTCTTTTGCTTGAAAAGACTTAAATGAGTTCCTTAGTTTGTTGATTAGATTTGAATCTAGTGCTTTATGACCACTTTTCACTCTCAAATTGGAAATTTCTGAGAGCTTTTACTTGTCAGCACTAAAGGGCCATTTATTTGGGCATATCATCATTCTTATCTGAGACTTGCCAGGTTTTCCACTTTACAGCTGCATTCAAGTAGTCCAGAACATTGCCACTGAATTCAAGTATGCAGTTGCTGACTTAGGTCATAGACTTCAGTACTTTCTCCTTCTTTAACCTGTAAGTCAGTAAGCTGAGTATGCTTCAATTCAATATTTTCAAATGCTTTTAACACTTTAAAACCATTCTGTTCATCCTGTGGTAATTTATGGTGCATTTTAAATAAAGATTTTTAAACATGTTATATATTTAAGTCTATTGTACATTACCAAAACCATTCTTGAATATATGTTTGCTCACAATATTGACCTCAAGTTTTGCATCTACAAAGTAAATTATATATCATTTGAAAGGTGTCAATCAGGGATGCAGTTTATGATAATAATCATATAATTAGCATGTGTAGAGGTAGTAGTGATAAATGATGCAAGAGCTTGTGCTACATAATCAGCCAAAAAAAAGCTAAAACTTCCCATTTCGTCTGTCCACCCTATCTAACAGATTATCTAGTCTGTTTTTCTTTGAATTTATTCACCCCACCCACCTGTACAACACCACATGAGCTTGATCCTCCAGGCAGCCACCTTCTGGCTGAAGGCAAATTACCACACAGCCAACCGGCAATCATCCTTCCTCAATTTGAATTTATGCCTCCTCAGGTGTGTACTTTGAGCAAGAGGAAGGATTCCATCAGTATCAGCTTATTCAAGGTGTTAAACACCTCAAACAGATCCCCTTGCAGGTGCCTTGTTTCCAGATGCTGCAATTTGCAAAACTGAAGTCTTTCCTGGTAAGACACCCTTTTGCTCCCCTCATCAGTGTTGTTGCTCTTCCATGCACCTATTAGACCTGATGAGCATCTTTCCTAAAGTGATACCTCCAATCCTGTATACAGTACTTAAGATGTGGCCTAACCACTTCCTTATACAATGGGATAATAGTAGTAGTAGTAATAGAGGCACATAAAATATGATGTAAGAAAGCACGCTTATGTAGCATCAGCTAAAAAAAAAAAAAAAAAAACCATTTCACACATCCATTCCCTCTAAAAGTTTGTCCAGCTACTCCTTGAATTTATATAAACTTCACTTCCACAATGACAGCTGGAAGTTTGTCCAACAGTCAACTGGCTAAAGGCAAATTTCTGTATATCTATTCTATAACTGTCTTTCTTTAATTTGAATTTATGCACTCTCAAGTTGACGGCGCCTCTGTAGCCAGGTGGCCAGGAGCAGCAGTGCATAGCACACGCTTCTTGATTAGATCGGGGTTCGAGCAAGTCCACCAAATACGGAGGATGCGGAAAGGTGAAGGAATGACCACCGCATATCCCCGGAGCAATATGGTCTTAGTTGCAAATGCTCCTAAAAACCAAATAACAAACAAGCACCCTCAGGTTCATAATCTTAGCAAGAGGAACAATCCCTTTAGCATTAGTAGAGGAATACAATGCAAGAAAGCAAGCTTATGAAGCATCAGCCAAAAAAAAAAAAAAAAACCCTCCCATTTCACCCCTCGATTCGTTCCAAATGCCTGTCCAGCTCAGCCTTAAATTTATTTAGGCTATCAACTTCCACAACAAAAGATGGAAGTCTGTTCCACCAATCAACTGCCTGCTGGAACCCACTGGCTCAACCCATTCAAGGCCTTATACACCTCAACCAGATCGCCTCGCAGGTGCCTTGTCTCCAGATGTTGCAATTTGCAGAACTTAAGCCTTTCTTGGTAAGAGGACCCCTTCGTACCCCTCACCAGTCTTGTTGTCCTTCTCTGTACCTGCTCAAATCACTTTACATCCTAAAGTGAGGCCTCCAGACCTGTATGCAGTACTCAAGACGTGGCCTGACCACTGCCTTATACAAAGGGATTATCACTTTCTTTTCCCTACTAGCAAAATTCCTATATATCATTGACAATACCCCATGACCTGCTCTGGCAGCCTGTCTGCACTGCTCAGAAAACGTCATATCTGACTAAACAATTACTCCCAGGTCTTTTTCATTCTCTACCACCATAAATGTAGACCACTCAGTTGATACATTTCTCTGGGGTTACTTCTACCCATATGCAGTACTTTGCATTTGTAAATTAAACTTCGGTTACCACTTCTCAGCCCAACTGCCCCAGTTTTCTAGATCCTTTTGCAGTAGCACAATGCCATTACTGTCATTAACAACTCTGCCAACCTTTGTAACATCTGCAAACTGGGACATTAAGCCTGATATACCTTCATCAATGTCATTGATAAATATACACAACAGTGGAACCAACACTGAACCCTGGGGGACTCCACTAATAACATTAGTCCACAAAGAGCAGCGTCCATTGATTACCACTCTGTCTTCCCCCACTCATCCACTCTTTTATCCATTGTAGCAATTTGCCCTTAATACCGTACTGCTTCAGATTGTACGGTAGTCTTCCCTATGCAACAGTATCAAAACCTTCCTGAAATTGATTATATGATTTCAGAATTATTTTTTGCATCCAGTTCATTTGTAACCACATCATAGTATCCAATCAAATTTGTCAGCCAAGACTTTCCCATAACTAACCCATGCTGTATCTGAATTAACAGGTCTTTTTTTTTTTTTTTATGGAAACCCCAAACACAAAAGGTATCAAAACCTATAGTACTTAGTACCATGCATGGGTTGAAAGAGAAGTATGGGGGCGATGCTGGAAACTTTGCTCTAGAGACTAAACATGGGTGTCTGTAATTACTCTTGTCATTCTTTGATCCCCTTTGTGAATTCCGGATAAATTTGCACATCTCTTGTCTGTGGGGACTCCCTTGAGTCCAAGGATGCTCTCATAATTATTTCTAAGGGTTTGCTTACTTCATTTGCCACCTACTTTAATATAACTGGATAGATTCCATCCACCCCAGGTGCCTTTCTTATGTTTAGCTTCAATAATTTCTCCTCCACTTTGTTCTCAGTTATTAAAAAATCATTAAACTCCCTGTCAGAGTTTAATAAGTTTCTGTCCTCTACTTCCTTACAGAATTCCTCATGTGTGAATATAGATACAAAATACTCATTGTTTGTCAGCTATCCGAGCAGGATCATCAACAGTCGAACCATCAATATCAAGTGGACCAACCTGATTCATCCCCTTCCTTCTAGAGTTTATATAATTAAAGAATTCCTTTGATGTTTTTACAGACTAGCTTATACATCGATGAGCCAAAACATTATGACCAGTGAGTCGTTATGCAAATCGAAGCAACTGAAAGTGTACTACAGTGCGTGCACGGGTCGGGACATAGTATAAAAAACACCTGATACTGAGCTCCTTTAATCAGTGTTACTCTTGTTCTTCAGATGGGAAAGGCAGCAGATTTAAGTGAGTTTGACTAAGGCTAAATTGTAATGGCCAGATGACTGGGTCAGAGCATATCGGAAATGGCACGGATGGTGGCATGCTTACAGTCAGCCGTGGTTAGTACCTACCAAAAGTGGTCCGAGGAGGGGGAACCCACGGACCACCGGCAAGGTGTTGGACGACCACAGCTCATCAATGCTCGAGGTGAGCAAAGGCTCTCCCATATAGTACATGTCAAGGGCGACTGTGGCACAACTCCCCAATAATTGGAATGCTTGTGATGGGAGTAATGTGTCACACAACACACAGTACACTGAACCCTGCTGAAAATGGGGCTGCCTAGCCGCAGGCTGCTCTGGGTGTCCATGCTAACCACGGCCCATCGGTGATAGTGCCTACAATGGGCACGCAAGCATCGAAACTGGACCTTGAGTGATTGGAAGGTCGTCTGGTCCGACAAATCACATTTCCTGTTATCCTGGAAAAGGCCTCTGAGGTTGGGTAAATTCATGTCTTGATGATAAATAAGCTCATACACCAACCATTAATTGAAATAGCTCTTTACTGTGACTAGAATTTACAAATTAAAATAACATATTTATAATATAATTTAATGTATAAAATAAAATAAAACTGTAATAAAATTAACTAAAATAAACTGGATTAAAAGCGATAAAACCTGTAGCTTTCGGAAGCATCAGCTTCCTTCCTGAACAGTAATGAATCTTCTGGCAACACTTCCTTATATATAACAGGCTCACGGTATTTCTCCACGTGGTTCCATCGGCGCATGGTCAGAACTGGAAGCGGAAATAGCTCGGGAGCGCGAAAAGCAAAACTGTTCAACCATGCTTAGGACAATAGTTTCAAATAGGATATGCAAACGCATACCCCTGTCCCTATTCATGGTATTGTTGTCGGATAAACAGATTTGCAGACTCTCGAGCCATTTACTGTCCCAGAATCCATGCGCTCGATCTACAATAACTGCATCCTCTGGGGAGATTTGATGCTGCCTCTCCCAATACTGCTTGGCCACAGCAGACTTATTATAATCAACAGTTTTTATAGCATTTAAATGCTCCCCCAAACGATCCTTTAACCGCCGTTTTGTTTCGCCCACATAACATTCCCCACAATCCGGGCATTTTATCTTATAAACAACTCCACTACTAAGGCCCTTCGCGATTGGATCTTTTACCTGGGACACAACTGTGTGCAACCCCCGCCCGGGAAGCTGCACACAGAGCGTTTTGAAACCCCGTAAAATTCTGGTTAACCGCTCAGTAAAGCCCGGATAGTAAGGAATGTATGCAGTAGCCACAGGAATAAACGGTTCCCTACAGTTGGACACTATTCCTTTGCTATATCTGTCCACGATCCTCTGGGGGTATCCGCATTTTCTAAGGTCTGCTGTGACCTGTTTGAGTTCACATTCTTTATCCTCAGGAGTACTACAGTGTGACATTGCTCTATCTACTAGAGCTTTTACCACACTATTCTTATGTTATCCAGCTTGTGCTGAATGAGTGGGAGAAGACAGAGTCGGAGTCCACTAATAACATTAGTCCATTAATCAATGGACTAATGTTATTAGTGGAGTCCCTCAGGGTTCAGTGTTGTGTCCATTGTTGTTTTCTGTATTTATAAACGATATTGATGATGGAATAACAGGCTTAATGTCCAAGTTTGCAGACGATACAAAGGTTGGCATGGTTGTTAAGGACACTAATGACAGTACGCTGCTGCAACAGGATCTAGAAAAGTTGAGCAGATGGGCTGAGAGGTGGCAAATGAAGTTTAACATTGACAAATGTAAAGTACTACATATGGGAAGCAGTAACCTCAGAGTAACATATCAACTGTGTGGTACTACACTGACAGTGGTAGAGAATGAAAAGGACCTGGGGGTAATTGTGCAGGCAGATATGAGATTTTTTCTGAGCAGTGCAGATGGTCTGCAAGGGTAGCTCATGGTGTCTTCTCAGTGATATACAGGAATTTTTCTAGCAGGGATAAGGAGGTTGTTGTTATTTGGTTTTTAGGAGCATTAGCAACTAAGGCCATATTGCTCTGGGGATATGCGGTGGTCATTCTCTGACCTTTCCGCATCCTCTGTATTTGGTGGTCACGGGCTTGAACCCCGGTCTAATCAAGAAGCGTGTGCTACGCACTGCTGCTCCTGGCGACGAAGGCGCCGGATAAAGAGGTGATTATCCCCTTGTATAAGGCAATGGTCAGGCTACACCTTGAGTACTGTATACAGGTCTGGAGGCCTCATTTTAAGAAGGATGTCCAAGTACAGAGGAGGGCAACAAGATTAGTGAATGGAACGAAGGGTTGCTCTTACAAAGAAAGACAGTTTTGCAGATTACAGTGTCTGGAGACTAGGCACCTGCGAGTTGATCTGATTGAGGTATATAAAGCGTTGAATGGTTTCAGCAAGCTAAATGCTGATGGGATTCTTTCTCTTGCTCAAAATAATCACCTGAGAGGGCATAAATTCAAATTGAGGAAAGAGAGTTGTAGGATAGATCTGCAGAAGTTTGCCTTTAGCCAGCGGGTAGTAGTTGATTGGTGGAACAGACTTCCATCTTTTGTTGTGGAAGTTGATAGCCTAAATAAATTTAAGGCTGAGCTGGACAGGTATTTGGAATGAATGTTGGGGTGAAATGGGAGCGGTTTTTTTTTGGCTGATGCTTCATAAGCTTGCTTTCTTGCATCGTATGCCTCTGCTAATGTTATTCTACAACTGTCTTTCCTCAATTTGAATTTATGGCCCCTTTAGGTTTGTAATACGAGCAAACAGAAGAATCCCATCCGAATTCAGCATGCTCAACCTATTCAAGGCTTTATACATCTCAATCAGATCACCTCACAGGTGCTTAGTCTCCAGCTGTTGCAATTTGCAGAACTTAAGCCTCTTGTTAAGAGAACCCTTCATTTCCCTCACCGATATTGTTGCCCTTCTCTGTACACGCTCAAGCAAATCTACATCCTTCCTAAAATGAGGTCTCCAGACCTGTATGCAGTACTCAAGGTGTGGCCTGACATTGCCTTATATAGACGGACAATCATCTCCTTTTCCCTGCTAGCAAAATTCCTATATATCATTGACAAAACCCCATGACGTGCCCTGGCAGCCTGTCTGCATTGCTCAGAAAACTTCATATCTGACTGCACAATTACTTCCATGAATTTTTTAATTCTAACACCTTAAGTCTAGTATCACGCAGTTAGTACGTTTCTCTGGGGTTACTTCTACCCATATGCAGTACTTTGCATTTGTCAAGGTTAAACTTCAGTTGCCACTTCTCAGCCCATCTGCCTAAATTTTCTAGATCCTGTTGCAGTAGCACACCGCCATTACTGTCATTAAAACCCTGCCAACCTTTGTATCATCTGCAAACTTCGACACTAAGCCTGATATACCTTCATCAATATCATTGATAAATATACAAAACAACAGTGGGCCCAACACTGAACCCTGGGTGACTCCACTAATAACATTAGTCCATGAAGAGCAGCATCCATTAATTACCACTCTGTCTTCTCCCACTCAACCATCCTTTTATCCATTGTAGCAACTTACCCTTAATACCATTCTGCTCCAATTTGTACAGTAGTCTTTGATGCACAACAGCGTCAAAAGCTGTCCTGAAATCCAATTATATGATATCAGAGTTATTTGTTGCATCAGTTCCTTTGTAACCACATCATAGTATCCAATCAAATTTGTCAGACAAGACTTTCCCTTAACAATATGCCTTCATTAGTATTATTAATAGATATAGAAAACAAGAATGGTCCCAGCACAGAACCCCGAGAACTCCACTAATAACACAACTACAAGAAGTAGTGTTCATTGATGACCACTTCTTATCTTCTCCCACTCAACCACCCCTTTATCCATAGCAGTAACTTTCCATTAATGCCCTCCTGCATAAGGGGAAATGTGCACAGCAGTCTTTCAAAATTATTTTTTGCATTCAGTTTTTTTGTTAATATGTCATAGTATCTTATCGCTTCCGTAGCCGAGTGGGCAGGAGCGGGAGTGCAGTTGCACACGCTCTTTGAGTAGACCGGGGGTTCAAGCCCCTGACTGCTGAATACGGTCGATCTGCCAACCCGCACTGGACCAGCGTGGCAGATTATGGTCCATTTCCCTCAGCATGAATTGTTGAGGAGGCTTCCATCCTGCAGTGGGTTGATAATGGCTGCACTTTACTTTTTTTACTTTTTAGTATCTTATCAGATTGTCAGACAAGACTGCTTCTTAACACATCCATGCTGTGCCTGAAGCATAACTGCTTTCCAGTCTAGATAATTGTGACTCCTTATTTTCCCTGGAACAGAAGCCAAGTTACCAGGTCTGTAATTACTTGTCTTCCTCTGAAATTCACAATTCGCAAAGGATGATCTTTGTGAATTGCGATACATTTGCACATCTCTAGTCTGTAGGGATCTCCCCTGAATGCAAGAATTCTTTTATAATCTTGGCTAAAGATTTGCTTATCTGTTTTGCTGGCTCTTTAATATAACTGAAAACATCCCATCCAGCCAGGTACCTTTTTTATGTTTAGCTTCACCAATTTCTCATACACAATTTACTCTGTTATCACAAAATCATTCAGTCCCTAACAGAATTTCACTGATTTCTGGTATCACCATCCCTAAAAAATTCTTCACGTATAAATGTATATGCAAAATATTCATTTAGTTTGTCTGCAACCCGAGTAGGATCATCTACATTTAATTAGTTCATATCCAGTAGACCAATATGATTTAACACCTTCCTTCTACTGTTTACATAAAGAAGTCTTTGCATTTTTTACCAAAAGACTTTTCATAGCCATATCTCCATATAGCTTCATCTACCTTAGCTTGCCTAACCTCCTTTGTGATTTGATTGCAGACTAGTTTATATGTACTATAGACATCTGTATCATCTGATAACTTATATGCATCCCATGCATTTTTCTTTTTCTGCTACAAGTCTCATCAGTTTATCTGACATTCACTTGGGTGTGTGATTTGAACTGTATTTCTTAGATGGCATAAAATGCCTAGTAGCTTCTTTGATTTCCCTGAATGCTTTCCATTGCCTTTGACAGTATTTACATCTTTGAGTATATCCCACATCAATACATTGTGATTACTCCCACCTAGTCATCCTTTTACCTGCAGATTCTTAATGCATGAAGGGTAAATGCTGATAATCAGATCAAGAGTATTGTATGCTTTCTCTGGTTGTGTCTCTAACATGCTGGTGTAGGAAACAGTCATCCAGTAAATCCACAAAAACCTTGCTATTGTGTGAGTGACAAATCTACAAGACCCAGTTGATATCTTGAAGGTTAAAGTACCCCATTTTAAGACATACTGATTTACTAGCCCACTCTGTTTGTCTGTACAGCTGTTTTTATACTCATCACAGTTATTAGGCTTGAAGAACAGCAGGAGGCCAGCAGTTAGCTGACCTTAAAAAGATGGCATTATAGAAGAATATTTTCCCTATTGACATTAAACTGCTAAGTTTCCATGTTGTAGCCTAGTTCATAAAGTTAAAAAGGTAGTTCATCATCTCTTCCCCTTCATGGTATTTCCTAACTGCCATACAAAATTAGTTCCTATAACTGGGGAAATATTTGTTTTCTGTTGTTGTTGTTATTTGGTTTTTAGGAGCATTAGCAACTAAGGCCATATTGCTCTGGGTATATGCGGTGGTCATTCCCTGACCTTTCCGCATCCTCTGTATTTGGTGGCTCACGGGCTCGAACCCCGGTCTAATCAAGAAGCGTGTGCTATGCACTGCTGCTCCTGCCCACCTGGCTATGGAGGCGCCTGTTTTCTGTTGTGTTGTGCATTATATTTTCTTTATGAATATAACTGAGATGCGAAATGTCTTTTCTCTTTCAGTTACGTAAAGAAAATTTAAAGCTGCCATACCAGTTTTTGTATGGTATTCTTTCTTTTAGCCATGATATGATATATCTAAATTAAGAAGTACATAAAATTATAGATAAGCAGCACATAAAATGCTTATTAACTTAAATTAATTTCTTAGTTAAGAAGTAAAAAATCTAAGGCAGTGCATTCACTTGACACAGTTCAGTGTGATATAAACAGTCTCTTGAAAATCAAAAATGAGATTAAGAGTGTGTTATAGGCCTAATGACTGTGATGATTATAACAAAGAACTATACAAATAAATGAGTAGGCCAGTAAATCAGAATGTCTTATAATGGGGGATATTAACTTCACAGATATTGACTAGAACATGTGGGCTGGTCACATGCAAAATAGTAAGACTTCTATAGATTTTTTGGATAAATGTTTTCTACATCAGCATGTTAGAGAGACAGTGAGGGAAAGCATACTCTTGATCTGATTATCAGCAGTGACTCTTCATGCATTAAGAATCTGCAAATAAAAGAACCACTAGATAGCAGTGATCACACTGTATTGATGTGGGATTTACTTAAAGATGTAACAACAAGAGCAAAGGGCATTTGATTTTGTAAAGGTGACTTTATTGGTCTCAGCTAGTTTTTAAATTCTATTTCATGGGACTGACTGATGATATTACTAACAGCAAATTCTAAATGAGAAGCATTCAGGGAAGTAATCATGGAAGCTACTCAGTTTTTATGCCAACTAAGAGGTACTGTTCAAAGCTTATAGAACAAAATGGATGTCAGATGAACTAATGTAAGTTGTGGTATAATGCAGTACATGTGTTCCTAAAAATCTGTGTTATAGTATTTCACGCATTAAAAACAACAGGGCTTGTAGGAAAAATAGGAATAGGGACAGAGCACTCAAAGAAAAAAATTTCAATCTGGAAAGTAAAACAAAAAAAAGTTAGAAAGTCGATAAAATGCAAACACAGGTTTAAACATAAATTTTTAATAAATAAATAAATATTACAGTAAATATAGCACCGTGACAAGATACCTTGTATTGGTCGGAGACTATGTACACTTAAGTACATAGCTTACTTAATACTGTAATGTATCTATACTAATTTATTTCTGTTCACTGACATTTTTTTTTTTTTTTTTTTGTTGTAAAATTTAAAACAGTAAAAAAAGATAAGCAATCAATAACAACAAACATGGAACGCACAAATTGCACAAGTGAGATAACGAGTAAGATGTTTATGAAGCTTACAAAATAGGAATGAGGAGAAGATTCTGAAATTTATTTATGCTTTTTATGTGATTGAAGATTTCATGGAAGGGGAAACACATTTCACCATAATAACGTAAAAATCCACATAATTCCAGCTATCGGTATTATCGCAAATGCAATAAAATAGAGTTTGTTACCTATTTATAATTAGATTACACTGACAGAAAAGCACAATAAACTGGGAACTGCAAATTGTTTTATTGTTTTGTGGTAACAAACCCCAGAAATGTGCTCCTCTGCTCACTCTATCACGCCTCATGAAATTTATGTTCAAATAGAAAAATGTGAGCTCCTGAAAACATGAGTTGACCTGCAATATCACCTATTATCTTGTGAATACAGCAAAAAGAAGTAAGACAACCTTTAACCATAATTATTAGAGCATCATTGGATTCGAGGGAGGTCCCCATGGACTGGAGATGTGCAGTTGTATCTCCAATTCACAAAGGTGTATCAAAAGGAAACATTATTAATTACAGACCTGTTAGCTTGATTCCAATATTCTTCCTGTTCTAGGAAGAATAATAGAATCAAAGAAGTAATGTGAGGCCACTGAGACAGGAATGTAGTCTCAACTGCATCACAGCATAGATTTGTTAAGGGACAGTCTTGTCTGATTAACCTGATTGGATACTGTGATACAGTAACAAAAGAACTGGAAGAAAAAAATAATTTTGACGTCACTACTTAGATTTCAGAAAAGCTATTAACGATGGTTCACATAAAAGAATGCTGTACAAATTGGAGCAGTGTGGCATTAGTGGAAAGTTACTGCTGTGGATAAAGGGATGGTTGAATGGGAGAGCACAGTGGTTATCAATGGGCACTGCTCTTCTTGGACTGGTGCCTCCGTAGCCAGGTGGGAAGGAGCAGCAGTGCGTAGCACATGCTTCTTGATTAGACCGGGGTTCGAGCCCATCACCACCAAATACGGAGGATGCGGAAAGGTCAGGGAATGACCACCGCATATTCCGGAGCAATATGGCCTTAGTTGCTAATGCTCCTAAAAACCAAATAACAAACTCTTCTTGGACTACTGTTATTAGTGGAGTTCTCAGGGTTGAGCCCATTTTTGCTTTCTGTATTTTTTGATGAAGGCATATCAAGTTTAATATCCAAGTTTGCAGATGATATAAAGGTCAGCAAAGTAGTTAATGACAGTAATCAGGGTATGCTTTGCAACAGGATTTGGGAAAATTAGGCAGATGGGCTGAGAAGTGGCAGTTGAAGTTTTTAACGTTTGATAAATTCATGGTACTGCACATGGGTAGCAGAAATTGTAGAATAACATACCGACTGTGGTACCAGATTCGCAGTACCTCACAGTTGGTATGTTATTATGGGAGTAATCATGCAGTCAGACATCAAGTTTTCTGATCAGTGCAGACAGGCCTCTAGGACAACTTGTGGGATTTTGTCAGTGATTATACAGGAATTTTACCACCAAGTACAAGGAGCTGATTATCCCATTGTATAAGCAGTGGTTAGGCTGCATCTTTATTACTACATACAGGTGTGGAAGCCTCATTTTAGGTAGGAAGGATGTTGGTCTGTGCAAGTGCAGAGAAGAGCAACAGCATTAGTAAGAAGGCTGACCGGGCTAGCCGGGTAGGTAAAGTGCCTGCCTGGCAACCCAAAGGTCGCGGGTTCGATTCCTGCCTCAGGCTGGATATCACGATGGTTCCGAACCAACCGGTTGGTTGGATATCCCAGCCACGATACACGAAGGAAGCAAGAAAAAACTGGTTCCTTCGTGTATTGATCACATCATACGAAATAAATAAATAAAATTAGTAAGAAGAACCAAGAAAGGCTTCTCTGTTGCAAATTGTGTCTTCTGGAGACCAGGCACCAGCTAAGTGTTATGATTGACTTGTTTAAAGCTTTGAATGAATTGAGTAAGCTCACTCATCATTTATGTCATCCTTCCTCTTGTTCAGATTACACACAACAGGGCAGAAATTCAAGTTGAAGGATGGTTGCAGGATAGTTTTATAGAAATTTGTTTTCAGCCAGTGGATAGTTGATTGTTGGAGCAAACTTTCATCTGGTGTTGTGGAAATGAGTAATTTGAATAAATTCAAGGAAGAGCTAGACAAAACTATAGCAGGAGAAATAATGAAAACAGATATGGGATTTTTTTTTTTGATGATGATGCAATTTAATATTTTTGTTGTATCATTTGTCATTACTAATACCAATCTCTTGACTTTTTCGCTTGGTGTTGGTTATAGGGATGGTTGAGGGGGAGAAGACAGAGTGGTAATCAATGGACACTGCTCTTCATGGACTAATGTTATTAGTGGAGTCCCTCAGAGTTCAGTGTTGGGTCCATTGTTGTTTTCTGTATTTATAAATGATATTGATGATGGTATATCAAGCTTAATGTCCAAGTTTGCAAAATCATACAAAGGTTGGCAGGGTTGTTAAGGACATTACTGACAGTATGCTGCTGCAACAGGATCTGGAAAGGTTGAGCAGATGGGCTGAGAGGTGGCAAATGAAGTTAACATTGACAAATGTAAAGTATTACATATGGGAAACAGTAACCCCAGAGTAATTTTTCTAACAGGGATAAGGAGGTGATTATTCCCTTTGTATAAGGCAATGGTCAGGCCACACCTTGAGTACTGTATACAGGTCTGGAGGCCTCATTTCAAGGAGGATGTAGAGCTGCTGGAACGAGTACAGAGAAGGGCAACAAGATTAGTGAATGGAACAAAGGGTTGTTCTTACGAAGAAAGGCTTAAGTTTTGTAAATTACAGTGTCTGGAAACTAGGCACCGGCAAGGTGATCTGTTAGAGGTGTATAAAGCCTTGAATGGTTTGAGTGGTTTGAGCATGCTCAAAGCTGATGGGATTCTTCCTCTTGCTCAGAATGATCTTGTGAGAGGGCATAAATTCAAATTGAGGAAAGACAGATGTAGGATAGATGTGCAGAAATTTGCCTTTAGCCAGCAGGTGGTTGGTTGGTGAAACAGACTTCCATCCCATGTTGTGGAAGTTGATAGCCTAAATAAATTTAAGGCTCGGCTGGACAGGTATTTTGAACGAACCTAGGGGTGAAATGGGAGCGCTTTTTTTTTTTTTTTTTTTTTGTTTTTTTGGCTGATGCTGCATAAGCTTGCTTTCTTGCATCATATGCCTCTACTAATGTTAATGCTAATAGTTACTGTAGCCAAAGGATTTTTCCTCCCCACCTCTTTTGCTTGCTTCTTGGATGCTTTCTTCTTCTCTGCTTGCTTGCTTGCTTTGAATAAAATGAGCAGTTATTTTTTTTTCAGCCACTTCAACTGAAATAAGGGATTTCTACTTGAAGGTACTGTAATACAAAATTTGCAGGAGGTCTATGGATTCCTGAGTTTTTTTTCATTGGTTTCGTTATTCAGAACTTCTTTCAGAAAGTTGCCAGTAATGTCTAACTTTTCACATTTTTCAGCAGTAGCCACAGTAGCATTGGAAGTATTACTTGTACTAATTTTATCATCCAGCTAACTTTCTATTTCCTCCTCCTCCTCTGATTTCATAAATTTGGAGAGAGAGATATCTGGTTCATTTGCTTCATTTTCCTTAAAAATTAAATGAGAAGAGTCATAAACAGTATGGTATTAGCTTTAGTCTGTTTATTAATAGCTTATATATTTTCTTTAATGTTGATAACAGTTAAAAAATAAAAATCAGACACAGTGTTATCCTTCATTAAAGTTATTCTATAAAACTGCATACCTTCATTTTAGATTTTAAGGCTCACTTGTTAAATAAAAACTTGACAACCAGTATTCCCCGAAATGGTTTCTTAATCAGCCCTGCTCTTTGGTGCTGTCTTTATACATTTTTTAATAAAATACCATGGCTTTATCTTACAGAAGCTATGCCAAGGAGATAGTCATACTAGGCCTGTTCCCATTAAATGGAAATCCCCATCATTATTAGTTGATGAAGTATTAAAAGTTTCTTCTAACCTCTCACACTTTAATAACATGTTACCTTCTTTAACCTGAGACTGAATTTGGCAATACATCAACTTCTTACCAGCTGTGAGACCTCTTCATCTGCCACTTCTTGTCCAAGACCAGCCAGTATATGAACTACATTATCTGGGAATTGATTAACCAGGTCTGTACATCCCATGGAGATCTAAGTCAGTTCCAATTGGATAAGAAAAAAAAAAAAAAAGAAGAAATATGTAGAATCCATTACAGGTGTTGTTTATGTACATTTTGTAATGTTTCTGTACATGAGATTTTTGAATTTCTTGGAAACCACATCCCCACCTTTGATTTCTGATTACTATTTCACACTAACCATATTTCAGTAATCTTTTGCTTTTACTACTTTTAACATTCCTCTCAAACTTTAATTAAATAAACTTAAAAACATGTTTATGTTTCAACTTTAATGAGTCTCTACTAGACTGCATGGAATAAGGAAATGCCGCTGTCACTGAAAAGATGATGCTTCAAAATTTGCATAGTACTATTCATAGGAAGGCAAACCAAATGAAAAAAACTTTGTTTTCAAGTACCATTAGTATTTGGCAAAGGATGAAATGAAGCAAGCATATATAGAATCAATTAAAAAAAAAAAAAAACTTTTACCCACTTCATTTGTCCCATCCCTTCTAATAATTTGTCCACTCTTAAATTCAGTCAAAATTTCTACCTACACAATGTTAGCTGAAAGTTTATTCCAGTCCTATAGGATTGCAGAGGGAGATTTCAATGCAGTAGTTGAAATCAAATAAAATTTATATGCTTTACTGCATTCAGTTTTGATCATAGGCCAAGTGTTCAGCCCTAAGATTTGGGCTTCTGTTAATTAGAGACAAATACTATTATCCACAATTTCTGTCTATTGCAAATAGCTTTTAAAATTGTATCACATCACCTGAAAAGGTGAAATTTAAAAAGCTATTATCAATTTAGACAGAAATTTTGGGACAGAAATTAAAGCATCCACGTAGATGCCTTGTTTCCAGAAATTGCTGCAGTTTACAGAACTTGTCTTTCTCAGCAAGAATACTTCAAAAGGGATAGTCATGGATACACTTGTGTCCAGAACTAACCCTTGTGCTCTTCTGTGTACCCTTTCTAACAGATTATATCCTTCCTAAAATGAGGTTTCTGAAACTACAATATTCCCAGCAATTATTCACTATTGTTCAATTAGAGGCAATCTCAATAGCCAGCATTTTTGCCAAACACTTTGCCACCCTGTGGAGTTCATGCCCTGATGACTTCAGGCTGTTCCGAGGGCTAAAAGTGGGGGTACTACACGGTATTAGGTTAGTGTACCTAATAAACTGGCTGCTAAGGACATCTAATATAATAGACTTGTGGGTTTATATTATCTAAATGAAATAATGAAATTGTGGAAGGATGGTTGTGGAGTGTGCAGAAATTGGAAGACTGCTACACAAATTGGAGCAGTGTGGCATTGGAGGCAAATTGCTGCTATGGATAAAGGGATGGTTGAGTGGGAGAAGACAGAGAGTGGTAATCAGTGGACACTGTTCTTTGTGGACTAATATTATTAGTGGAGTTCCCCAGGATTCATTGTTGGGCCCATTGTTGTTTTCTGTATTTATTAATGATATTGATGATGATATATATCAGGCTTAATGTCCAAGTTTGCAGACAATTCAAAGGTTGGCAGGGTTGTTAATGATACTAATGACAGTATGCTGCTGCAACTGGATCTAGTAAAGTTGAGCAGATGGGCTGAGAGGTGGCAGCTGAAGTTTAACATTGAAAAATGTAAAGTACTGCATATGGGAAACAGTAACCCCAGAGTAACATATCAACTGGGTGGTACTACACTGACAGTGGTAGAGAATGAAAAGGACCTGGGGCAATTGTGCAGGCAGATATGAAGTTTTCTGAGCAGTGCAGACAGTCTGCAAGAGTAGCTCATAATGTCTTATCAGTGATATATATACAGGAATTTTTCTAGTAGTGATAAGGAGGTGATTATCCCCTTGTATAAGGCAATGGTCAGGCTACACCTTGAGTACTGTATACATGTCTGTAGGCCTCATTTTAAGAAGGATGTAGAGCTGCTGGAACAAGTACAGAGAAGGGCAAGAAGATTAGTGAATGGAACAAAGGGTTGCTCTTATGAAAAATGGCTTAAGTTTTACAAATTACAGTGTCTGAAGACTAGGCACCTGCAAGGTGATCTGATGAGGTGTATAAAGCCTTGAATGGTTTGAGCATGCTCAATGCTGATGGGATTCTTCCTCTTGCTTAAAATAATCGCCTGAGAGGGCATAAATTCAAATCGAGGAAAGACAGTTGTAGGATAGATATGCGGAAGTTTGCGTTTAGTCAGCATGTGGTTGATTGCTGGAACAAACTTCCATCTGTCGTTGCAGAAGTATAGCTTAAATAGATTCAAGGCAGAGCTAGATAAACATGTAGGATATAAGTTGGGATATAAGTTTAGGGTTTCAATTTTGTACTGAAATTGAAATTTTATTGAAATTAAATCGAAATCATGACTCTGACCAGAGCAGCAAAGCAAAAGGCTCAAGCTAATGGGAGTGCTGTGGCTCAGGGGAGAACTGAGGGGGGTAGTTGCCCTCTGAATCACAGTCTATTAAAATGCACTACTTGCTTGATGTTTGTGGAGCAGTCAGGTACGGGACATGATATTGCCATGGGGGATGTCTTTGTGTGTGCGCGATGCAAGGAGTGTAAGGAAATCAGGCGACAACTCAGCATTTTTATGGGCCTATATGAGAGCTTGAAGGACAGGGTGGATGTCCTTGAAGGATTAAAAGTGAGGGGCCCATCAAGCTCTCAGCTGCCCACACCAATGCCAGAGCTTGCACTTGGTCATCACGCAACACAGTGGCAGCCCCCAAGGCAGAATGCGCTGGTCCCAAAGGAACTAGTAGTTGTTGGTGACTCTATTGTCAGGGAAACGGGAAACATGCTTTGTAAAAAGGATAGGTGGAACAGGACCAGGGTATGTCTGCCAGGGGCAAAGGTTGATGACGTTGTAGAGCGGATATCATCTTTTAAGGGCACAAAAGGTGATATAGTTGTACACGTTGGCACTAATGATATTAAGAGTAGGAGACCGGCGGAATTACTTAACAAGTACAGGTCACTGTTGAAAAAAAGCCGTGAATTAGGGTTGAATTTGAAAGTGTCTGCAATTCTGCCCAGACACGATAGGAGGGAGTATATGATGAGAGCCCTGTCGATCAATTCGGCCCTGGAAAGATTGTGCAAGGCTCAAGGGGTAGAATTTTTTTCAGCCTGGTCTGTACTTGTTAACAGGAGAGACTGCTTCTACAGGGATGGGATACACTTAAATAGAAAGGGTGCAAGAATGTTTGCTGATGCTATCGAGGCAGTGTTAGGTGGGTCGGAAAACTGCTAGATTGGGGGGATACAAGGACTAATAGATTAACAGTAGCCACTGGCAGAGGTGAAAGTGATTCTTGCACTGCTTCTATTGGAATGAGCCGCAGCCTGGAAAATAAGATGCAGGATATTTCAGAGACTGCTGGGAATCATTGGGGTACAAGTAAACACATGGGTTGTGTTAGGGTAGCTAAGAAAAAGAACAGGTGCATGTACACTTGCGTGTACACCAATGCTAGGAGTTTAGTAAATAAATTTGATGAATTTGAGGTATTGCTCAAAACATCAAAGGCAGATATTGTGGGGATTTCAGAGGCGTGGTGTCACACAGATATAAGGAATGCAGAACTGGAATTTGGGGAGTACAATGTCTACAGAAGGGATGGATAGGAAGGGAGGAGGGGTTATGCTATTAGTTAAGAAATACATAAAATCCAAGGAAGTGAAGCCAGTCGACATTGCTGGACAGTGTAGTGTCGAGTCAGTTTGGTGTGACATAAGCATTGGGAGATCAAAATTGAGAGTAGGAGTGTGCTATAGGCCTAATGACTCTGATGAGTATAATAAGAAATTGTACAGGGAAATAGAGTGGGCCAGTAAATCAGAGAGTCTTATAATGGGGGATTTTAATTTCCCAGATATTGACTGGAATTTGGGGGCTGGTCACTCACACACTAGCAAGGCTTTTGTGGATTTATTGGATGATTGTTTTCTACATCAGCATGTTCGGGAGGCAACTAGAGGAAGTAATACTCTTGATTTGATTATCAGTAGTGATTCTTCATGCATTAAGAATCTGCAGGTAAATGAACCACTAGGTGGCAGTGATCACAGTGTGCTGAAGTGGGATTTACTCAAAGAGGTAACTACCATTAGGGGTAAAGGAAAGGGTTATTGCTTTCGTAAAGGCGACTACGATGGACTGAGACAGTATTTAAATTCTATACAGTGGGACCAACTGATGATGTTACCAACAGCAAATTCAAAATGGGAAGCATTCAAAGAACTTATCTTGGAAGCTACTAGGCTTTACATACCAACTAAGAAATATTGTTCAAGGTTTAGGCCTAAGTGGATGTCAGATGAACTAATGAGACATATGGCAGAGAAGAAAAATGCATGGGCTACATACAAATTAACACCTGACACAGAAGCCTATGATAGATACAAGTTGATCTGTAACCAAGTTACAAAGGAGGTTAGGCAGGCGAAGGCAGATTACGAGAAATCTTTGGCAAGGGATGCAAAGAAAAACAGCAAAGAGTTCTTTTCTTATGTAAACTCTAGAAGGAAGGGGATGAATCAGATTGGTCCACTTGATATCGATGGGTCAACTGTTGTGCCGCATGGGGGCGCCCACACGGTGTGCGCCCCCATGCGGCACAACATCACTTCGCAATAAATGTGTGGGCAGGTATGGTCGGTGACTGCTTAGTCGGCCCATACCTATTACCATCCCGCATGAACTCCGCTAAATATCAGATCTTTCTTGAACAAGTTTTACCAGGGTTACTTGATGATGTTCCAGCAAATGTGAGACGCAACATTTGGTTTCAACATGACAGGGCGCCTGCCCATTATGGAAGGTGTGTTCGTGACCATTTGAACAGGTGTTTTGGGTGTCGATGGATTGGCCGTGGTGGACCCGTTGCCTGGCCCCCCACGCTTACCTGATTTATCGAGCCTTGATTTCTTTCTGTGGGGGGGTCCTCAAATCTATCGTTATGAATCGCCTGTGGAGACGGAAATGGATCTCGTGGCGAGACTCGTCTGCGCTGCTGCTACTGTCAAAGAAACTCCAGGTGTGTTCGACCGTGTCTGCCAATCCATGCTGCGTCAGTGTCACACCTGCAACGCGTCTCATGGTGGAACCTTTTGAGCATCTGTTGTAACATCATGAAATGCATCCATCTTGTACTCCATTATTGTTAATATTATGTCAAATGTTTGCCACTAATTACTGTCTTGTGTCATTTCTGCTTCATGTGCCTCTGCTACTATTTTCCCGTGACGTTTCCGGTTATGGGTTCCTATGCGATTCAAATTCCTTTAGATGTTACCCACCTCCCCTAAACGTTTGTACCAATATTTTTGAGACACTCTATATAAGCTTGCTTCCTTGCATCATGTGGCTTTGGTGGTTATGTGCTGGAACAAATTCCACAACATTAAGTGGAAGTTTATTCCAGTGCTGTAGGATTGCAGAGAGAGAGAGATTTCAGTGCAGTAGTTGAAATTAAATAAAATTTATGTTTTACTGCATTTAATTTTTATTTTTTATTTTTTGGCTGTTTGCTTTCTTGCATTATTTGCCAATACTAATACTAATCCAGGAAATATATTAGTATAATTCACTAAATGTATTGTAGAAATAAAGTTATAATTTAATCCGTTATAAACACTGAAATAAGTTTAGAGCAAAAGCTCGGCATACAATTGCTATAAAATATTAATGTTCATGAGTTGGCAAAACCCTCTTGTGTATGTGGCTAAGAGCTGCTATGTTTGTTACAAAATGCAGCTATGTTTGTTAAATATAGTTAAAATAAGATTTATGCATTTTGTACCACTAAAAGCACTTTGTGCTGGAGGTGGAGATCAGACAACACTACCCAATATGATTTTTACCTCCAGCAAATCAATGGTTGTTTCTGGTCAAGTTTATGTATAGAATTTAAAATCAATCATAATTTCCTATCATGTCTCAGTTTTAAGATATAGATAGATAACTGGATTCTGTACAAAGATAGCATTACTGTTTGAAATACAATTTTTAAACTTATTAACATTTGGTTGGTTTTGTTTATTGTGCTAAAAGTTAAGCAAGTACATCATTACTGTTCTTGCAATATAGTATATTTTGATTTTGATGCACTTTTCCAGACAAGTCAGTATTTTTATTAATTTTATTACACCATTCAACTGTTCAATATATAGTGTATGATAAACTACGCTACAAGAATTCACTTTCTGTTCAAATTTACCAATTGCTTTTACTGTTTTTAGGTTAATGCATTGTTAAAATGGAGAAGACAAAGCACAGAACTTGCGTCACTCACCCAGACAACTTCTGCTATGTTTGTGGACACTTAACCCCAAAAAATCAGAGGAAGGAAATATACAATGTCACAAAAGTTACATATTCATTGTACTTCGGCTGCAAGATCGGTGACCAAGAAAAAATGGGGCTTCACATATCTGTTGTATTACTTGTATGACAATCTTAAGGCTGTAGTTATGTGGCAAGCTGAAAGCATTACCTTTTGCCGTCCCTATGGTGTGGTTCAAGCCCAATAATCATTTTTATGACTGCTATTTCTGCATGACAAAAATAAAAGGTATTTCCAAGAAGAGCAAGCACTGCATCAAATATCCAAATAGCCCATCGGCAATTAGGCCAGTGCCACATGGTAAAGAACTGCCAGTACCTGTGCCACCAAAATCTTGGGGTATTGGAAGTAGTGATGAAGGTACAGAAGAAATCTTTTTACCAGATGTCGTTGAACCATGTACTTCACATGATTTTGACTACGAGCCAGAAAAAGAAAAGGCCCCACACTACATTGAACAAGAAGAATTAAGCGACTTGATGAGAGACTTGGGCTTACCCAAAGAGAAGGCTGAATTACTCGGATCCCGACTATAACATTGGAACTTACTCGCCAAAGGTACAAACATTACAATATACCATAAGTGAAATGAAGAGTTCAAGATTTTTTCAATGGAAAACAAAATGTGTGTCTGCAAAGATGTCATTGGTCTTATGCACAAACTGAATATTGATCACAATACCTCTGAATGGCATTAGTTCACTGATGCATCAAAGCTACGTTTGAAAGCAGTATTGCTTCATAATGGAAATACTTTACCATCAATTCTTCTTATTCATGCTGTTAGCCTGAAAGAAACTTATAATAGTATGTTCCAGATTCTTGCTGATATATGTTGAAAAATAGCCGGGAATTAGGGTTGAATTTGAAAGTGTCTGCAATTCTGCCCAGACACGATAGAAGGGAGTATATGATGAGAGCCTTGTCGATCAATTTGGCCCTGGAAAGATTGTGCAAGGCTCAAGGGACAGAATTTTTTTCAGCCTGGTCTGTACTTATTAACAGGAGAGACTGCTTCTACAGGGATGGGATACACTTAAATAGAAAGGGTGCAAAAATATTTGCTGATGCTATCGAGGCAGTGTTAGGTGGTTCGGAAAACTGCTAGCTTGGGGGGATACAAGGACTAATAGTTTTAACAGTAGCCGCAGGCAGAGGTGAAGGTGATTCTTGCATAACTTCTATTAGAATAAGTAGCGATCTAGAGCGAGGGGTGTTGGGGGTTTCAGGGACGGATGGCAGTCATCCTGAAATAGGTGGGTATATGGGATGTGTTAGGGGGAATAGGAATAGGAGCATGTATGCTTGCATGTATACCAATACTAGAAATATAGTAAATAAATTTGATGAATTTGAAGTGTTGGTCAAGACATCAAAGGCAGATATTGTTGGGATAGCAGAGACATGGTGTCATACAGATATAAGGAATGCAGAACTAGAATTTGGGGAGTACAATGTGTACAGAAAGGATAGACAGGATAGAAAGGGAGGAGGTGTTATGCTGTTAATTAAGAAAAACATAAAATCAAAAGAAGTGCACCCAATTGATATAGATGAACAGTGCACTGTTGAGTCAGTTTGGTGTGACATAAGCACTGCGAAAGCAAAAATTAGAGTAGGAGTGTGTTATAGGTCTAATGACTCGAATGAGTACAATGAACAATTGTACAGACAAATAGAGTGGGCTAGTAAATCAGAATGTCTTATAATGGGGGATTTTAACTTCCCAGATATTGACTGGAACTTGTGGGTTGGTCACTCACACACTAGTCCGACTTTTGTGGATTTATTGGATGATTGTTTTCTGCAACAGCATGTTCGAGAAGCAACCAGAGAGAGTAACTCTTGATCTGGTTATCAGCAGTGATCATTCGTGTATTAAGAATTTGCAGATAAAGGAACCACTAGGTGGCAGTGATCACAGTGTACTGATGTGGGATTTACTTAAAGATTTAATTACCATCAGGGGTAAAGAAAAGGGTTTTTGCTTCCGTAAAGGTGAGTACAGTGGTCTCAGAAAGTTTTTAAATTCTGTACAGTGGGATCAACTGATGATGTTACCGACAGTAAATTCTAAGTGGGAGGCATTCAAGGAATTAATCGTGGATGCTACTAAATGTTTTATACCTATTAAGAAATATTGTTCAAGGTTTAGGCCTAAATGGTTATCTAATGAACTAATGAGACTTGTAACAGAGAAGAAAAATGCATGGGATGCATATAAATTATCAAGCGACTCAGAAGCCTATGGCAGATATAAGCTAGTCTGTAATCAGGTCACAAAGGAGGTTAGGCAGGCAAAGGCAGATTATGAGAAATCCTTGGCAAAAGATGCTAAGGAAAACAGCAAGGATTTCTTTACTTATATAAACTCTAAAAGGAAGGGGATGAATCTGATTGGTCCACTTGACATCGATGGTTCGACTGTTGATGATCCTGCTCAGATAGCAAACAACTGAATGAGTATTTTGCATCTACATTCACACATGAGGAATTATTAAGGTTTGAAAATGGCAGAAGGTTATCAAATTGTAGCAGGATACTTAATGATTTTGTAATAACTGAGAGCAAAGTGGAGGAGAAATTGTTGAAGTCAAACATAAGAAAAGCACCTGTTGGAGGCCTCATTTTAGGAAGGATGTAGATTTGCTTGAACGTGTACAGAGAAGGGCAACAAGATTGGTGAGGGGAATGAAGGGATCCTCTTACCCAGACAGGCTTAAGTTCTGCAAATGGGATCTATCCAGTTATATTAAAGGAGGCGGCAAAGCAACTAAGCAAACCCTTAGCCATAATTATGAGAGCATCCTTGGACTCAGGGGAGGTTCCCACGGACTGGAGATGGTCAAATGTATCCCCAATTCACAAAGGGGGATCGAAGGGTGACACGATTAATTACAGACGAGTTAGTTTCATTTCTGTTCCAGGTAAAATAATGGAGTCACTGGTTAAAGATGCATTGCAGGATCATCTAGACAAGACTGCAGCAATAATTCAGACACAGCATGGGTTTGTTAAGGGAAAGTCTTGTCTGACAAATTTGATAGGATATTATGATGTGGTTACAAAGGAACTGGATGCAAAAAATAATTTTGATATCATATATTTGGAATTCAGGAAAGCTTTTGACACCGTTGCGCATGGAAGACTTGTACAAATTGGAGCAGAATGGTATTAAGGGTATGTTGCTACAATGGATAAAAGGATGGTTAAGTGGGAGAAAACAGAGGGTGGTAATCAATGGGTGCTGCTCTTCGTGGACTAATGTTATTAGTGGAATCCCACAGGGTTCGGTGTTGGGTCTACTGTTGTTTTGTATATTTATCAATGATATTGATGAAGGTATATCAGGCTTATTGTCGAAGTTTGCAGATGATACAAAGGTTGGCAGGGTTGTTAATGGCAGTGTGCTACTGCAACAGGATCTAGATAATTTGGGCAGATGGGCTAAGAAGTGGCAACTGAAGTTTAACCTTGACAAATGCAAAGTACTGCATATGGGTAGAAGTAACCCCAGAGAAACGTACCAACTGTGTGGTACTACACTTAAGGTGGTAGAAAATGAAAAAGACCTGGGAGTAATTGTGCAGTCAGATATGAAGTTTTCTGAGCAATGCAGACAGGCTGCCAGGGCACGTCATGGGGTTTTGTCAATGATATATAGGAATTTTGCTAGCAGGGAAAAGGAGGTGATTGTCCCTCTGTATAAGGCAATGGTCAGGCCACACCTTGAGTACTGCGTACAGGTCTGGAGACCTCATTTTAGGAAGGATGTAGATTTGCTTGAGCGTGTACAGAGAAGGGCAACAAGATTGGTGAGGGGAATGAAGGGATCCTCTTACCAAGAGAGGCTTAAGTTCTGCAAATTGCAGTGGCTGGAGACTAGGCACCTGCACGGTGATCTGATTGAGGTGTATAAGGCCTTGAATGGGTTGAGCAAGCTGAATTCTGATGGGATCATTCCACTTGTTCAGATTACGAACCTAAGGGGGCATAAATTCAAATTAAGAAAGGACAGATGTAGAATAGATGTGTGTAAATTTGCCTTTAGCCAGCGGGTGGTTAATTGCTGGAACAAACTTCCATCTGTCATTGTGGAAGTTGATAGGTTGAATAAATTTGAGGAACTGGACAGGCATTTGGAGGGAATGGTGTGATTTTTTTTTTTTTTTTTGGCTGATGCTCTGCATAAGCTCATACACTTGCTTTCTTGCATCACATGCCACTGCTACTACTACTACAATGACTATGGTTGGAATATTTGTGGTGATCTCAAATGATTGGACTGCTTGTTGGGTTGTAAGGTGGTTTCACTAAATACTGTTGTTTCCTGTGTTTGTGGATAGTCGTGCAACAGCCAAACACTACGTCATACAACACCGGGACAAGAGAGATGAATATATTCCCGGCAAAAGCAATGTAAATTATGTTCCATTGGTTGATCCACAAAAGGTTTTTCTTCCCCCTTTACACAACAAGCTTGGACACTGATTAAGAATTTCACTAAGGCATTGGATAAAGAAAGCAGAGGATTTGCATATTTACTGAAAATGTTTCCAAATTTATCTCGTGCAAAGCTGAAGGAAGGAATTTTCATTGGTCCTCAAATAAGAAAGCTCCTAAAAGATAAAGAATTTCAAAGAAACCTGAATGATTTGGAACTGGCTGTATGGAGGTCTTTCAAGGCTGTGGTACACGGATTCCTCGGAAAGAATAAAGAAGAGAACTATGAGCACTATGGTGACAAACTTGCTGAAATGTTACAAGAACATGGGGTGCTGAATGTCATTGATGAACAAGGCGAGTGCTTCCACCAAAATGTATCTGCAATGGAAAAATGATACCAAGGTCACTGGGACTCTGCCATGATGGGAGATTACTGTTGGTTCATTAAACAGGAAAGCAATCTGGAGTATAAAAGGAAATCATTGAGTGGGAAACATGTCTAAATAACATATATTGTGTGTAATAATTACAACCATGTATGTTGATATTGTATAAAAACATGAAATTTAAAAAAATTTTATATCTTTTGATGTAGATGTGACAGAAGTAAAAGACTGATATTTTAATAACTCAGGATATTAATTTTGTTCAGAATAACCAACATTCATTCCAGAGGTATGACGAAAAAAATTTTTGTCAGGTAGTGTAATTTGATGATCATCTTTGGCTTGAAAATGAGCAAAAAGGAAGCAGAATAAGCGTGGAGGCCTCCTTGCTTGGTTTATTTATCTCTGTTTACCTCTCGCTTGACTGGATATGATTATCCTACTGTTGTTTAGTCATTGCAGCCCTTTCCTTGTGTTTTTAAACAGGTTTGATCATTTCAGAAATTATAATATTCTTGATGTATAAGTTCTTAAAGAATTTTATAAAGCACAAGGACTATTCTGTCCACTGTAGAGCTTCCTGGGTGACAGACTTTTTCAGCAGTCTTAGCACTCAAAACTGAAAAAAACTTTGTTTTCATGAGTTTCCCCTGTCTACAGTACATTGAAATAAATAGTATTCCCAAAACCGTAATCTTCTGTTTATTCAAAACATAAGAAGTTACGATGCTGTGTACATGTGTTTTCAAGCAGGTATCATGTGGTGTAGGCTACATATAAGAGGAGATGACAGTTGTGCTGCAGCATTAGTTTTGTACATGATTGGGATTTTATATGTTTATGAAGTTATTATGGGTTTATGAAGAAAGATCAGCAGTCTTTGAAGACTGAAGTTGTATAGAATGCATATGTATGTGGTTTGCAGGAATAATGCAAACATGACACATTTCCTGTCATTTTGTGGTTAGGTGGGCAATATGGATAGGAAAGTGTACATGTGCAGAATGGGGCAGCCTTTTAACAGATGTTGATAGGTGATGGACAGTGTGGGAATGGTTTTTGGTGATGTTTCAGCAATATTATTGACCTTGAGAAAATGACTTTGCATACAGAAGATTGTCTTGCTTGGATTTCCTGTTTCCTTACTGATGTCAAGAAATTTCTTGATTGCAGGAATGCACCTGAAAACAGTGGGAGGAAAGGTGGTATTTTTCTGAAGTAGATATTCAAAGGTCAGTGCTTTCAGGCAATGCAACCTACTGCAATCAGTTAATTTCGTTCTTATCATTCCTCACCAAAACTAGGCCATTGATGGCATCTGATAGATACCTACTTCATATTTGGGATTGAGTTGACAGGAGGCTGGAGATCACATACTTGTTAATAAAGCTTTTGTGACATCCATGTTCTACAACTTTGTGAACAAAATGCATTATTTTTCTATTGCAGTCTTGGTTTTTTGAAGTGTAACTTCTTTAGGCAGTTTTCAGATGGAAGTAATTTGTGTTTGTGGATTGACAAAAAACCCAATGAAAATGTGATGGTTGCCATAAGTAAATGCATTACAGGTATTCTGAACAGCCAACTATTATACTATGTTAAATGGTCCAGTCCTTGTGCGATCACCAAAGTTAAGCAGCATTAGGCCCCGTTAGTAATTGAGAGGGTGACCACCTGGGAATACCTGGTGTAATTGACTTTTTGCCTTTCTTTTTTTTTTCTTTTGTTAACCTGTGGAAAATATTCTTCTGATTTTCACGTATCATTTAATTTTGTTAATTGGTAAGGTAATAAAGTACAAATCTGTGCTTTATACTTTAATTTTATAGCCCGTGGATAATATTCCTCCTATTTTTGCTTATTAAAATCGACGTTAATAGAATTAAAATTCAATTTGTAAATGTGATCACAATAACCTGGCACTTACTACATGTCGTATAGTGAACAGTATTTTGTTGTGGAGTGTCCATTGTAATGTGATTTGATTGTACAGTGAACGAATTATCAAGCAGGAGGATCCACTGTAGTGAGTGTTGTTAGGTGTATAGCACATGTACGCATGCAATGAATCCGTGGATTGGCAAAAATTGGCAAGAAAATGCAACACAAAATGATTCATCCTCACCACCACCACCATTGTACCACTCTACCAATCATGAGCGACACATGACCCAATCAGTACCTCTACTGATTGTGTCATGCTATTTCTTTCATCATTCTCCGCCATATTTAATTTTTAAAAATTTTACGGAAAAAAATTTATAATTCAACATGTTGAAGACTAATAGTGAGAGTTGTAAGGCATATAGAAGATGTATGTACACGTGCAATGTGACCACCAAAACCACCTCCATTGAGTACAAAGGAGAGATCTAAGCTATTTTGACAGTAGAAGAAATCACAGCATACAATGGAGTTGAACAAAAGAAGCTGGAGAAGGTCCATCCACATCTTCAGAGCCTTACATCTCCCCAGAAATGTTAGAAGTGAATTTTGAAGGAGGAGTCATGGAAGTTGATACTGCAAATGAAAACGATGAAGCCCAGTCATAAATGTAAAGTGAAGAAGCCAAAACCGACTGCCAGAAGTACTCCATAAAATCATTCAACATATATATAACAGCCCAACAAATATGCAGGAAGATAATGATTTCGGTTCAGTCTGTTCCATGTGTGATCGGCTTTGGTTCAAGAAAATTGAGATGATTGTAGCAGCTCGAGATCACACTTTTCTTCAAACAGCATTTCCAAATGATGATGCAAGTCAAATGTTAGCCTCTAACAGCTGTTGTGGCTCTCCCAAGAACAAAGTGATTCCGGCTCTATTGAAGTCAAATGGTTTTAAATATCATCCGATGCCACAGCACCTGCCAAAACTAGATTTGGTAACGGAAAATCTCACATCTCTGAGGATTCATGTAGATTCGTCACCTGCAGCATTCATAGTCAATATGGGATCCTTGGTCAAGGGATTAATGTTTGCCTGAAGAAGTTTCACTTAACTTCTGCTATGCATGCTCGGCACACTCAATTTGTTTTTTTATTTTATTTTTTTTATAATCTTGCAAACCACATTTTCCCATTAATTCTATGGATACATCTTAGACCTCACATGATTTTTGCTGTAGATGATTATAATGGACATTTTTTATTTAAATAAATGCATTTTTTTTTCTTTTTTTCTCTTTTAGGTTTTCTACTCTGGCTGAAGATAATGTGGAAAAACACACAACTTATAACTACACAATAGGAATTTGTACCAGTGCAGACAAGAGAAAAGACAAATATGCAGGAGCTGTTCAGTATATAATAAAAAATGATAAAATGGAAACTAATCATACACTTGGTCTTTTCAATGCAACAGACATAATGGGAGGAAGTAAGTTATAAAGTTTTTCCACAAAATTTCTAATCAGATATGCCTAGTTATATTCCTAATTCTCAAACTATGTATGTGTGTAACTTTTTGAAATATCATCTTGTAAATAAAAACAGTTGGAAGACAGTAAATTCACTTATTTGTTATGTGAGTCAGGGCTAACAGTGAAATATTGTGTTGCAGTTTAACTGTTGATTGCCAAGAATTGTTTGTTTTGAAATGTGATCTTGGTAGTTTTTCTTTAGATAAGCAATTTTAATGAAATGAATGGCTTCTTTCAACAAGGTAAATAATAGAGCTTATTTCATTCTTATTTCAAGTTGGATTGAAATTAAAATACTCTCATTAGAATATGAACTGTAAATTTGGTCTGAATCAAAATATAAACCCTGGTTAAATGACTGGTGCTTAAAATTTGAACGAGGGAAATTTTATTTCATCAAGGTGGATCTTGAAAATAAAAACAAAATACTACAGGATATGGTACCTTTTACTGTAAATATAGTTTGGATTAGATTGTAACTTATAGTAGAACAGAGTACACTGTCTCTGTTAAAATTAATTACAGGTATATAAAATCACACAGACAAGAAAAATCATGTTATATATAATGTTTCATTTGTACTTTATCTCCAAAATAATTGAAAGTGAATTACAGAACATATCTAGAAACAACAAAATAATCTCTAGTAAGGACTACTCTTGTGATGTGGTTGACTACCCTGGCTGATGTTGTCTTTCTCTTCTCTGAAAGAGAACAGCCAATCATGGTTAATATATGATAGAAGTAGTCCTTTTTTTTTTTGGTAGTTGTTGGCGCATAGGCTTCTGTGGCCATAATGCACCTCCCAAGGTTTTTGCAGTACTTTGATCCAAGCCCGAGGTGGGAATCAAACCCGCGACCTTTGGGTTGCCAGGCAGGCACTTTACCCACCCGGCTAGCCCGGTCGGCAGAAGTAGTCCTACTAGAGATTTAATTTTGTTATAGTTAGACTGCATTTCCTTGGAATTTTTCTTTGTAATCCACTTTAAGTTTGATATGGGTAAAACATCAAGTGTAACACTGCTTTCTTGTTTATGTGATATTAAATATATTTTTTTAATTAAAATTATGTTGGCACAGGAATGTTATTTTTTTTTCTGGAAGTATTGCCCAAGTTAAACAGGTTATCTTTTGGATTAGATATGTAAATTGCATGCTGTTTCATTGATGAAGATTTGCTGTTTTCTTTTTTATATATTTTTGAACATTTTAATCCTGTTGTGTTTGGATTAGATATGTAAATTGCATGCTGTTTCATTGATGAAGATTTGCTGTTTTCTTTTTTATATATTTTTGAACATTTTAATCCTGTAGTTGGTGTGCCAAAAAAAAAAAAAAAAAAAAAATGAAGCAGGTATATAAATATACATTTATAGGTATATACATTTTGGAAAAAAGTATACAGGTGACAAGAAGTTTAAAATTTTTAACACTATTTATTTTGATGTAAGGGATTGGCCATGGTATAGTGCAGTGGTTTTTGGCCTTTTTTTTTAATAATGGCACCCCTAAGTAATATATTTTATTTTGTGGTATCCCTACTCAATTTTCTGCCTGTTAGTTCTGATTCTCTGTCTGTCCGTCCGTCCGTCCTTTATATTATATTTCATTTGATTCTAAATTTTTAACTACCTTTTATGATTTAAATTCAAATTACTATTATTATTTTATATAACTTAGCAGATATTGATCATTACAGAAACAGAGAACTCCTTGTCGTTTTTTGCCTTCAGTCTGGGTGGTTGGCCCCAGACGAAGTCACCTAGATTGTGGGTAAATAGCGATAAGTTTTGTATATATTTTAATTTATATTCTCTCCTTTCCCCTTTTTTGTATTATACTCCTTTTTTAATATTATATATATATATATAATATTAAAAAAATCTGTTATATGATAGTTATTACAATAATATAATTATAAACAAAATTACAATTCATAATACAAATTATATATACCGTGTGTGTGTGTGTATATATATATAATAATTTTATTCTTTATATAGAAGTACTAAATAAACAATTGTAGATCATCACAAAATTAAAAAGATACCGTACACCTTTCTATAATGAAATAAATATATAAATTAAAAATAAATAAGTTTTTAAGTAACTTGAACCCAAATTGTGTGGCACCCCTGGAATGTTGTTGCGGCACCCCAGTTGAAAACCACTGGTCTTGTGTTTAGCTTGCATGGCAACAAGTGAGAATGTTGCAGGTCTGTACATGCCACAAAAAATGCATGGCCCAGTCTGTCTACTCGTAATAATTCAATATATATGTAGTCACAAATTTGTAAACTTCTCTGGCCTAGACTATCTACAAAATAAACAAAAATGTGTTATTATTTATTATATTTGATGAAAGAAGAAATAATACATTTAGTAACAACAGTGGTCCTGTTATTACAAAATATGGAGGGATTAGTTTTTTATCAGCCATACTTCTCCAATTCTAATGTAATCATGATGCAGATTTGAAGGCAAGGCTGTATTGGAAGAATACTAAAATTTGCACCGATGTTATTCTAACAGATATTTATTTATTTATTATTTTTTTTTGGTTTCTCACCGCTGGATTAAAATTTGTTAGTATCATTAAATTGCAAAAAAATCTTAATTATAAAATTTATTTTTTATTATTAAGCTTAAAATAATCTTGTATAACAATGAGAATTATTACTTAAGTCATATTACAACTGTATGTTAATAGATGACTAAAGATTTATCCATATGTGTGTATATATATACACTGGTGTTCAAAGACAGTGCATCACTTAGGAATTTCACATTTCTAACCCTTTTTTGCGACGGTATGTTACATTAATACCTAGCATCACAAATAGAAATATAAACAAAAGATATTTATTAATAGTTAAGACAAAGCTAAGTAATATTTGACAGGTGCTCTCAAAATATTCCAAATATTCCAATTTTGGTAAACATGACAATTATGGCTGAAATGTTATCAGAAGCCCTCAATTTGTTTCAGTTTATCATTTTAAATGGAAAACAAAATGAAAAGTTCACCAGATGCAAACTAATATTTAGTGAACTGCCTCTGGCCCTGATGACAGCAGCACACCGTCGAGGCATTGACAAGATCAATTTCTGAAGATAACCAACTGATGGTTCGTGGTTCCAAACACGAATTATGGCTTCCTGAAGTTCACAAAGGGTCTTTTATTTCTTTCTGGCATTTGCAGATTCCACATGATGCCAACAGTTCTATAGGATTCAGGTCCGGGCTATTTTCTGGCCAGCTGAGAGTTGTAATGGACTGTTCTTCCAACCATTTTTTTCATCTGTAACAAATGTAAACACATTACTGTCGAACCTCTAATGCAGAAATGAAGCTGAAGTAACTACAGAAGTGCCTACTTGTACTTTTCACCTGATGACAAGAAGCAGAGTTGTCCTGAAAGATGCAGTTACTTGGCAGGCTGAAATGGTCTCTAATGGTTGGCAGCAATTTGCCTTCCAATACAGCCAGGTATCCATTGGCATTTATGGAACCTTTTATAAACTGATGGGACCTACTCTGCTATACGAAATGCACCTCCATATCATTTGGCTGGTAGGGAATTTCACTGTAGACATCATACAGCCTGAATGGTATTCTTCATCACGTCTACGGCAAATCTTTTGTCTCCCATCAGAGCCACGCAGGTTGAATTTCTTCTCATCCGAGAAAATAACTGACTTCCACTGCTCTGGAAGCCATTTGACATGCTCCTTACACCAAGTTAATTGGGCCTTTTTCATTTTTTTGTGTGAGGGTCTTCTTAGGATGATGGGCTACAAGTCCATTTTTGAAGAGGCATCTTCTGACTGTTACTGCACTTGCTACCACTCCTGTATGTTTTTTCTATTCTCTTTTCAGCTCAGACAAAGAAGCTTTATGGTTTTTAAGGCATATAAGCGCTTCAAAACATGCCCCTGTTTTGGCGTAGAGACTCGTTTGCATCCGGTTCCTTTTTTCCTATCAGCAGAACCAGTATTTTTGAGTTTGGAAAGAAAATCTACTCACTGTCAACTGATTACAAGACACTCTATAAGAAATATGACGAGAAGAACATCCTTCCTCACATAAAGCAACAATAGCACTCTTTCTTCGTGCACTCTTTCTTTTTTGCGTCAACTGCACATAACTCACCATTCTGACACAAGCAAGGAATGATTGAAACTCTTGCAGAGCATGCTTGTATATCTGAAAGTAACAGCTGATGCAATATTACGTTATCATCTATGCGTGTCAATCTTATCTGATACAATCTGTAAGAAATATCGCCATATACTTACGTTATTCGGACGACAATTACAATTTTAAGGGGTGATGCAACTTTCTTTGAATACCAGTGTATATATATATATATTTGCTAAAGTATATATGCATGAAATATAAATGCATTTTTAATAATTAATATACAGTAATTTGATTGAAATTAATTTACAAAATCTTTGTTCTGTATGTATAAATACTTATGGTCTGGGTTGCTGTGAAGCTGTCATTGTTGTGCTCCTGACCAGTTTGTCATCCATCAATTTATTCGACATTTATGTGTGCCACCTCCATTTGTTATTGATATTAGTTTTTAATAATATAAGTTTTGATTACTTATTTTATTTTAATATATTAATAAAACTAAATGAGATTAATAAAATTAATATCAATAAATATTTATTGATATAGTTTTAATAAAAGTAATAAATAATAGCTTTAACTTTTATTAATTAAATTTTTAATCAACTTTTATTAATTAAAATTTTAGTGCTTTCTAAATTGTGGGATGCTATCATTCCTTAGTGCATCATCGTCATCCCTAGTCATCAAATGTA